>NW_023276807.1:232257666-232565617 GCF_003668045.3 Cricetulus griseus
TCTAAGGCTGCCATCTGCCAACTGGACTACTTTCCTAGCTAGAGCTTTCCTCCCCTACATGACTATCATGCTAGTTTACTGAAACCACAGGGGATTTGGGGTGATGCGGGTCCACTTTCACTTTTCACAGTATCATGCTACAAAGCCCAACCAGTACAATGTCACCACCCAATAGTCACAGGAACAGAGTGACCTCTGCAGAGTCAGTGGTAACAGATAAGTAACCAGAAATACCTTTGGAAGGAGTTGTGAAAGGAATCGCTAAACAATATCACTTCTCACCCCAATAATTTTTATATCCTTACTTTTACTACATTCTACTAGACAGAGTCAGGCACTGAGTCCACTGCCAAAGCCTATGCTTTAGGATGTGATGTAAACTTATTTCTCTGCCAGTCCCTGGTATGCTACTTGATACCACTCCAGCTACACCATGTAAACCTATCACAAGCAGCAGAGGAGAAGCCTCATTTGATGTGCTTGCATAACTCTCTAGCTCCTTAGCCTGATGTTTTAAGAGAAGGCAACAGGGTCTCCCAGTTCTTGTTGCTTTCTTTCGGCATCGTGATGGAAAATTATAGATCATCATGACCCAATCTACTGCTGGCTTTCCCAGCAAGCTGGAACCCAAGCCAGGGCCTGCACACCCGTAGATACTCCAGCTCGATCCTTCAGGTCCTCATACAGATTCCATATCCTGTCCACGTTGCTGTGGGCATGTGGGTGAAATATGCCCCTTCTCTGTCTAAGGGATGCATTGCAGCCCTCTGTGAGTCCCTCCGATCCATGCTTTAGACTGCTCACCCCAGCATTTCATGCTCCATTCCTTGGAATTCCAGCTGGCTCTCTGTCTAGGTCCTTTGGGGCCATGCTTTATGGGAACTCCCCTCACCCCCCACCCTCTACCCTCCCGACCCCCCACTGTCCCCACCCCCACTCCCCCACGCCCACTGCTGAGTTTGGTGCAACTCCAGCTTTGGTTTTTTTGGTGAGATGAAACAAGGTGAGCTACTTAGAAGCAATTTAAACTAGTTATTCAACTAGTTCCTTAGAAGCAATTTAAACTAGTTATTAAACTTGTTCCTATCTTTTGCAGTTTAGCGTTCTAAGCTGTCCAACTTTCACAGAATAGTATTGACGTGATCAGAACAATAAACAAAGAACTACTAGTACAAGTGTTGATGTGGTGAGCCAAAAACTAGTGTTCTTATGCCTCAGTGGTGCTGTGCACCTGAGGCCCCAGTGAGCATTTATAAATGCCATGACCCCTTACCCAGGACTAAGACTTCCTCAGGACATTCTACCTAAAATTCCATACTTAAATTAACTTCCCTTTCTCTTTCTTCTTTCATTTTCTTCCTCCTTATTTGTCTTAGTTATCTGTTGCTATATAACAAATTAATTACCCTTACGGTGTGGCTTAAAATACCATTAAACATTTATTTTTACCAAATAACCGCTGTGTGTGTGTGTGTGTGTGTGTGTGTGTGTGTATCTGTGTGTGTGTGTGTGTGTGTGTGTGTGTCTGTCTGTCTGTCTGTCTGTCTGTCTGTGTGGCTGTGTGTGTGTGTCTCTCTGTCTGTGTCTGTGTCTGTGTTTAGAAACAAAGGCTTGCTATATACCTTAGGCTGGCCTTGAACTCATGATTTTACTACAGCTTTTCTAAACAGGGATTACAGGTTCTTGCATGCTTGGATTCAGTGCCTATGAGTTGGAAATTTAGGGACAGCTAAGCTGAAGACATAATGTCAGTTAGCTCCCGAACCTGCAAAGCATGGCGAAACAAGATGTGAGCTAAGGTTATGGTTATATTGTTAGAGGTGAAACCTTGCAGCCATGTTGAATGTTGGAGGGAACTGCTTAAAGTAATGAATGCAAGAAGACAAAAACTCCTGAAGGCTAGCTACTGCTGTGTATACATCTAATTAAGACTAGGTCCTTCAGCTTTGAAACTTAGTTTGGCCATCTAACTAAATTTTAGCAGGAAAATGTAGGCAAATGTGAAGTGTTCCAAGTTGTATTCCTAAAGGAAATGGTATTACTCACCATTACTTCCCTTTCTACCTTCTCATTGGGTGGATTATGTATGTGTTAGATGTAAAGAGTCAAGAGGAATTAGAACGGCAGGGCTAAAGAAGCCCAAGCCCTTGCCACTATGGAGATACTATGGTGGTCCCAGCTTGCTTATGCTTAGACTGGTACCAAAAAGCAAGCTTTGAGGCCATGTCATTCACAGCTGTTTTATGTCTCCATTAATGGAGTTGAGCCTATGGTTTAGCCACGGTAAGGTGTATAGGTAAAAGAAGTTAGGAGTGGGAGATAATGGCCAATTAGTCCTGAAAGACCAATAATGCTGGTGAACATCTGTGATCCTCGCACTTGGAAGGCTGAGGCAGGAGGATTATGAGTTTCTGGTTAGTCTGCACTACAGAGTAGGCTACCTGGTACTACTCTGTTGCAAAAGTACGTAAAAATGACATATGCAGGACTTCATTATATGTAATATAAAAATTTAGACTCTGCCATACTGTTATTGATCATTTGAAAGTCATTTTTTATTCTTTGAAAATGTAATGCATATATGTTATATATATATATTGATAATATCCACTCCTCCCTCCATTTTACTCCTGGTATCATTTAAATACATGCCTTCCTCCAAACTTTATGTTCTGTTAACATTTAAAAAATAATTCGCTGTGTCCAATATATTCATGGGTGTAGGATCCTCTTCTGGGGCATGGGTGATCTTTCAAGGGAAATGCCCCATAAAAAAGTGACTCTTATTCCCTCAGCAACCAACAATGACCAATAACCCCTCAGTGAGGGCTGGAGCACTGGGAGCTCCTCCCTACTCCATGCTAGAAATTTTAATTGACTGGATCTTGTGCAGGTCTTATGCAAATACTTAAAGTTTCTGTGAGTTATTCATGGGTCCCCTGACCACCTCACACCCAGAGATCAGCATTTCAAAGTCCTCCTCCCTATCCTTCAGGTCTTATATTCTTTCTGCCTGCTTGTCTTGGTTACTGTTATATTGCTGTGAAGAGACACTATGATCAAAACAACTTATAAAAGAAAGGATTTAATTGGAGGCTTGCTTATGGTTTCATCGAGAAAGTCCATTACCATCATGACAGGGAACATGGCAGCAGACAGGCAGGTACAGAACTAGGGCAGTAGCTGAGAGCGCACATCTGATCTACAAGCAGCAGGTAGGGAGAAAGAGACAGACAGAAGCAGAGAGACAGACAAGAGAGACAGAGACAGACAGAGACTGGCCTGGGCTTTTGAGAATTCAAAGCCCACCCCCCACCCCCGCCCCATGTGGAATGCCTTTCTGTATGCTGTGAATATGTGTTGCTTTTCTTGGTTGATAAATAGAGCTGATTTGGCCAATGGTCAAGAAGAATATAGCTAGGCAGGAAATCCAAACAGAGATAGAGAAAGAAAGAAAGAAAGCAGAGTCAGAGAGATGCCATGTAACCACTGAAAGAGTTACATGCTGGAACATTACTGGTAAGCCACAGTCTTCTTGCAATACACAGATTAATATAAATGGGTTAATTTATAAGAGAGAGCTAGTCAGTAATATGTCTGAGCTGCTGACCAAACAATTATAACTAACATGAAGCCTCAGAGTGTTATTTCATAAGTGACCGAAGAAACTGTGGGTAAGACAGAAAGAATCCAACTACACACTGCCAGTGATACACCTCTTCCTACAAGGCCACACCTTGTAATCCTTCCTAAACAATTCCGCCAACTGGGGACCAAGCTTTCAAATATGTAAGCTTGTGGGGGAGTTTTCATTCAGACCACCACACCTCTCTTTTGCAATGTTCCTTTGAGATGGGGACCTCCTATACAGATAAATGTCCCATCTACAGCGGAACTCCCACAGTCCTTATTCTCAGCACTTTAGACAGCTACAAGTCCCTCTGTTAACCACTGCCTTCTGTAGTTATTAATAGACAGGCCTTTTTGTAGTTTATGGTTTTATGTTCTAGTTAATAATGCCAATCTGAACATTTCACACATGATTTTTAATGAATACAGGCACACAGTCATGCTGTACACCCAACAGTGGAATGATTAGATATGCAAATATTCAGATATAAATATTCCTTCAGGTTCTCCTAAGGGGATATGATAATTTACAAGCCCATCAGCACTGTAGAAAATTTTTGCTGTTTTATAGGCTTTTCTGTAATCTTCTTATCCATATTGTAGATATTTATTGGTTTTAGCCATATTGTTGAATATGTAGTGATACCTCATTCTAATTTTAGTTTGCATTTTCTTCATGCCAAATGGAGTTCCTTTTCATATGTTTATTATTCATTTGGGTGTCTGTGTAAAGGATTTGTTATTTTTTAACTCTTTTTATTTATTATTTAGCTCAGGCAAATGTTCTTCTTTTGTGCTGTTCCAAGTCTTTAACTCATTTCAAAATTTGTGACAGAGTTTCCCTTCACCCTCAGTTGCCCAGGTTGGCCTTGAACTTGCTCTCTAGCCCAGGCTAGACTTCAACTTGTAATTTTCTTTATCTCAATTTCCACCATAGCCAGGATTACAGGCTTGTGCTGGCATTCCTGACATGTTAGTTTTTGAGGGTAAAGATTACAGCAATGACTACATTTATTGACTATAACCTTGGGCAAGTACTATGAAATATTTTATACTTCTAGATGAACAATGGGACTGTAACAGGGGCTGGCGCTGCTCGACTTAAGATGGCATTACACATAACCCAATAAACCTATCATTCATTAAAAAATCCTAAATTAAAATACATTTAATATCCATAACCTACGGAGCATCATGGTACAAAGTGGAGTCCCAGTCGTTGTCCCTGATGATCATGTGGCTGACTGAAAACTGATGCTTAGTATTGGAAAACAATATACTTCCACTCCCTGTGAGAAGAGCAAATGTCATCACTATGGTAACCTTCACAGTCCATACACTGGTGTCCTCTGTACCCTGGGCCAGTATTTAGATGCATCGTATACTGCTTACTTATCTTTCTGAACCCAGTCATCACATGTATGTAACACAAGTTATGTAAAACAGATTTCTTACTTCCATGTAAGACAGAAATCTCAGTGTCATCATGAGCTGGTACCCCAAAGGAATTTGTTCAGGATAGATGTGCCTTGACTGTCCGTGACCTATATTGCACCACAGTTAAGTAGTCCCAGAAAGCAGCCTGCTCTAGGTCACTTCCTTCAGTGGCTAGTGACTCACTGGACAGAGCTTTGAAGAACACCCTGCTTCTAGAGGAGAGAGGAAGAAATTCTGTGTTGTTCTGGGTGGCTATTCTGTAAACTGAGAAAGGGGGACACGAAGAGAGGCTGGGGTTTTTTAAGGAAGTGTTAACTCCCAGCACCTTCTAAAAGCACTTTTGAGAAAGGTGAGAGAAGTGGTTCTGGCCACTAAGAGAATTCTCCTGCATTGGTAGATAAAGCTAGAATCCTACACTTCCTGCAGGCTGCATGTAACCTCAACCTAACCTTTGTCTTCTCACTTACATTGCCAGGAATAGTCTATCACTGATAACTTAAAGAAGGAAAACATATGGTTGGTTGGTTGGTTGCTAGGGAGAATCAAGAAGAATCTTGAATACTAAGTCATGTGCTGAGCATATAACCATTCTGGCCTTAGAAAGATATTTTTATAAAATGTTATATGTATATGTTCATACATGTGTATGCATGTTCATACATGTGTGCATGTATACATAGAGGCCAAAAGCTTATGTCAGGTGTCATCCTCAGTTGCTTCTCTGTGTTCTTTTTTTGAGTCAGGATTTCTTAGTGGCCTGGAGCTCACCCATCATGCTAGACTAGCTGCCATCAAGGTTTTCTCTTATCTTTGCTTTCCCAGTGCTGGGGCTACAGACTGCACCTGAATTTTTACAGGTGTGCTAGGAATGGGAACTCAGGTCTTTTTGCAAGTTAGTTCCTATTCATCCTTCAAACCCCATCAGCAACAAAGATATTCTAAGATACTTGCGTCCCTCCCTTTGGTTAGTGGAATATGGATATGGGACCCAAGGAATTCCATGCTGAGGAAGCAAAAGGCTAGCGCCCTTTTGCAAGCCAGAAGGAAATGTCTTCCACAAAGAGACTTTAAACATCTGTGCTGACATCCAACAGGACAGGGAGCCAAGAGCCTAGACAATGATATGTCAGTGATGGGCAGGACCACACCCTCCAAGGACACCTTGGTCATTCATACTCCTTGCTGTCTACTTAAACTTCATGTCAGGACCCAGAAGATGGCACAGGGGGAGGGGATTAGTGGACATCTGTATTTGTTCTCTTCTGAACATGGCTCCATTGACCGAATCTCTTCTCTTTGTTTTTCACTATTACTTGTTAATTTCATTGGGCCATTGAGGAAGGGTGGCTAAGCCTAGCTTGTTAATGCTATCAAAACTCAGGCCTGACCCTAACCATCCTAGTAACAACCTTGTGGGGAAATTCCACCCCAAACTACAAGCCTGACAGCCTTCAAATCTTGTGGGGATTCCTAAGGCGTTGACTTCTCTATGTAAATCCAAGAGAAGCCTAGGGATTATCCACAACAATGGAATTTCTGTCACCTTCCAGAAGTTGTTAGGCTACAACCATATCACAAAAGGTCTACAGTTTCTAACACCACCCAGAGTCGCAGCTTCACTAGAACTTATGGGCCTGTGCCAGGCTTTGTTTCTTGTTTGTTTTAGCCTAGGTTTTATTATGTAGCCCAGGGTAACCTCAAATTCACTATTCTCCTGCCTCAGCCCTCTGCCAGGCATTTCTATATTGGCCAGTAAAACTACAAATTCTACTTAGTTTATATTCTGAAAGGGGTTTAAATTTAAAATACATTATGGGTAAAGTTCTGTGATGTTTTAGAAATTGAAAACCAAAATCCTTGGGAACTAAGCTTAAAAATCCTTTGAGGACAAATTTAGGTATTAACAGAAAGAATAAAAGAGTTTGGGCATTGATAGCTTAAAAGTAAGTGTCCATGTATGCTGCATCAAGGTGCCATTTATGAGCCACTTTCCCATCTGTTATCTCATTCAGTCCTCACAAACCTTGAAAAGATTGATGGACTGGCCAGGTGGAGTGGCTGTGTTTTATACTGCTACCCCACAGAAGCAGCAACTAGAGTTCAGATCAGTGGTTGAGGTCAGAAATGTTGTCATTGATTTCTCCAAGTCCCAACTTACATTTTCTGTATTTGTGTCTCCCATTCTTTCCTGAGAGGTCACTTGTCCGACATAATTAGACATTGTCACAAAGGACTTTGAAGTTCACCATACTGTTGGCTTAGAGTTAGAACATCAGACCCATGAGTAGTTCCCTTAAAAGTAGATTTGTTTTAAGGCACATGTGTTTGGTAAAATCCGAACAGTGCTCAGATAGTTTCTGTTTGAATCACATATCCCTAGTTTTTTTTTTTTTTTTTTTTTTTTTTTCCCCAACAGGGACTCTCCAGGACAATGTAGCTGACAGAGTCTACAGAAGTTTTTTAAGGGAAAATCTTTCAAAGCCCACAGCCATAGAGATCTTGTGAGAGCTGGCACACAGTGTGAGAACCTAGTTTTGGCAGCTTCTGTCTTTCTCTCAGGTTTGAATTTCCAGAGAAATCAGTCTCCTGACAGAAGAAGTCACTAAAAGTGCATTTCTAGTCCCTTGTCTGCCGAGGGATGGCATTCATTGTCACCGGAAATGCAGGGAACAAATGTACAGTATTGCACTGCTAAGTGCAAGTCTTTGTTCTGTAAAGTGGAGCACTGCACTAAGTGCGAACCTTTGTTCTGTACAGAGGAGCACTGCACTAAGTGCAAGTCTTTGTTCTGTACAGAGGAGCACTGCACTAAGTGCGAGCCTTTGTTCTGCACAGTGGAGCACTGCACTAAGTGTGAGCCTTTGTTCTGCACAGTGGAGCACTGCACTAAGTGCGAGCCTTTGTTCTGTACAGTGGAGCACTGCACTAAGTGTGAGCCTTTGTTCTGTACAGTGGAGCACTGCACTAAGTGCGAGCCTTTGTTCTGTTCAGAAAAGAACGCTATATTAATCGCCACTCAGTACATTTGCCATTAGTGAAAATTACACAAGCTGTTCACAAGGCTATCAACACAGAAATCATTCGATCAAAATCATGGGGAGCACAGTGGAGTGATGGGGTTTCTATTTAGTCATCGTGTTAACTTTGATGGGTCTAGAAACTTTGTTGTTACTACTTTGGCTATGGAAAATAATTCACTGATTATTGGGAATTTTATATTTCGTGAACACCACTTGAAATTTCAAATGTTGTTAAGAGATACGGTTAGTGGCACTTGTCTTACAAAATGTGAAAAACCAGACTTTGATGTGAAAAGATTATATTCAAGTTCTGTTTCTGCTACAGACTTGTACACTACCTAGAAAATCTCCCCGCATCGTGGAGTTTCTGCTTCCTCCTACTTAAAATGAAACAGGTGACGAACATGTAGACACAATAATAGTGTTCTGTCTATTCATGGCAGTGGCTCTAGTGCCAGAAAGAACAAGTGGTGTGCACTTATCCCTCAGTAAACCTTTCTTGCAGGAATTGAGGTGATTTGTAATTGTGGCATTTGATTATACAATGATTGAAGAAGGTTTTAAAATATGAAATTGTCACAGTACAAACATGTACAATGCACACACATACTACAAGTGAAGAGGTGGTAAGGAATATGTGACAATTGCATACCTCCATTGTTCCAAGTGGGGAAAACAGCTTTAACGTGATTGCTACCCTGGATTTACTGCTGCAACTTGAAATGATTTACTTTCTATGTATGAGTGTTTTAAAGAATTTTTAACCCTCTATTTTTATTGTATGTATATGGGTGTTTGATCTGCATGGAAATCTGTGTACCACTTGTGTGCAGAGTTACAGAGGATCATAGACAGCACCTCCTGGGACTGGAGTTAAAGACTGTTGTGAACTGCCATGTGCGTGCTGGGAATCGCACCTCTTAACAAACTGAGCCATCTCCCCATTATGAGTATTGTTCCTACATGTATGTCCATTGCCTGCATGTCTGTGTAAAAGAGGGTACCAGTTCCCCTGGGACTGGAGCTGGAGCCACTATGTGGGTGTTTGGGAACTCAGCATAGGTCTTGTACAGGCTCAGCAAGTGTTTTTAACTGCTGGCCCATCTCTCAGGCTCCCACTGTGTTAATCTAACTTCATAGTGAAACGTAAAATTTAAGGAAGCAAGACTGGTCAGATGGCTCATTGGTTAAAGATGCTTGCTGCCAAGCCTGATCCTCCAGAACCCAGATGGTGGAAGGTGGAAAGAGATTCCCACAAGTTGTCCTCAGTCCTCCACTTGAGCTCTGTAGCATGGTGGCTCATGCACCCACACATAAACAAACGAAATAAATGAACACATGTAAAAATGCCAAGGAAGTTATTTATTTTCAGACACTAAGACTTTTCATTAAGGCATGTCCCACCAGGAGAAGGTTCAGAATTCATGCATCTAATAAATTCATACACACAAATGAAAGGTAACCTATGGGAACTAACTTAAAAATCAAGCCCCTTGGTTTTCTTGGAAAGGAAAGGTAATGTGGATATGTTACCTACACAAGCCAAACTGAGGAGGCTTCTTTTTGTTTTGATCTAGCCTCTTAAAGCTCACTGGACTGGCTAAAATTTCTCACTTTACTCCTGAATTTCCAGTCATTTTAGAGCATTTTTCTTTGCATATTTTTTTTGATTCTCATTTTCCCTCTGTCTTCTCTCCCCAACCCCAAAAGTCTTTTGCTCATATTAAACTCATTTACCCAAAGGGATGAGTAACTGAGTATTTTCCACAGACAGTGATACCTTAAAAGAAAGCCATTTCCTAAATGAATATCTAATTGGTCAAATTTCAAGCGATATAACAGTTTCACTAGATTTTAGGTCAGTCTCCTGTCCCCTAAAATATATTCCTTCACCATTATGTGGTATGGTGGTTTTTCAAATACTAAAAGCCATAGAATTCTTGCATGAAAGAAAATTAGGCATCACCTCAGTGTAGGAGAGATAAGGAATTAAAGTACTTGGTTGAAATGGGGACAGGGACCCCGAGTTTTCTGAAAGTCCCCAAGCCCTGCTAATTTTCATCAGTGATTTCTGTAACAGTACATACCCCAGTCACCCTGGTAAAGAGCCAGACTGACACACACAGACATATATATGTATGGTGAGAGAACAAATGACATGCAAGTAGATAATACACCCTGGAATATCCTTAAAAAAAAAAAGCCTGCAGAAGCTTACTGCCATACTGTCAAAGTGAAATCACAACCATGATTTTAAACAGAGAACATGGTAGAACAGTGAGGTGAAGGAATTTCTATTTTTCCTGTGGATCTCTGATTCTGTCTCATGTTTAGAACTTTAGTGTAGAGAATGTTTGGGTTGTATGATAGTGTCAAATAAATATAGTCTTGAAATTAGTTCCACCATTACTATCTCTTTAAGGGAGGATGTTGGGGTTCCCCTAACTTGCCTTTTCCCTTACTCAAATGTTAAATCCCATGCACCTGCCAAAATAGTGATCTTCTCTTTGAAGCAAGAGTTCCCATGGCATTCCCCTAAGCACATGACTTGGAAAAGTACAGCCTCCAGGCAGACCATGGTGGCCCTCTTCTACAGTCATTACAGCAGCTGTGACATTATTGGAGCTTTCAGATAGGTGAGGACTTGGCAGCCTCTAGACCATGGGCATTTGGGGCGGGGTAACTTTTTGTGGTAGGGACTGTTCTCTGGATAGTAGTGTTTTATGTTTAGCAGTGTTCTTGGCCTCTCCCCATTAGATGTCAGGCATCCGTCCTTCTCCAGGCTTCACAGTAAAAACTGTCTCGAAGCTTTGCCTAATGTCTGCTGGAGGCAAAATCAACTCTGACAACCATCAATATGAATTATCTCCATAGTCCTCAGAAAAAGTTACAAGGTTGAGATTGTGACTTCATGTCACATTGTGCAGGGACAGTGAGGGATGCAGAGGCTTATCTCTGTCATGGGCCAGCATGTGTCCTTGTTGATCTCAAAGTGGTACAAAGCTGGCCCCCCTGCTCTGTGATGACCCTGTTGCTCAGTTCTCCTTGCTATGTTTTTTTTCTATGCTATCTCTAGTTTGGAAGGCTTGGGTTTTAATATCTACTTTGTATTTCTCACACAATTGTCTTGCTGCTGGTAATGCATCTCTTGCCTGGTTTAATAACCAGGTCCTTAGTTCCCCGGCCCCCAATTTATCCTGCTCATCTTTCCATCTCCCTTTCACCTTGGCTTTCTCAGACATGTTATTTAATATCTGCTATATGAAGAAAACCCTTGCTGCCTTCCTCATTGCCTTCAGTGCTGGTTCACAGAGTAGTCCTGATCAGCCACACTGGGAACTGTTGGAAAGTCAATTCCTCAACCCCACTCCAAAACTAATAAATCAGGAACTCTAGGGTGGGTACTGCCATACCCGCTCTAATGCACCCACCATGTGCTTCTAATGCTCTCTGAGCTTCAAGAATTTTTGGCCCACTTAACCAGCTCTGCTACTTTGTTGGGGTACCACCTTCTTCCGTCTTCCTATTTTATCACCTGCATTAACTGCTTTTCAATTTTATTCTTTCATTAGCTATCAAACATACATTTGTCTTTCTGCTCCAAGCACCAATGATAAAATGGAACAGTCCAGCTACTGGGTGGCCAGTTGCCGAGCAGAGGGGCCTTGGGACACCACTGGATTGCTACACCCTCACATAATTTTACAGCAGAGACCCCTACCATTATATTCCTGCCCCCATTCTTGGTGAACTCCTATGCGACTTATTCCAAATGTCCCCTTTTCTGAATTAGAGGGCTAGTTCCTAACTTTCCAGTCCATGAACCTTACGCATCATTTCACTGGGCATGTCATTTGTCCAGTGACAGCCTTAGTGTTTCTATGCCTGCTTCTTCGAATGCAGAAAAGGCATCATACATCTTTGTATGGCCAACACTGTGACTGGGTGATGGACCCAGCCACACAATCATACCAGATTTATCTGAAACATACAAACAAACAAACACACGATGCCAGAACACATCCCAAGACCTACAGAATTAGTCCTGCAAATCTGTTAAAAAAACAAAACAAAACAAAAAAGCATTTCAACATAGTTGGATGGCTGGAAGCTGTGCTTAGAGCAGGCATCTAATCCATAATTTCTTGAATGTTTAGTCAATTACTTAGCAAGGCTTACAGGCCATCTGTTCTCCTTAACCCTCAACTTGCCTCTCAGCTCTGTTGGGTGTTTGCTTTCTTCTGTTTCACTTTGTTTTCCCTCCAGTAGCCAGAGAGCAGTCACAACTAATAAACAGCATTTTTTGTTATTGTTGTTACTGTTCTAACCTATGGGGACTCAAGGTAATATGTCCCAAGTCTCAAGCCTCCAACAGTGACCTCGAATTAGGGACACCTATTAAAACAGCTCCTAAAGTATTTTCAGGATTCTGGTCATTTTGTAGCAGCTCAGAAGCTGCCCATGGCTTATCTTAATGATCCTTGGTGCTCTCCCCCATGCTTCTGAGGCCTTAAGCAGACTCACCTATAGCTAGGTGAACAAGCTCAGTTCATCACCCCTGCTACAGGCAGGCTCAGCTCGGGCTGTAAATTTGTCACAAAGCCAGAGGGCATCCGGGTGGAGACTAATGAGGAAGTTCTCCGCTGACCTTGAGGTGGTTATAGAGAAATCGAAACTCAGCTGTTAAAACCGCTCTCCTTGCTCTTCAGAACTCACTCCTCGAGCCTTCTGGGAACCCTCACCAACATCCCTCCCTCAGAGGCTGAGGCCAGCACTCAGCGGGAGGCTGTAAACCATGTACACCCACACCCGAAGTAGGGTGGTGGGCCCAGGGTTGGGCCCTTCCTTCATCTCTCGGGACCATGCTGGGCATGGGCAGCGCAGGGAGCTGGGCCTGCAACAAAGTCAGAGACAGAGTTTGGAGGCGCAGGCTCCCAAGGATGCTATGATGGAGAGGCCCAGGCGCACTGACCAGAGGAGGTAAGTATTCAGGAAGCCTCCTTGGATGCAGGAAGTCCTGGTCTGGAACATAGTCAGACACCAGGCATTTTCCTGGTTTTCAGAGGGTGAAACCAGAGAGGCCCGATAACAGGAATTTTGGAGGGGTTAAGTGTCATTTACCTCAATAAAATAACCTATGAGTTGCTTTATTATAACATATTCTGGTGCTCACTCCACTGATTGTTGTGACTGGCTCCTGGATGGGAAGATGGGTGTGTTCTGGGATTCTTATTCATTATGAAAGTAAGGTTTTCTTTGAGAGAGAGAGAGAGAGACGAGAGAGAGAGAGAGAGAGAGAGAGAGAGAGAGAGAGAGAGACCCTAAATGGGACCACCATGCCAGAATGAAGGCAAGAAGAAATAGGATACAGAGGGTGCAGATAGCTTTAGAAGCAAGTTTGCATCACTCCCAGACTCCAGATATACTACCCTCTTGGGACCAGTGGGGTACAGCTGGGAGTGAGGACCCCAGCTGCTCAAGGTTGAAATGCCTTCTAAGCAGGAATAGAGAGGAAGCTTTAGTTCTCGATCTATGGTCTGTGGTTTAAAGACTGCTGATGGCATCCTGAAAGCATGTTATGTAGAGTGTCAGCGACCCTCTCTTTGCACCAGGTGGAATGGGTTTTGATTTTATTTTTTTCACTCAGCACTGTGGTTTGAAGTGCCGTGTCTGTGAATTGGAACAGTGCAAATGGTTTTATTTTTAGTTTTCCCCCTTTGCAACAACTTCTTTGTTGGAGGAAAGACAAATGCTGGTTGCTAAGGAACAGTTATATAACCTTATGACCAACAAGCCGTAGAGTTTCTCTTATCCCTCAGCTTCTGAAAGAACCAAGGTTATACTATTCAGTGTAGAGTTAGCCTTAGATGGGGCAGATGGTCTGGGAATCAATTAGAGACAGTGGGATTTCTCTCAGAGGAACTGGCATCTTGCCATGATAGAAGTTCATTGACTCTGAGTCACATATCTATACGTGGTTAATGATAAAAATACATTTCCAAGCCTTTTATTAGAAAGTATCTATTTAGATATAACCACTTATTTATATGCTTCTATCATTTTATAAGCAATAATCAGTTGTATCTTTCTGTTTCCTGATTTGATTGTAATTACTCTAGGATCTTGCTGGACCAATTCACTCAGAAGGGAGCAGTTTTCTGTTAGATTATTAGAGAAATTCCTGAAATTATTCAACGACTTCTCACAGACTTCATGTGCATTGATGGTGGTCAGCAGAGTATTAGAGAAGGCATTCCATTTTAGGCATTTAACATCTAAGGTCTTATTTGGCCCATTCTGCATTCATCTTGTGCCTTCATCATTCACTCTGTCAACTTTCTCACTTGCTTTCTTCCTTAATGGAATTGGTAAGCCAAAGGCAATGGTTAAGGGATAGACAAATGTCATCTCTGTAAAAGCAACAACAAAGGATTAGAAAAGTCTTATTTATTTTGAAGAGAGAACTTAGAGGGTGTGTGTGTTGTGTTGTGTGTGTGTGTGTGTGTGTGTGTGTGTGTGTGTGTAAGAGAGAGAGAGAGAGAGAGAGAGAGAGAGAAGAGAAAGAGAGAGAGAAAGAGAGATTGAAAGAGATGGAAAATTAGAATAGAGAATGCTAAATGCCATAATAGCTCATTTGTTTGGTAAAGGTAAATTTAGCCTCATTTGTGTACAACCTTCGGTAAGTTCATCTGGGCAATGAAAGCAAGGTGGGTATTACAAGCATGGCCTTTGATGCCTGGTAGATGAGTTCAACTTCTGATTCTATGGTTACTTGCTCTCTGAATAACATGCTTAGTTAGATACTGTATGCCTTGGTTTTCACATAAATAAAAGTGAAATAATAGCAACCTTTAAGCTAGTATTCAGGCAGTGTTGGAAGATGATGGCCATGACTTCATTAACAAGAAATTATTGATGACTATGATATCACCTTTAGATTGTCCATGACTTGAAAAACTGTACTGACTTAAAGTGCTTTCTTACAAAATAAACAAAATTCATTAGTATGCTGGTGGTTTTGTGCCAATGCGACACAAGCTAGAGTTCTTTTAGAAGAGGGAACCTCTGTTTAGAACGCACTCCCACGATATCAGCCTATGGCAAGCCTTTGATGCATAATCCTCTTGATTGAGGATTAATATGGGAGGGCCTAACTCACTGTGGGTGGTGCCACTCCTGGGCTAGTGGTCCTGAGCGCTGTAAGAAAGTAGACCAAGTAAGCCATTAGAACAAGCTAATATGCAATACTTCTTCATGGTTTCTGCATCAGCTCCTGCTTCCAGGTTCCTGCCTCGAATTCTTGCCCCAGACTTCCTTTGGTGATGGAGTGTGACCTGAGAGTTGTAAGCTAAAATAAACCATTTCCTCCTAAGTTGCCTTTTGTTATGGCGTTTAAATCACAGCAATAGAAAACTAAGACAGAAATTGGTACGAGGTCGTGGGGTATTGTGGTGGTAGACCTGACCATGGGTTTGGGGGACGATTGTGGAAGAACTCTGAAACTATGGGCTAGAAAAGGCTTTGGGTGTTCAGAGATCAGTGAGCTATTGTGAGAACTTAGAAGATAATGTCGAGAACAGTGTAGATGACAGAGGCCTGGCTTTGAAGTGTCAGAGGGAAGTTTAAGAGTCTCTTAAAGGCTCTATTTGGGGCTGTGTGAAATTTGGAATCATGAACTACTGAAATATAATCTTTGCTTTTCTGGGACAATCAATACTGGGAAGCAGGGCCTGAAGAATAGTCTTTGATTAAGAAGAGACCAGCATCATTGAGGCAGAATCCTCTGTGGAGCATCTCAGCAGTCAACACAGAAGCTGTGGTTCAGAGGTGGCCAGCGCTGTATCTTATGCTGGCAGCCAGACCTGGTAATATGTAAGTCATTTATTCAGGTACCTTAAAGGCATGAAGGTTTCATGGAGAGAGCCTGAGACTTGGTGCCAGGTGGCAGGGTTAGAGTCCCGCAAGAGAGCCCAGGAGAGGCTACTAGTGATGGTGCAGCCCAGTTTGGTGGCTCTCTGAGCATTTTTGAGAAGGTAGTAACACAGGAGATGTCAAAGATAGCAGTGGCTGCAGAATGGAGCCAGCCTTAGCCTAGGAGACAAGCTAGTGTGCTGCAGATGGTGGGCTCAAGAAGGTGGAGCTGGCTGTCCAGACCCCTTGGAGTCTGGAGCATCAGGAGTGGGGTCCCAGAAGCTAAATACTGGGCCTTTAATACTGTTGAACTTTGGGTTTGCTTTGATTTGACTGTGACTTGTGTGGCTTGCTCTGTTTCTTTCTTCTTAAGAGTAAGAAATTGTATTTTTTTTTTATTTCACAGGAGCCCATATCTAACAGACTTTGGAATTTTAGAGTGGTTATAGAATTGCAAAGAGATGTTTGAGTTTTAGGAAGACTGGAATTTTAGAGAGACTGGTGTTTTGGAGAGACTAGAGTTTAAAGTGCTTGAATTTGTAACACTTGTAGGACTTTTAAAGTTTGGAGTATGTTTTATATTGTGATATTGGACATTTAGATTAGATTAGCCTCTGGTCATGCCCTTGAGGGATTACTTTGATTAGGCTAGTTGAGGAAGATAGGGTAGTATCATAATCTGGCCTTGGGTGTAGGATTGCATAAAAAGGAGGAAACTAGCTGAGTACCAGCATCTACTACTTTCATCTCCTTGACTGTGAATACACTGTTATCAGCTGCTTTAAGTTCCCAATGCCTTAATTTCCCTGTTGTGATGGATTGTACCCTTGAACCATGAGCCAAAATAAATCCCTGGTAGTCTGAATAAAAATAGCCCCCATAGACTCATATATTTGAATGCTTGCTGGAACTGTCTAGGAAGGATTAGGAAGTGTGGTCTCATTGGAGGAGGGCTTTGTGGTGTAAAAATATCATGCCATCCAGTTAGCCTCTCTCTTTGCTTCCTGGTTGTTGTCTCAACATGAAGTAGCTCTGAGATACTGCTGCAGTGTCCTGTCTGCCTGCCTGCTGCGCTCTTTGCCATGATGGTCATGGACAATACTACTCTCTAGAACTGAAGCCCCAAACTAAAAGTTTTCTTTGACACATTGCTTTGATCATGGTGTTTTGTCATGACAATAGAAAAGTAACTAAGACAAGCCCTTTACTTCTTGAATTGTTTTTGTCAGTGTTATTTTGTTACAATGACAGGGGAAAACTGAGACAGCATGTTTGTTTGCTTTTTTTTTCTTGTTTGTTTGTTTGGCTTTTGGAGACAGAATCTTTCTAGGCAGCCAAGAATACCCTGAACTCACTATGTAGCCCATACTGACTCTGAACATGTGATCATTTTGCCTCAGCCTTCTCAGGTAGATTACAGATATGCTCCACTACCCAGCTTTCAAGGAACACATTGGTAGTTATTAGAGCCTATAAAAACCAATTTACTATTTCCTCCTCACTACAGTGTTCCAGATTTCAATTTCCCGTCTCCATATGATTAAAAGAAAGTATGTTTTTTGCCAGTAGATGGTAAATGGAATGAAAGCATCAGGCTTATTCTTCCTGGAGATGGAGAACAGGATAGTATAGAAGCTTCTCTTAATGTTATGAAATAATAGTGCATTGGAAAAGCTCAACGATTGTCTTAATGAGCAATCTTCCTGATGGCTCAATATAGATGGCTATTCATTAGGGGATTATTTAACTCAACTCCCAGACAAGGCCCATAAGCACTTAGAAAGTTTGTAATGTAACAGATAGTGTTTAACTCTTAATGATAATGATACAGTTCACTGAGCTGGGTAGGAACCTCAACTATGACCAGATTCTAACAGCAAACTAATTAGCGGAGTTCTGCTTCCTTAGGTTACTCTTGGAATGATGAATGTGTTGGAGCATTGCAATACTCTGTATCATGTTGTAAATTAGTTATAGCCTCAAATAATCTGAGTAACCCTGTAAAAATAAATTAACAAGCAGTTCAGGTGTTCATGTATATTGGGTAAATAATGTACTTACCTAGTTTACATGAAGCTCTAGGTTCAAGCCGCCATTGCCAGCAAAACAAAACCCATGATTTAAAAAAGTACTTAAAATATCTCAAATGCTAAATCATGCATTAGATCTTGTACAGAACAATATTGAATTTTATCCTCAAAATAAACACTTTGCCACACAACAGATAAGAAATGTAGTCTTGGAGGGTTAAATGAATTTCCCAAGTTTCCATTGATTTTCCTAATCTCTAGCTAGAACTCAAATTGAAGTCTTTCTACTGAAGTAGAAACTGCTCAGAAGAAGACATGACATCAAAGCTACCTGTTGACTTATTGTTTTATATCCACATCAAGAAAAAAATCAGTATGTCAAAGAGAATACAATACAGAAGTAGAAACATGATTCTTTTTACAACTTCTTAGGGAGAAACAGTATCTGTAGCCACCCATCCTTTGGTTTTATGTATGGCTGAGACATCTATACCAAAGTCAGATTAACAAGAGAAAGGAATATAAATTTATTTAGTAAATTGTATGTGACATAGGCGTCTTCAGAAATGTTGACACAAAATTAGAAAAATCCTACATATTGGTAACTTTTCTCATCACTGTGACAAAATGCTTGACCAAAGCAACTTCAGGGAGAAAAGATTTACTTTGGCTCCTCATTCCCAGGGGTACAGCTCATGGTGGGGACAATTTCAGGGGAGGTAGAGTATATGGTGGAGGGTTGTGTACAATGTGACCACAGACAGGACAAAAGGAATACAGCCTGGAATTATAACAGCAGTGGGTATAACTTTCAAAGGTTTGCCACAAGAGCGCTACTGCTACCAGTTAGGCCCCATCTCTTAAAGACTTCACACATTATGAAATAGTGCCACAAGGCAGTGGTGAGATAGTGAGATGGCTCAGCAGTTTAGAGCACTTGTTGCGCTTAGAAAGGACATGGCTTCGGTTTCTAGTGTCTCATAACCATCAGTTACTATAGTTCCAAGGGATCCCACACCCTCTTCTTACCTCCAAGGGCACACACACACCCTAAAACAAAATGAAAAATCTAAACTAAAACATTAAAAACAAACAAAACACTGCCACAAGCTGGGCACCAAGTGCCCAAAGCCTCGCCCCTATAAGGGACATTGTCTATATAACCATAACACCTGTTTTTATGCTTAGGTTTGATGTACAGTGAACAGTTTGTAGCTGTGTGATTGGTCAGAAAAGTTTAGCAACTAATAATCTTATAGTAAAGTGAAGAAAAGAAGGAGTCCTGCTTGTGCAGAGTCTTCAAAAGAGAGCTTTGAATTGTGGGCCCTATGACCTATAGACTCTAACAGATGTCCTTTGTGGTCAGCTTCAAGGGGTGGAGAAAGGCTAACTTTCATGTTTCTGTTTCCTCAAATGCCAAGGTGCCATATTTTTTTTTAAAGTGCCCTGAATCCTATCACTATTTCTAAGTTATTTTCTAAACAATTTAGAAAAGTAGTTTGAAGTACCATGTTTTCGTGTGGTGTGTGTGTGTGTGTGTGTGTGTGTGTGTGTGTGTGTGTGTGTGTGTGTGTGTGTGTCCTTTCTGTGCTGCTTTCTACAAATGATATACACCTTGGCTTCCTCCTGCTAGCTCAGGTTGTTGTCATTGTCTCTAAGCAATCTCAACTACATGGTGACTCTTGACTGAAGCCTACAATGAACAATTTGTTTGATATTGTGACCTAGGACATATATCAATATATATGAAGATATACAAAACTGAAAAGAAATTTCACAAAACAACTATCACTCATGTGATACACTGACATTTTCTTTGTGTGTGTGTGTGTGTGTGTGTGTGTGTGTGTGTGTGTGTGTATGTGTGTGGCACATACATGTGTGTTTGCATATGCATGCACATTCATGGAGAAGCCAGAACAGAGGATGCTGGGTGTGTTTCTCCATCACCTGTCTTACTGCCTTGGGACAGGGTCTCTTCCTGAACTAGAAGTTCACATTTTTGCCTACTCAAGGTAGCAAGTGAGCTCACTGGGTCTGCCCCCTCTTTCTTCTCAATGCTGGGATTGCAGGCATGCAGAGCAACTGTGTCTAGCTTTTTATGTCTGGTCTGGGGATTTGAACTAAAGTCATCATGATGGCAGAGCAACTGCTTTTACCCACTAACTAATCTCTCCAGTCCCCATTTTCTCTTCTTGTTCATTAAAAATAAATTCATTGCGCAATTTCATAAAGCATTAGTGGGTTACCGCCTACAGTTTGAAAAATGCAGCTCTATGCAGAGGAGTGTTAGAGTGGATGGAAAGAAAAGACATTTTAGTTTGATTAGATCAAATTTACCTTCCTGTTTATGGAGGAAGGTATAAATTATGTTCCTGTTAGAATGAATTTCCAACTTTTTTTTTTGTGCTCCTTGATGTGGTATGCGTTTGTGATCTGCCAAGTCTTGGGGAGCAATCATTTTTGTTCAAATACAGTATCATCAGAAATGAATGGACATTTTTCAAAAAGCCTTTGACAGCTACAACAGTGAAACAATAAATCAACAGGATGATGAAAGCCCGAAAACACATAATACCTATAATAATCAGGAGAAGTGTTGCAGAAATGAGAGAAAAAGGAAACTTAGCTCAATTACACAGTGAGGTGACTCACTTCAAAGTCAGTAGAGTGCCATAAGGTTATGCATATTGTTAAGGTTAATTGCATCTATTCAGAATGTATTTGAATCTGAAACAAAAGCTTAGGAGAAAAAAATAATCAAAAGGAACAGACGGCTTTGGAAGGTTCTGTTCTCTATCAGAAAATCAGCTGTGACGGCTCCTTTGTTCTGTGATGTTTGTAGTTCCCCTCCAAACGGGAAGATTAAAAAGCAATCTATTAAAGTAATGTGAAAAAATGCAAGATATTTTCCATCATTAAAAACAAAAGCTAGAGCAGGGTGTGGTGGCACATAATTTAGCATTTAGAACACTGAGGCAGGAGGATCATTAGTTAAAGTTCAATCTGGACTACATAGGTAGGAAGAGATCTCATAAAGAAAGACAGACAGACAGAAAGGAAGATAAAAAGGAAAGAACCAGTATGTTCCTTAATTCTACTGTCAAGAGATGGTGGTGAAACTCTTATCATCATCACTATTACTATTTTAAATCTTTTTATTTTTTTGAGATAGGGTCTTGTATAATCCAGGCTGTTCTTGAACCCCTTAAAACTCAGGATCTTCCTGCCTCTGCCTCTCAAGTGCTGGTATTAATCCTTTCCATAATAATAACCCCTGCATTCAGACCATGGGCCATTCCATATGACAACATACTCAGACATCTTAATAATGCCCGTCATGAAGGAAGAACATAAGGAAATGGCCCTAGATTCACAGTCTGCAGAGACAAGTGAGATTTGTACTGATTCCAGGGTGAGGTGGGAATAGGGAGGAGGAATTCAATGGCACAGTTTTGAAATCTGAATATAATTAGGTAAATTCCTTGGGTATGATAATGTTTTTATGTATAAATAGGATATTTTTTTTCTTGGAGGTACTTGCTATAGTGTTTGGAGGTACCATGACTCTGCTGTTTAATTTTATGGTTCACAACAACAACAGCAACAACCTCAAACTAAAACAAGAAAGGAGGCAAGATAAATAAACATGTAAAGCACCCAGGACTGATGACGACAAGTAGACACTGGTGGCTTTATTTCACTAAAGTTTCTTGTTAGGCTTCCTTTGTGTGTGTGTGTGTGTGTGTGTGTGTGGTGTGAGGGGTAGAACCCATCTCCGGTACACACCGGAAAACACTGTCCATGAGATGAATCCCCCACCCCAGGCCAAGGCTTCTAACGAGTTTAAAAATAAGCAGTTGGGAAAGAGTAATTCTTGGTAACATCCTAAAGCTTGCTTTGTTTCTCTGCTTCCTCCCCCCCTTCTCTTTTGGAACCCAGAAGACTTAAAAGAAGGTTTGTCAGAGAGCTATGGACTTAAGGTTTTGCTGTTTACTGTAGGTCTATTATATTTCAATAAATGAAGAGGCAAAGCTGTGCTGCCACTTGTGGGGGAATAATATCAGCTAATCTTTAAAGATAGCTTTCTCAGTACCATTTTGTTTCATGCGGTGGGTCTTGTCACTTCTGTGACACATACAAAAACTATGACATAGACGTTAGAGGAAAGAGCCAGGACCACAGTTGTAAAAAGAATTTGAAAAAAAAACTATGTATATTTATGAAAAAGATACAGAAAGGGATTAATTAATAGCATGAGAAGGAGTGATGGGTGAGCTTTGTGTAGGTTTTTCCTATAAAATATGCCCAAATGTAGCTAGACTTGGGCTAATACAAATACTTGGCAATTACAGTAGAACATTGTTGGTCTCTCTCTCTCTCTCTCTCTCTCTCTCTCTCTCTCTCTCTCTCTCTCTCTCTCTGGTTTTTTGAGACAGGGTTTCTCTGTGTGGCTTTGGAGCCTATCCCGGTACTCTCTCTGTAGACCAGGCTGGCCTCAAACTCACAGGAATCCACCTACCTCTGCCTCCCCAGTGCTGGGATTAAAGGTGTGTACCACCACTGCTCGGCTTGTTGCTTTCTTTTAATTAAAAAAATTATATGTATGTGTGCATGCATATGTGTGTGAAAATCACATGTGTGCAGGTACCCCTGAGAGATGAAAGAGGGCATCAGATCCTCTGGAGCTGGAATTGCAGGCAGCTGTGAGCCATTGCATATGGGTGCTGTGAACCAAAGCCGTTCCCCTGGCTCCTGTTACTTTCTGATACTGTTGTTTTTAATTAAATTTATTATCAGTGTGTGTGTGTGTGTGTGTGTGTGTGTGTGTGTGTGTGTGTGTGTGTGTGTGTAATGTGGCACATGCCATGGCATGTATTTGGAGGTCAGGAACACTTTCAGTAGTTTTCTCCTTTCTCTGTGGATGACAAGCGTATGGGGCCAGCACCTTTCCCAGCAGGCCCATCCTTTTTGGACCCTGAAATTATCTGAAGTATTTTTTCTAACATGTGAAGTGGATATTTGTCTCCACTTTAGAAACGGGGGGGGGGGGGAATAGAGCAACTAAGTAGTTTGCTCAAAGTCATTAGTAAGGGAGTAGTGGGGTGAGGTTTGGAACCAGGCAGTTTGACGCTAGATCAGCACTAATGTGGTAGCTTTGTAGTCAGAGAGTAGACTCACTATTTGAGCATCAGCTCTCACCCCAACCCTTCCGGGAAGGGAAATGCAAGCCAAAGCTTAATCTGTCCATCCCCAGGTAAAAAGTATGGTCCTAGAAATCTTTGCCAATACTTCTACTAGTATGCCAGTATCCCAAATTTATCATGCAGTCACACTTGGCTATAAAGGTTGGAGAGGTTAGGCTTTTAGCCAGGTGCATTGCTAACCTGGATGGTTTGGGAGTGCTGTTAGGAGGAAGTGAAAACGCATCTTGGAAGAAGCCAACATCTTTTCCAGTCTGAAAGCTGAGGAGAATCAGGCAGAAGAGTGGGGACCAATAAAAGCAAGAAAATCTAAGTGAGGTTATATTCCAGGCCCCAAGTGCTGATGCCAGAGGACTGTTAGGATCTTCTGGACTGTGCTCTGTGGATAGATTTGTTTTGTACAAACTACAGGACTTATTATAACAGTGAATGTTTGAAACAAATGAAATAGCTAGATGTTATGTTAGAACATACTATGGAGCCATTTAGTATTAAGCATGGTAAGTGTATAATTTAATGGAGATACCATTTAAAATGGAAAAATTGTACTTAATGTGATTACAAACTATGTGGAGAACATAGCTGGGTGTGCTGTTACACACCTGTAATCCTAGTACTGGGAGTCTGAGGCAGGAGGATGATGCTGAGTTTGAGGCCAGCCTGAACTACCAGGTAAGTATGAAGCCAGGGGTGAAAACATAACGAGCTTTTATCTCAAATGAAAACAACAAAATGTAGAGAACATAGATTAAATGGAAATTCAGCCAAATCAAACAATAATTGCTATCTTTGAGAAGTGGGATTTGGGTAACTTTTAAAGTTATTTTCCTGCATTGCCTTATGTATGACTTTCAAAATTAAAAGTAAGAATTTCAGTCTGAAGTATTGTTTGCATGAGCTGAAATATCTGTCACTGGATGCTGGGGTTCTGGTTTTATGTGCTAGAAGTAACATCTGAAGAGTCTTAAGTTTAAGTTGAATGAGAATAAAAAGGAGAAAATGCATGGCATATTTGACAGGTAAATAGCTGTGGGGCAGTTGTCATCCTGCTCCATTGAGTTATCCTTTAGAAGACAGCTGTGGTGGTTTGAAAGAAAATGGCCCTCATAGGGAGTGGCACTATTAGAAGGTGTGGTGTTTTGGAGTGGGTGTAGCCTTTTTGGAGGAAATGTGTCACTTTGGG
This sequence comes from Cricetulus griseus, assembly GCF_003668045.3. Taxonomy (NCBI): domain Eukaryota; kingdom Metazoa; phylum Chordata; class Mammalia; order Rodentia; family Cricetidae; genus Cricetulus; species Cricetulus griseus. The sequence continues at coordinate 232,282,082 of NW_023276807.1, forward strand.
GTGGGTTTTGAGGACTCCTATGCTCAAGCTATGCCCAGTGTGGCACAGATTTTTCTGCTGCTTTTGGATCAAGATGTAGAACACTCAGTTCCTTCTCCAGCACCATGCTTGCCTGCCTGCTGCCATGTCCCACCATGATGGCAATGGACTGAACCTCTGAAATTGTAAGCCACCCCAATTAAATGTTTTCCTTTGTAAGAGTTGCTGTTATGACGGTGTCTCATCACAGCACTAGAAACCCTAACTAAGACAACAGCCTTGCCCCAGTTTCCTGCTCTCTTCAACCTTTAAACTTGAGGTTCTCATTTTCTGTATTTTTGTTATTGTTGTTGTTTTTGAGGGGGTAATTTTGCTGTTTTTCCTAACTAGTGTTGAAGCCCTAAGCTGATCATTCAGCCTCCTGAGGACCTGAGACTTAACTCATACACTACTTTGGCCAACTAACCCAGGCTGCTTCTAGGGTTGCCTATCTACCTGGAATCTTGGGAGACAGGCACACTCTTTCCAAGACAAAGACTAGATGTTTTGCTATAACAATGGTAGATTAGTAATGAGTGGTGGCACAAACCAGATATCCAGGCTCTGGAGAAGCTGTGGCAGGAGAATTGAGAGGCCAAGGCCAGGCTGAGTTGCATCCTGGAACTCTGATTCATAAAACCAAGAAAAACTTAAGTATAGCATGCCTTCATTGCAAGGGAAACATACCAGGGGCCCAGCACTCACCATGCTGGTCCCATCGGAACTAGGGCCAGAAATCTGATGTGAAAAAGTTGCTGGTCATTCTGTGTGTTGTACTCAGAGGAATGAAGTCTTTGTCTCTGACCAGGAATCTTATATCTTCTGTCAGTGTCCAGGAAGTGGAAAGGAGCTAGTTTATTAGCTTGTAATAGCCACATTAAAATCCCAGATCTGACATCCATGTTCTGAAAACACAAATTTCTTCTAATTTTTCCCAAGAAAGCCATTTTATATATTTTATAAGTTTACCTATCAATTGGCCCCCATCTTGTCTTGGTTTCTGGCCTCTCAAAGATGGAAGTCCTGTACAGTATTAATATTTTTTCATGAAGGTTCTTTGTCTCTTTAGTGTCAACTATTCTTGTTAGCTTTCTTTCTTCATGTATAACATTTGTGACATGTGCTTTTAAGTGAAGCAACATAACATCTCTTGTCCTCACTTTGTAACTGTGCATTTTAACTGCTCAGATTGTCTTAGCTAGATTAATACTATAGGCATAACATATGTATCAAACCCTTAGCCCCTAGTAGGTTGTGTTTTTCTAACTTGTATAAACTGGTCATATCTTATCAAGACATGAGAACCCTAGGCCATATATTTATGTGCATGCAAAAAACCCACACAAATAAAATACAAATAAAAATGTAAAATAGTGAAAATAATAAGCTTCAAATCTCCACTCTGAAGGCCATGTAACAAAACCAACATTGAATCCCATAAAACTATCTGGTGCCTTCTTTTCCCCAGTCATTCTCCCCATTGCCAATTGTATCTGAGAATTAAGATTTTCTTGAACTATGAAAAAACAGTCACCAGGGAAACTGAGATTCACTTTTGGGGTTCTTAGTCTCATTAATAAAAGAACTTAGAAATGGACTCAAAAGGAAGCTCAGGACAATGTTTCTAGAGTTTAAGAGAAAAACATAGTGCAGGTTAGGTGATAATCACGGCAGCTGCCAGGAGGATGGAGGGGAAGATACACCCGTCAAATTAGGCGTGGAATAGAAATGAGGGTTTATTAAAACAGAACCAAAATACTCCTAGGAGTGGATGTGAGTTAGTGAGCAATGAAAGAACCCCCAAATCATCTGGGCACTCGGTACATGGTTTTCTATAAACTCCCTCCCTTCCTGCTTGTATGTTCAAGGCTTTGTTTAACATATTCTCTGTTCATGAGATGATGGCACAGGGAGGAAGGTCTTCCAGTCTTGCTCTGAAGACTGTGTATGATAAGACTTGGCTTCTTTGCATGCTAACATTGAGTTAGCCTATTTAGTTGCTATTGTCCATCAGAGCATCAAGCCAGGTTTTGCTAGGACAGTACACACATTTACTTATTCAGCTTAAAGCTGTCTGTAATTCACTCATCCATCTCTTCAGAGTTTCCAATCTCCAGTACATTCTTTTTTCAATCAAACCAATGCTGGTCTTAATTAGAAATTTAAATTCCATCTGGTTCAGTTTGTACACTCCAGGGGATATGTGTGTGAGTGATACCTTTGTCGGCTTACACATAGAGTGCTTATTGATGAGATGTCATGAAAATGGCACACACATGTACATAGGAGATGCCCTTGTGTACCTATCCTAGGGCCCTCACAAAGTAAACATGGCTTGCACATCCTTTTCCTCAAATCATTTTTTAAGTCTGTGCATGTGTGCTTGTGTGTGAGAGAGAACGTGTATGTGCACACACATGTGAAGGGTGGGGGTGCACACTTCTTCCTCAATTGTTTCTCTACTTTGTGTTTTGAGAAACGGTCTGTAGCTGGACCTGGGGCTCGGTGGTTGGCCAAGCTGGCTGTGCCGCAAGCTCCAGGGATCTGCCTGTACACTCCCATCAGCACTGGGGTTACCTCTCTGGACTTTTTAGGTGGATTCTAGGGATCTGAACTCACATCCTCACGCTTGCACAGGAAGCACTTTACTCACTGAGCCGTCTCCCCAGCCTCCCCCCCTCTTTAAAAATGATATAGGAAATGTATCTGTCTTTGTTTTAGACTGTTGTCTCCTGTGCCCTCCACTCTGCCTCACAGAAAGAACTGTGCTGTTGGAAATTGGAAGCAATCTTACCAACAGACATTTCATTAAATTTCAATGAGATAATTAAGGAAACTCATCTTCAAAAATATATATTTGTTTCGGCAACTAGGATGTTGCTACATTAGGAAATGACCAGAATGCTAAATGGAGGCAGCTTGAGCTTGTCCCATCAGCAGCCTCAGAATCTGCTTGGAGAAAGGAACACCATGAAGCTAAAATGGCAAAGGTCTGCTGTGGGTGGAAACTAATTGGTTCAGAACATTAATAAATTATACTTGCTATTCATTTAAAAAAAAAAGCTCAGAGAGAAGAGATGATTATTTTGGATCTATCAGGGTCTTGCACTCTTCCACACAATAGTAAAAATAAAAAGCATATCCTTAGACTTCAACTCCTCTTCCTACTGCCAAAAGGAGAGATAAAAGCTAAATCACTTGGTGGTGTTTTCTTATATTAATATGGTTTTGATTTGGCATTTTCAGCCAATAAAATATTGCTAAGGCATTCTCTCATGTAAAACGTGTATTACCAGGACCAATGTTAGGATTAGGCTAAAATGCCTTTGATTAAAATCCTTTACTTTCAGGGCTAGCTCATCCCTTCTCTCTTTCCCCCTCTCCATGGTGTATGGGTACTATCACCCCCACACAGCATCCTGTGATTGTGGGCAGCTCTGGAGAGAGATAGGCAGAGAGGCACAGAGAGAGAGAGAGAGAGAGAGAGAGAGAGAGAGAGAGAGAGAGAGGAGAGAGAGAGAGAGAGAGAGAGAGAGAGAGAGAGAGAGAGAGAGAGAGAGAGAGAGAGAGAGAGAGAGAGAGAGAGAGAGATAACCACCCTATTGTGTCACAGTGCTTTCTGTGCATTGAATATGAGGTCTTTTGTCTCTGACCCAGTAGTCTCAGGCTGAGATTGACAGATGCTACTATACTGTTATCAGACTTAGTCAGATATAGACACTGTAAACTACAATCTTCTATAAACAGATTTCCCCCCTCCAACTCTCTTTGATAACTTGTATAAAAAGACAGATGGGCTTGGAAAATTCACTGTGGAACATTCTTAACAAACTCATTTGCTACATCTTCAACTCGGCATTCTTCTTCCTTGAAGTTTACTGCTCTTCTGGGTTCTTTGTGGGTCTCCTCTGCTTGTGTCTCTGACTATTTACATCATCTCACCCTAGAACTTGTTTGGATAGTCTTGTCATTGAATTTTGTTGGTTTCGTCAATTGTTTCTAATTAAGCTTAAGATCTGTGGAAGGGGTTAGTATCTGTTTTTGACACCTCTCCCATGCCCTGAAAAGCTCTAGCACAGTAATTTTATAATAGATCCTCAGATCAGTGTTCATATTGTTTGGAAGAATTTCAAAGTGTTGAAGTTATGGGAAATGGGACCAGCTTATATATTCACCAACAGATGAACAAATGAAGAGACATATACACAATGACGTTTACTAAGTCATAATGAAAACTCAAGACATATGTAGGAAAGTGAGTTCATTTAGAAATCATTGCATCAAATGAAATAAGCCAGGCCCAGAAAGACAAATGCCACAAGTTTTTCTCATATGTAGAGCCTAAATTTAAAGCTACACATTCTATATATGTGTGATTTTAGGTCATGAAACAAGAAAGTGGATCATGAGAGGTGAAGAAGAAATTTTAGGGGAAATGGGAAACAGGAAAATAGAAAACATGTAACAATGAAGCAAAGCAAGTGAGTGGAAAAAGGAAGAGAAACAGCTGGGAAGGGAGAGGACATGAAAGAGGGAAGTGAATCAGAACGAAATACAATGACATGTATGCATGGGAGTATCATTACTTAGTCTGCTTAGCTAAACAATTCATAAAGGGGGTGGTGTTGAAGTTAAGAAAGCAGGCATATCTTAAGCTATTTGTGTTAAACTGAAAAATCAGCTACAGTTAGTTGGTATAGGTCAAAAGTCCCAACTTTTGAGTCTTATCACCAATGTTTTGTTAATCTAGTGATTTTTAGCATATTATTTACTATCTGTGTGTTGATAGAAAATTTATTAATCAATAGCTTTTTGTTTGTTAGTTTTTGAGACAGTATCTTTCTTCTATGTAGCCCTGGCTTGTGTAGAAATGGGTATGTAGACCAGTCTGTTCTCCAAACTCATATAGACCACTTGCCTCTGCATCCCAAGTGCTGGCATTAAAAGTGTGCACCAACATGCATGACCTTGTTAACTTTTTATCAAAAAAAAATCCTAAAACAGTTTCTTAGTGCTTTTGTGTTATTATAACAAAACACCAAAGAAGGGCAATGCATTTTTTTTTTAAAAGAGAGATTCACTTGGTTCACAAGTTTGGTGGCTAGGAAGTCCTAATGGCATGGTACCAACACCTATACACTGTTGGCTGTGGGAGGCTGTGAGTGGATGGGGTTAGGGTAGCAGGCTGGTGCAGAAGATCAAGCAGGTGACTATCTCTGAGTTTTAGTAATACTCTTTCTTACCTAATCCAGTCTTGTGATGCCCAACCCACTTCTGTGAGAATGGCATTCATCCATTAGTCCCATGTAAGAGCGGTGTCCCCGTGGCCAACAACATCTCTTAAAGGCCACCCCTACATCAACACCCCTACACTGGGGATTAAAAGCTTCCACATGGGTCTCACTGGGGACAAAGCATACTGGCAGCATAGAAGGTATAACTAATCTACAGCAGTGGTTCTTCAAGTGTGGTACCTTGGGCAGTATTGCATTAGTCTCATTTCCTATTGATTAAACTAAAAGCTGAAGAGTTGCTGGGAACTGAAGCACATACATCGAGTCTGCAGCTGGGAAGCAAAGAGATGTACATACGCTGGCTCTCTGCTTTCTCCTTCCCCCCTTTTCATTTGAAGCACATTCAGGGTGGGTCATCCATCCTTAGTTAGTCCTCCCAGAAATGCCCTTACAGACTGGCCCAGGAGGTGTTTCTCCTAGGAGATTTTAAATCCTGTATAGACGTCGATGGAGATTAACCAGCACAAGCATCAACTGGGAACTTATTTTTTTTTTTAAATGTGTGTTATGGAGCCTCACCCCAGAGCCACTGAATCAGAAACTCTGCCCTTTAACAAGCCTGCCAACAAGCCCTCCAGGTGATTCTGATGTATGGTAAAGGTTACAAGCTGCTGATGTGCAGCATAGGCAAATCCCCAGCCTAGACTCTACATCACAGCCTCGGCGATGAGGATAGCGCAGCAATTTCGCAGTTGCCCTTTAAATCCAGTGCCTTGCGTTTTAGCTTCAAGACTCGTAGAATAGCTCACCATTGCATCACGTGGAAGCCTCTAGATACTACTCACAGGATTGCAGTTCCCAAGATCCTAAAAAGTACTGGCAATTGAGGAGTGGAAAAAAAAAATCTTTGTCGAGGTGAGCAAAGACCATGTAACAGATAAGGGATTAATTTCCAGTGGCAGTCTCCTAATTCTGTATTCATAACGTTATATGCATGCTAGGCTACCCATGCACCATCTGCTGATATACATTAGGTAATTGGGCACCCAGCAACCCCATTTGCATGCAAAGTTGGTTGCACAACCTCACATTACAAGTCTAAAATTAAAGTCCAGGAAGAAAGCAGGCTGAAGGCTTGCAGGTAGGAAAATAATGAGATAAGGAAAAATGGCTTCGGTTAATCAGCACTTTTGGCCTCTACTGTTCTGTCTTTGCTAATTTGCCCTTAGAAATAGTACATACCAGGTAGGAAAGGGTCTTCTAAGAGTGTCTAGGGTTTTTGTTTTAAACCTGTACTTATAAGATGGTTGCATTTATCCACAGCATTTTCTCCCAAACTGCACCCATATGTATGCTGCAGTCTGTTACTGTACTATATTTCTGCTTTATGAAATATTCGTGCTCTGGTGGGACCACATGCATTGGCTCAAAAAGAGCCACCCCAGGGCCGACTGACAGCTGGCATCTGTGACACTGAACTTCAGTTAGCCCACACCTCATCACGCATTCACAGTGAGCCAGGCATTGTGGCAAAGATCTGGAATACATATCATTGAAGCCCTTAAAGGTTCACCATGTTTTATATAGCTCAGTATTTCTGATATCTCCATGGGGAATATTTTACTTACAGAAAAGGCTCAGTGGGTGAAGTGCTTGCTATGCAAGCCCGAGAATCTGACTTTGGATTCCCAGCACCCAAGGGAAAATTCCAGCATGGAAGGAGCAGAGATTCGGGGAGGTGCTCTGGCCAGCCAGTCTAGTCAAAATAGAACTTCAGGTTCAGAAAGACATCCCGTCTCAAAATATAAGGTGGCAAGAAACAGGACACCAATGCCAACCTCAGATCATCACACACACACATGCACAGTCAAGTGACCCAGTGCATGCAAGGATGCACACACGTTTGCACCTCACCTGCTACAGAAAGAACAAAGATAAAACTGAAAAAAGGAAATTTTCCCTTGAATCCCATGTTCACACTGTCCTTGGTCCTGTTTATGTTCAACCCATGTCCCCAGGGGAATGAGGAGCCCAGGGGAATCAAGGCTCATAAGAATCAAAACCTAAAATCACAAAACAGACAAGTTGGTAGTCACTAGTGGGATAGTCACTAATGGGCTAGTCAGAGAGGATGTGGCTGCCTGGCAGGAGACTTGGACTCTTGTTCGTCTGAACAAAACATGGGCCAGATGTCTCGGTGTTCCTTTTTCTCCTAAAGTGGGTCTACAAGAGGAGAAAACTCAGTCTTAAAGGGATTGATTCACAAGCGCCACCTAGAGGGGTGATGTCCTACAAGAACAGTCTACCAAGAAGTGGTGATGGAGTTCAGCAAGAACTAGTTACCATGCCCATGGCTTTGTATTTCTTTATTTGACTCTGCCCACATGTCTTTCACCTATATTGGAAGGTATCACAGAACAGGGCACATTCTTAAAAAAGGCTATCTCCTCAATACCTGTCAGATGGTATTAGAAGGAGGATGGGCGGTGTTTAGATGCCTTGGGAATTTGTCATGGTGATAACCACTGTTCTCTTCATTCCAGCACAGGCATGTACACCTTAATAGCACCGAACGAGAGCCGAAGGCAGAAGATGCAGAGAAGTATGCACACATATTCCCCCGAGACTCAATGCTTCTTGTTTGCCTGATGATGGTTTCTTTAAGTATTTTTATTTTCTGATTTACAGAGATTCATTGGATCTCACCAAGGTCTTAAAAAAATTCTTAGCAGTTTTAATTATACTTGTAAAATTATTCTATTGTTAGCACTCCTAAATTGGTTCCTCTACATTAGTAACAGAACTTATGGCATGAATGAGTGCACATTTTGGATTTTTCTTGGATCTAAAAGAACTTCACACCTATTGTTATTTTTTGGGTCTGGTCCCTGATATATCAAACAAGTTGGTGATATTTTAATGGTTCCATGAGTGCTTTTGAAACAGACAAGTTCTATATGAAAAAGATCATAAGGGATTTGTTCCTTTTCTGATATGTTCCATCCTTCCTTAATGGACATTTCCCCTTTAGCCTCTGTATTCCCATATTTCTGTAACAGTCAACCTACCCTCCATGGTTTTATTTGTATAATCACTTTTTTTTTTTTTTTTTTAGATAATAACCTGGATGGCAGGGACCACATCTTAATCTTTTGTATGCTCCTTGTACTTTGGGAATGAGCAACAGGTTTAATAGGGGCACAGCGAATACAAGTGCGGCCTTCTAAGGCCTTAGCATTATTTTTAGTTGACAGGAGAGATATCACTTAGTTCACGAGGACATTGTGTGCCTATCCATGGCAGGTTGCGCACCTAGCTCTGGAATCCTATGCTCTCCCTTATTAGGTTATTGGTAGGGAATTCAGTGAATAATGAGGACATAATGGCACAGCCAGGAAAGTAGTTATCTAAAGGGACCACACTAGAGAAGTATCCATCTGGGTGGTACAGGGAGTCAGTATAACAAATGACAATGATCTGCAGTACCCCAAGGTTCCAGCATCTTTCAGGCTTCCAGTTCAAATTTCTAACAGAGACTTAATAGTTAAAATCATCTGGGTTTTTGAAGTGTTTCAGAATTTTTGAAAATATTTATTAATGGTCTTTTGGAACAATCCAATCTAACTGTGAGATTAGGTTATATGCTGTAGAAACAGAACTAAACCTCCCAGGCGCCCCCTGCTGTCTCAAACTCTGAATACCAGGACTCGGAGCCGGGGTGCCACAGCACAGGGCAGAGCCTCCCTCCCCAGAGTTGCAACCAGCTTGGGAAACAATAAAAATAAAGCAAATATAGGCATCAGAATTCTTTGGGAGATGTATATTTACCTGGATCTTATTGACATATGAATATTCTAGTTTTTGCACACATTTGCTATAGAAAACCTTGAGAAATAATTCATGAGGTTTTAAGAATGTCAGTATTGGAGGGAAAACTATATTTCTTTGTGTTAGCAGGAGTTTAGCTGTTGTTCAAATTTGTACCTTCTGTGCAGACACTTGGGAAATGCCGTGGAGTGGGTCCAGCATCACTCCAGGGGGCGGGGCTGGGAGGTATCATCTTTTCCCGGACATCTTGTCCTTTCACTGATGAGCTGCTATCAGTTACTTGTTTTGATGTTCGGAATGACCAGGTGTCTTTCCAAATCCTATCCATTGATGACTTGCTATCCCTTACCTGTTTAGTTGCTGAGCAAGAACTGGCAGACCTGGAGAGGTGGAAGCAGCAGAACAGGGCAAAAGCAGTCCACTTGGTGCCACAACGGCTGGGTGAGTGGCAAATGGAAGGAGCAGGTGGGCGGGGCCGCTCCCAGATCCTGAGGAGACCTGCCTCACCTGCCTTCCTTCATACTCCAAGGCTCATTCTGTGGGTGTACTGCTCGAGATGGGAGTCACCCGACAGGAAACATTCCAGTGTGCAGGTAGATTGCTGTTTCTGGCTTTATGTAAAGAGCAAGCGCATCTGCCACAGTTGTGTGGGAATAAAGTGATGGCTTAATTGGCAAATAATTTAGAGCCTCTTAGATGATCGGCTCTGAAGAAAGCTTACCTGGGGCGCTGCATATGCCCTGTCACAGCATAGTCAGAGAAGCCATCACAGCGTATTCATCATGGCAGTTAGATGCTAATGTGGCAAAAAAAAAAAAAAAAAATGAAGGGAGAGTCAATTTGGGAAACAAAATGAGAGTGATCTGGGGACCCAGATGTGGGTATACAGAGAGATGTCGCCTGAGTTTTCATGCTAGGACTGGGCACCTTTGAGTTGGCAGAGCAGGTGCTGCCAGTGGGATGAGCTGTCTAGACTCCCAGGGTGTGGTTTTAGACCTTTTGAGGGAATGACCCCCAATGGGAGTCACTTGCTTCCTGTCTTGACTTCTCTTCACAGACGAAGTTTGGCACATTAAGGTTGGGCACAGTTTCAGTTAATATGACGACGCCTTGAGTTAGAAGCCACCTACTGCCACAATAGTCCCAGAGATATGACAAAAATAAAACTAATCTGGAAATCTCCTAATGAGCGGAAGTAATAGAACTATACCTGTCACTCCATGTATTTACCTTTAGCAGAATAAGCCAGACTTGAGGAACCCAGTCCAAACGCAAACCTGCCCTTCTAATCAGGTCCTCTCAAGCAGTCTTTGCCAGGATTTTGAGGTGAGGTAAGAATTGTCTATTTGTTTTCGTCTTTTGAGACAGCCTCATTCCAGTAATCAGCACTCAGTCCTATGCACTGGCCAGATTCAGTCACCTTCAGGATGACTTTAGCTGTGGACTCTTTCATGAGAGTCACACCAGAAGTGAAGACAACACTGTTGCATCCTTTCTCCTCCAGTTCAGGAAGACAGGCCAGCCCAGATGCAGCCACTTCCTTTTCTGAGACAGGGTCTCACAGTCCAGGGTAGTCATTTGTCCATGAATGTCTTGCCTCTATCTCCTTAATGTGGGGATAGCAGGCTTGCCACTCTGTACCCAGCATCAGACACATCTTCTTGAGGACCTATCTGAGCCTGGACTTGGGGCTTTAGACTCAGATCCTCCGCATCTCCTTTGCTACCAGGAGTGTGTGTTGAGGGTGATTTTCATTAAGCCTCTCCATCATCTTGGTATGAAACCTTCCTCTCCCAAACACAAACACAGAGGTGTTGGAACTTACGAAGGCATCCTTCCTCCGCGTCCAACCTCCCTCATGCAAACTCTTTTATAGCTAAAGGGGGTTTCTAGAGCACACTCTTCGAACTGGTGTTTAGTTCTTCCTTCTGAATCCTTCTCTGGGGACTGGGTACCGCCTCACTTTGGAATTTGGAGAACTCAGCACCTAATTTTTTGCAGCCTTCACAGAAAATGAGCAAGATCTCAGTGTCTGCTGCATGAAGCTGTCTTAGTTAGGGTTTCTATTGCTGCAACCAAACACCCTGATCAAAAAGCCAATTGGAGAGGAAAGGGTTTATTCAGCTTACATTTCCACCTTGATGCTCATCATCAAGGGGAGTCAGGGCAGGAACTCAATCAGGGCAGGAACCTGGAGGCAGGAGCTGATGCAGAAGCCATGGAGGGGAGCTGCTTACTAGCTTGCTTGCCCTGGCTTGCTCAGCCTGCTTTCTTTGTGTTTTGTTTGTTTTATTTATTTTTTATTTTTTGTTTTTTTGAGACAGGGTTTCTCTGTATTGTTTTGGAGCCTGTCCTGAAGTAACTCTGTACACCAGGCTGGCCTCGAACTCACAGGGATCTGCCTGCCTCTGCCTCCCAAGTGCTGGGATTAAAGGTGTGCACCACCTGGCCCTTATTTTGTTTTTGTGTTTTCAAGACAGGGTTTCTCTGTGTAACAGACCCGGCTGTCCTGAAATTTGCCTTGTAGACCAGGCTGCCCTCAAACTCACAGAGATCCTCGGTGATACCACTGCCTGGCTTCAGCCTACTTTCTCATGGGACGAAGGACCATCAGCCCAGGGATGGTACCACCCACAAAAGGCTGGCTGCTCCCCACTGGTCACTAGTTGAAAAAAATGCCTTGTGATGGATCTCATGGAGGCATTTCCTCAACTAAGGGTCCTTTCTCTCTGATGACTCTAACTTGTATCATGTTTGACACACAAAACCAGCCAGTAGAAAAGTATTTAGAAATTCTCAGGTATGTGTCTTTGTTGGGTGATAGGTGGTTTTTAAAAAGCAAATTATAAAATGTATTAGCCCTTAAAATGAGTTTTGATAAAAATTAAAAAAATACTTAAACATTTGGCTTCTGCCGTTTTTTTAAACTCTTAATTTATCACCTGTGTCTTCATCACTTAAAATATTGGAAGGATTGTAGGAACTCCAGAGAATAGTGTAACAATAGCTATAAATTCCCAATTCTTTCTCATCTTCCCTAAAAGTAACAGAATGGTCCACCAAACTGGCCTCATGTAGCTCTGAAGAAAACCACCTTCAGTGTCTGTATCAGCTCAATTATAAAAACCTCAGTAAATGCAAATTTTTTCCCCTGTAACTTCTGTGGCATTGACGCTAAAGAGAGCTGACACTTTTAGTAACCAAAGCAGCAGCAAATTGTTGCCAAGTAGTTCTTTATTTTTAAAAAGAAAATTTATTTATTTTTATTTTATGTGTGTGGGTGTTCTGCCTGCACAGATTGTGTACTATCACACGCATGCAGTGCCTATGGAGGCCAGAGAGGGAGCCAGATCTCCTGGAATTGGAGTTTCTGCCCGTTGTTAGCTGTGATGTGGGTGCTTGGAACAGAACCCACACCCTCTGCAGGAACAGCCACTGCTCTTAACTGCTGAGCCATTCATGTCTCTAGGCCACGAAAGGAGTCCTTTTAAATGTAAATACCAACTTTGTACTAAAGTCACTAAGTGACAGCTCTTAGGCTGATTGTCAAGCTGTGATGCTTTCTGGCCTCAGATAATTTTGGTTTAACAGTGGGAGCAAACAAGTCATTGGAAGTCCTTGATTTTGTCTTGAATACAAAAAATAAGAAAAAGAAAATGGAAAAAGAAAAGAAAAGAAAAAAAAGCAGTAAATGGCATGATGATGGATTAACAATTACTAGCTGTAATATTTCCATTACACTTCAAAAGACTGGCATAGATGATTTCAGGGTGCTCAGCCCTAAAAGGAATATATGCCACACTCCTCCCAAGTCTCAGGGATCATCGTGAAGAGGAGGCAGAAAGAACAGAAGAACTGAAGTCTGTGGAGAACTACAAGGAAACATTATTTTCTGCACACAGCAGCAAAGCTGTACATATAAGCTCAGTGTGTACAAAACCCATGTGAGCCCAAGCCAGACTGTACCAGGCTTTTTCTTTGGGGCCACCAACCAGCTCCCAAATCTTGACACGGAGACTTATTATTAGTTATGAATGCCCAGCCTTATTTTAGTTCTTATTTTAATCTGTTTCTTTTTATCTACACTTGCCTTGGGAATTCTTACCTTTCTTTCTTTCTTTCTTTCTTTCTTTCTTTCTTTCTTTCTTTCTTTCTTTCTTTCTTTTTGTATGTTCTATTTTCCTATTTCTCATGTCTGGCTGTCTGGCTTCTGGTTCTGGGCACATCCCTCTCTTTCTCCCTTGTTCTCTCCTCCTCCTTCTCTCCTTCTCTCCCTTTATTCTCTGTCTGTCAGCCCCACCTATCCCCCTCCTGCCTAGCTATTGACCATTTCAGTTCATCTTTTTTTTAGACCAATCAGGTGCCTTAGGCAGGCAAGGTGAAACAAATGCCACACATCTTTACGTAATTAAACAAATGCAGCATGAATTATATATATATATATATATATATATATATATATATATATCTTTACATTGTCAACAAAGGCAGCAGAAACAAATGTAATACACCTTCACATAGTTAAAGTAATATTGGGCAGCACAAATAAATATAACACATCTTTACATAGTTAAAATAATATTCCACAACATCACACCAAATATCAGTATGGATGGGGGAGTCGGGCACACAATTCTACCCCTAATCATGGAGCCACTGGCAATTGTTAGCTGCTGGGAAGTGTGCATGGTGGTGTCCTCTAAGCATGTGGTCCTTAGGAAGCTGACTGCTCTCCCGTGGGAGACCATACATCCAAGAATATAGGGTCTTGAATTTAAAAATTAAATAGAAGGCAGAGTTGAGTGGGTAGGGTTTTTCTGTGAAGAGTTGGGGAAGGGGAAATGAATATGATCAAAACAAATTGTATGAAACTTTCAAAGAACTAATAAAAATAAGAAAAAAGTGGTTTAGGTCTATGAAGAGTATATATGACTGTAGTTCCAAGAATCCCAAGGCTTATTTTTTTGGGGGGGGGTTCCCTGCTTGAACACAAGAGGAGAAAAAAAACAAGGGGCACATTATTGGCCATTGTTTTTATTGGGGGTAAAACTGGTCAAACTGAAGCAGGAGGAATGTTCCAGAATTCTTAGCACAGGCAGTTGCTTAGTGTCTGGTGTGACCCTTCACCAGGTGTGGTTTCGATAAAAGCTTTAACGTTTACTGACTGAAACCCCTAGTGTTATCATCCTTTAAAGACAAGGTCTCATCTTTCCATCCATCTACCTTCTTCTAAGTGCCCACCAGTCTGAGAACTTGGGCTGCATTCTGATGTCCTGGGTATGAAAATGTTACTCCCACTGCAGACTTACCATGCATTTATTAGTAGCAGAAGCTGGCATTTCAGCTTAATACTCCTGTTTTACCTCCATGGCTTATTTATTTATTATTTATTTTCATTAGGTGGAAGCCAGTCTGAGTCTGAAGTGAGGCAGAAACAACAGCTCCAACAGATGCGATCTAAATACCAGCAAAAGGTCAGAATCCATTTCTTCTAGTTTAATTTCAGCAACAAATTTCAGTACCAGCATTTCCACATAACCATGAAATAACACAGTGACCCAAAATATAAAACCTTCACATCAACTGCAAAGTATAATCCTCCAAATAAAAGATGCCAGGAAGCCAGAAGTAAAAATGAAAAATATCTATAATTCTTACCCAGGCCACATATGCTAAGCATGACCTTTGATTAAAGGTCTTCCTTTAAATTGATTATGTATTAATTATAGTTTAAGATTGCTGTTTTTGTTCCCAGAATATGATTTTGTTTATTCCATGCTAGTGATAAAAGTAGTACAAAACTGATTGAAGATAACGAGAGATTTTTTTTTACAATAAATAACATGAGTTTCCTAATTTGAAAAATTATGCACTTTCTCCTTCTGTATGCATGGATAGACACACACACACACACACACACACACACACACACACACAGAGAGAGAGAGAGAGAGAGAGAGAGAGAGAGAGAGAGAGAGAGAGATGAGAGAAGATAGAGAGAGAGAGTGTGTGTGTACTGGAGATACACAGACAGACAGACAGACAGTTAGACCCATGAAGAAACTTTACTGAGATTCTCAGGCAGGAAATGCAGCCTGGCCATTCTCTGAGATCTAAGTGGCTTAAAGTAACAACCTATAATCATAGTGAGGTGCAACACAAACAATACTGCAATTTGCCTTTCATCATAATTTTGTGTTCCTGAAGTTCAGACTGAAAAATAGTAACTGTTTTTTCTTTGTCCTCTGTAATCTCAAAACAATTAAGCTGAAGAGAGATGAATCTATACGACTCAGGAAGGAAGAAGAGGAAGCCAAGCTCCAACAAATGAAGGCAATCCAGAGGGAGAAGGTAAGCGGGTGGAGGGGAGGCTAGCTGATGTTTGCTGAGGTCAGGTTTTCTTCCAGATGCTGTCCATGTGCTACTCATTTAACCTGACCTATGCTCTGAGGAGGTGGCTATTGTGTAATTGTGTAATCAAAGAAGTGACAGAGAGAGGAAAGATAAGGTGCCCAGAGGCCCACAACTATAATTAGAAAAACTGTGTTTCATATCCCATCATACTGGCTTCAGAGCTAGGTTTCTGAGTCACCACACCCATTGTCTCACCTCTTAGCCATGTGCTTGACCAGAAGGCAGAGCAACAAGTAAGAGACACAGTCAGTGGGCCACTGTCATATTTATATCCAAATATAGAGTTTTCCAAGGTGAGCGTGGTGAAGGTGAACACAGCCCTTTTATCAACAAGAGAAAGAGCATGTGCAGGTCTTTTAGTATCAGTGATGTCAGACTTTCTCAACCTGACAGCCGTGCTTCAGTTTTGATATAGCATCCAGGGCTTGGGAAAAATGTCTTACAAATGCTTATTTGCTAGAGAACAAGAAATATAGAGATGGTGTAACCTCCTCCCCTTCCACAAACACCTAAAAGGAAGTGAGGCTTAGCGTTGGAGGTTTGAGAGCAGGGGCTGACTCATGGTTCTTAGCAGCTTGTGTGACACCTGTTACAGATTCCTCCTTAGAAACACAACTGTAGCCTGCTTCTCTCTCTATTGTAATGAGAAATCTTTCCGCCAGCTACCCAAGTTCCGCCTGCTACCATATTAAGGTCCCAAGTAACACAGAGACTTATATTAGGTACAATGCTGTTGGCCAATGACTAGGATTTCTTTTCTGCTAGCTCAGTCTTAATTATCAACCATAACTACTAATCTTTATATTTTATAAGACTTATCTTATGGAGGATGCCAGAAGAATGCATCCTGTCTTCCTTGGATCACAAGGTGGCTCCACAGAGAGGAGGAGGAAGAGACCGACTTCCTGTTTGTCCCTGCTTATATTCTGAGTCTGCCTCCTCTGTCACTTCCTGCCTGAATCACAAGACTTTACTACATTTCCCAGAATCCTCCTCGACTCCTAGTCCCACCTATCTTGCTTTCCTATTGTCCAACAGAACTTTATTTATCAACTAATAAGACAAACATATACACAGAAGTACTTTCCCCATCACCCCCTTTCTCTCTCCCTCCTTTCCTTCCTTCATCTCCTTTTCTCCCCTTCTATTTTCTTTTTTCCTCCCTCCTCTTCCTCTTTCCTCTCCCCTCCTGTTTTCTTTTAAAGATTAAGTGTTGTTTAAAATTTAAACCTCATTTTAAGCAATAGACTTATTTATTTATTTTGAGACTAAGTCTCACTATGTAGCCCTTCCTAGTCTAGAACACACAGAAATTACTGCCTCTGTCTCTTGAATGCTAGAATTAAAGGCATGCACCACTGCACTTACCTAGCTATAATAGATGTTTTTAGCAGTTAGAGTTAAGGAAACCAAAAGCTAATGTCTTGTGGAACACTGAACAGGAGAACGGGTTTCCTCCTCCCTGTAGGAAGTCTCTTCTTGCTTGGGAACAGTCTAGTCATTCTCGAAAAGTCTCTATCATTGTTGTTTGGCCTTGAGTAGGCTCCCAACACTCTCAAAACTCTTCCTGTCAAATGGTCCTACAAGTCCAAGAGCAATTTGTTGCCATAGAGATGCAGGTGGCAGCAAGCCTGGGCTTACACATACAAACTGTGATAAAATGCTGGAAGATTAGAAAAAGCACAGGTAGTTTATTTACAAATTTTGATTCGCCAATCCTCTACCAGTTGGCACGTGTTAAACTTCCCTTTCTCCTCCCCTTTCACTCGTGCTTCTCTCATGACCACACTTCCGTTCTTCACTGCGTTCTCTCCCCCCTCCCACTGGAGAAGCTCAGCCTTTGGTCTGTGATTGTAGGAGGTGGAGCACATCTTACACAGTCTGCCTGCACGCTCAAATGGGACCAGGGAAAACGCCACCAGGAGCTGGATTAAAGGCTAATAGAACCTGAAGAATTTTTGTTGTTGTTGCAGACTCTCATCTAAGTCATGCTTGGTGTCATTTAGTCCCTAGAATTGGCTGGCTTTGGGTTGCTTACAGTTGATTTTTTCATGGCTCAATAGCACACGTTCTTAATGTATGGGTGAAGCTCTGTTCTTTAACATTGAGTAAAAGCAGTCATTCTGCTTTCCAAGTCATACCACCAGTTAGAGCAGTGGCAGCCTTTAGACACCGAAACATTAATTGGATTAGCTTTCTCAACTGACAATTATGATATAAATTTGAAAGTGATGGAGAGGGACCAGCTGTCAAGCCTTTCTCATGAAAAGGGGAATGAGAAGAATGGCATTACCTGGGATTTGTTGATATGCACACTCTCGAGCCCACCCTGGACCTACTGCAAACAGCATCCTGCCACGCTCCCCGAATTGATTCCTATGCACATGGAAATATGCAGAGTATTAATTAAAATGGAACTTGATTTATCTGGCTGATTCATTGTCACTAGTTGAATATGGTGAAGTATTTCTGTTGAATATGAATCTGTGGCTGTTCATGCTATGTATGCCTGTTTAGTAGCTCGTGTCAGACAGAAGAGTGGATATTAGTTATCTAGAAGTGACATATTCCACATTGCCAGTGTGATAATGGCTGGGAGAAGTGATAATGACTATGCTTATGGAGCACTTAGTCTTTAAAATGCACAGCAAATGTATGCAGGGACACCAGCCCTGGCAGGCGGATACTAGCCACGAAGTCTGACCCTCCTTTCTCAGCAGGTGGATACTGGCCTGGAAGTGTGAGCCAAGGCAGAGCCACACAGCTACTGACACCCAGGAGTCTGGCCAATACCCAAGATACACACAAGGTGTCTTTCTTAGTGTCACCTGTTAGTACATCAATGGATTGGTGTATGCATTAAAGCCAGTCATTTCTTCAAAGCCCCAACAGTGACCACTGCTTGCCATGGGGCCCAAGCTTTCCATATGTCAGTCTTTGAAGGGCAACTTCATATCTGAAGTTTTCAAAGGTCACCACAATAATCTTTTCAGCTAGAATGAATGTTCTGAGAATGGATGTTCATCAAACCCTGTTCATAATCACATTTGTGAAATACTCATTTGATTTTTCCATACTTCCATGATACTCACAAACCTGAACATGAAAACCTTCTGCCTCCAAGACAAAGACTTTCTCTACCCCTTGAATTCTGCTATCTACTTATGTTTGAAATAATCTACAATGCTATGTCATTTCCAGGTCCTCCTATCTAATTATCCCAATCTCCCTGGATCATCATAACTTTGGAAAGTGTTCAAAACAATAGAGATTCGAGTGGCATCTAAAGCCTTTCCTTGATCCTCAAGCTGTGGCTACCAAAGTCACTTGCAGCAAGTGAAGTCTTTGTGCTTTTTTTATAGACCCCAAGAACATAGTTAATTTGAATGCTGTTCAACACTATAGGAGCAAACCAGTAGAATATAAATTATGCATATTAGATGTAAATGCATTCATATACTTATTTTTAGGGCATCATACTTGTTGCTTTCTAATTCCATAAGGCAAGTAGCAACAAGGACTAATGGCTTTAAGGACAAAAATCAACATTCATATGAACTGGGAAATATTTCAAATTCTGTAAACTCTTAAGTCACACCAGGAGTCTGAGAAATATGGTTCTTACATTTTGCACTTCTTTGGGGTGGCATTGGTACAGGCATTTTGTCTTTGGATGTTGAAATGCTTTTATTAATGAATCCCATAATGCTGGAGTAAAAATGATATCCTTGGAACATGGGATTTAAGAGCATAGGCTGTTAGCTTCCCTAGACCCATTTGCCTTAATTATAAAATGGGTAGAATAATAAGGACAGGAGAACTAAAGGGTGAAATTACAAAGTCTTCAGCACAATGCCTAGCTCTGAGCTCTTCCATTTACTTATTTTTGTTTTCCCTGTGCTGCCCTCACTGACCTGGAATTCACTACATAGACCACAGTCCCTCTGCCTTCCAAGTGCTAGGATTAGTCTTGCACCTCCATACCCAGCCCTAGACCTTAGCCTTTTGTAAATGTGTCATACCCCAATTATAAGCATAAAGAAATGCTCTAAGAGTCTTTCATTTCATTTGATTTTAGCCTGTCGCCTTCTTGCAAGGAAGTCAAAGAAAGACTTACTGTTATTTATCACAAATTGAATGGGGTCAATGATTTCGTGTCTGTTAAGCCCACATCAGTGAAATTGCTGGAGAGAAAACACACTTGGCATTCTTGGCTATCTTTTCCAGGCTTCTAGTTCAGCTAAAATTTTAACATTGACCAATATCCAGTAATTTTCCTTTGTATTCGAAGCCCTAACCACCAAGATCTTTGTTCACTTTCTTTTCCTTTCTTTCAGTTTCAGAATAGGACATTCTCTACCATCTCATAGAAATAAAGGCTGCGACTAACTTTATTTTTCTATTACTTTATTCTTTGTTGCTTTCTGCCTTCCCCTCCCTCTCCCTCCACCCTCCCCCTCCCTCCTCCTTCACTCTTTTCTTTATTTCCTTCTGTTCTTTGAACTGTTGATTTTGCTGCCTCAGCCTCTTGGTTGCTTGACTATAGGCATACATTACATTGTTTAGTTCTTTGCTACTTCTATCGCCAAACCATCTTAAGAGGAGTAAGAAGGTGTCTCTGCTTGACACTATGCTGGAATCTTCCATCTGCATTCACTATCCCCTTCTCTCTCTCATCCCTTCAGGGACCTTGTTTTTTCATTGGTCAAGCATCTCCTCGCCCTGCCCCCACCACCTTTTTTTTTCCTTTTGTATTTTTGTTTCTTTGCTTATATTAGACTTTTACTTAATTTTCTCATCTTAACAAATCACATTGCTGTACTCTGATCTACTTCCAACTCCTCTACCCCAAGCATCATGGTCAATGTCTTGAAAGCTGTCTCTCATAAGTTTGATTGTGAGCCTAGCCTTTAACAGCTGAGCCATCTAATCCCAGCACTTGGGAGGCAGAGGCAGCCTTGAACTTACAGAGTGAGTTACAGGACAGACAGGGCTACACAGAGAAACCCTTTCTCAAAAAACAAAAACAAACAAACAAAGCTTCTTTAGTCTTTGATTTGAAATGTGAGTCTATGGGCTAATTTTAATACTTGAGTACGATAGAGTTTTTGCTTTAAAAAGCTTGATGCTGTGCCCATCAGACCAAGGAAATGAATCCTCTGGATCCTTCCTTTACTTGTTCTTTTGTGAGTCAAGCTTGGTTTCTGTCTCTAGTACTTGGCTGGTACATATATAGTCAGGACAAAAAACAATGTTTGTTCTCTCTCTCTCTCTCTCTCTCTCTCTCTCTCTCTACACACACACACACACACACACACACACATATATATATATATATGTTTGTGATCAATGTGACCAATTAAAAATGCCATGTGTGGGGGAAGGGCCTAGGCCTGGCCAAGGATGATGTGGTAGACTTTGGGGAGCCCCTTTTGAGGGCCTTACCCTGCCTGGGGAGTGGAGGGGGAATGTCTAGGGGCAGGTAGGATGCTAGGGGGGAGGGTAGGAAGAGGGAGAAGGGATTGACATCTGAAGCAAGCTTGTTCCTAATTTGAACTAATAAAATAAAATAAATATATATTTCTCAACCATTTTTATTTCTTTCTATTTTTCTTTTTTCTTTTTTTAATAAATTTTTTTGGTTCCATGCCCCCCCACAAATGCCATGTGTGTTGATGACATCATAAGACCTAGAATGTTGAAGTCTCCCTTGTAACTGAATTTGTAAGACTACAGAATGGTCTGGAGGAAAAATGCTCATTTTTGTACAAGCCTCAAAAGACTTTCAGAGGAATTTTCTTTTCCAATTTTAAAGAAAGGGAGAGCATTATGGGCAACTATTCAAATTGTAAAACTGTAAAATCATATAATATTTTTCAATTGCATTGAGTGCACACACATAAAACAGGTCCCTAGTGAGCAAGATATCTAAGGAGCAGTGGTAAGAAATTACATGTTAGGTAAGCATGCTGTCTACCTTGTTCCTTAAATGCTTTTAAAACTTTGAATAGTTTAATAACTTCTCCGAAGGAAGGCATGGTGGTGCATGCATGCAATCCCAGTGCTTGGAAGAGAAGTGAGAAGACCAGGAATTTAGAAACCAACTTGGGCAACAGGAGACCCTGGCACAAAAGAAAGATAGCAGTATTTGCCTATGGATTTATTTTCCATTAGCCAGCATCTCCCTATTAAACATAAAGGTTAGTGCTACTGGAAATCACAGCTGTATAATTTATGCATTTAATAAGTACTTAGGGACACAACCTCTTGACTCACCCACTTCTGAAAAGCCAACGTGTTCCCCTCACATAGTTGATGGCTGCTATCACTTGGAGTCAGAGCCAGGAAGATTCCAAGTCTGCACCCCAACCTCTCCAAAGCAGAGCAGTGCCAGTGAGCTGGCAACAGAGGGACAGCTGTGAATATAAAGAAAGGCAGAGTTAAAAGGTGGCCAAAGAATGAGGATCGGGGTGAAACCTATGATTTCTGGATGGTTTTAGGCCTACAAATTCTATGCTTTAGCATAATACCTGTGATAAGCTCTTTTGTGTCATCTTTTACTCACCCAAATTACTACTTAGATTCTATGTATTTGCTTTTATACATTTGAGGATAGCCATAGTTCTTGCAAGTGGAGTGTTTTGTAGGGTTCAGGATTCTACATTGAGTGAAATAATAAGTTGAAACCTCAAAACAGCAATGAACTAAATCAGATCAACAAATGAAAAAAAAAAAAAAAACCTTCAAACCTCCATACTTCAAATGTCTATTGATCTCTTTTTGAAACTGTTGTTATTATTTCATTTGCGAGCATCTTTCCTTTGGCATATTTAACATAATTTTTCCATTTCTCTCTTGTCTATCTTTTACAGGTAGGTACTTCTCTGTTCATGTAATATAACATAATTTACTCATATAATAGGGCATTAGATAAATGTTTGTTGAATACATGTAAGTCAGGGCTATTATGCAGATTCCTTGGCCGGTGGTGGTGTTCTTGCTGAGTTTTCTTCTGCATCTGTCTTTGTGCAAATACCTTTGAGTGATCTTACGAAACCTAAGTATTTCTATTGATCCAAAAATCTGTTCCTAGACTGGTAGACACTGGATTCAAATCCTCAAACATCCTCCATCTCACAAACTACTTGTTCATAGGTTTCTGCCAAGGGATTAATAGACCTTCACCAGGTAAATTTGGCTACTGTGTTGTGTTGTGTTGTGAATCCAAATCTATCAGTGAAGAGGCTAAAGCTGGTTTTCTCCATTTCTGACCTCCATGAAGGAAGCCAGCTTTTGTTTCTAGATGCTGGTGTGACTTTCTCCCCGGCCTCTAAGGAGATTGCTGACCTTGGTTTAATCAATACGTCCTGTTTATATTCTGCTTGCTTGCAGACTTCGACCATTTTGGTGCCTCCACTCCAGGGATGTGGAGCGATCTTCACAATGCAGCCTGTTTAGGCGCACTAATCAGGACTTGATCTAGATATAGTACTTCTTTGTGGTTAAATTCTCCTTTCATTTTCTTCCTAGAATTCTGCTTCATTAACAGTCTTGTTGCTGCTGCATAACTGATCCCTGGACTCTGGAGAACTTACTATAGGCTTTGTTTCCTTTTTTTTTTTTTTTAACATGGAAAACATCTAAACATCTCTTTTGCCTGTCAAAATGAGAAAGCTCAGTGTAGATTAAGACTTTCATGAAATGAATATGAATTGCTCCCCACCTTCGAGTGATGGAGACAGATCGGAATCAGAGTTTAAAAGTGATGACTCCTATTGTTCTCTTTTATAGCTTTTCCTTTGGGCAAATCCTTTTTTCTTTTTTTTCTTAAACCCAGCTCTATTCTGGCTCTTCTTTGGACTCCTTTAAAACTTTTCTCCTATGCTGTAGAACTTGTTCCCACGCCTCATTAATATTTTTTTGCCTAAGAATGTTATCTGTTTTCTTAGGCACATGAAAAAATGACAGTAGTGTCACAGGGAGCAAAAAGCAAGTTGTTTTGGTATTTAAATCAGTTTAAAATGTGCCAGAGTCATGGTGACAGTAATATCAATATGAAGTCACATTTCTGAAGGCACTCTAGACAACTAATTAAAAAAAGCACTCTTTCTACTCAAGTGGATGGCTTTTCCAGACATATGCTACTCAGTTTCTCAACAGCTTTAAGTGTCTAAGTCAGAAAGGACTTGGATTGGGTTATTGATAATCTTTTCCTGAATATTTTGGTAGAATGAGTGACACTTACACACACACACACACACACACACACACACACACACACACACACACTTTCTACGAACTATTTAATTGTTTATTATTTTTAATTTAACATGTTTTGTGTGGAGTTTATTATTTCCATCAGAATATTTCACAGGTCCACTTCCTGAAAAATGGATGTTGCTATAATTTGAGCTGAAATAAAAATGTGAAACTTGGATTCTGCAATTTAGGCATCAGCTTGGGAGAGGGGAGCTTTGGGAGGATCACGGGGCCTCCATTGTAGTGCTTATGGTTTTATGAGAGGGAGACTATGTTGGGATCTCTGGGACCACTGCAACTCAATGATTTGGGGATTGAGATAACTTAAACATCAGGATTCTTCCTAAATCATCCATAACAGATCATATTGTGATACTTTTAATTTCAGAGTAATAGACTTGAAGAGAAAAGGCAACTCCAAGAAAACCGCAGAAGAGACGCGTTCCGGGAGCATCACCAATAGTAAGTTCATGCCCTCAGAACTTTGTTTATTTGTGGGTTTATTGTTCAGATCTCAGGCTCTGGAGACTGATGACTTTTCAGACATGGGGGGTTGGGTTGTGGGCATTATAGTAATCATGCAATTGATCTCTGGGAATCTGAGATTAGGACACCCATACTCATCAAACT
This sequence comes from Cricetulus griseus, assembly GCF_003668045.3. NCBI lineage: Eukaryota > Metazoa > Chordata > Mammalia > Rodentia > Cricetidae > Cricetulus > Cricetulus griseus. The sequence goes on from NW_023276807.1 coordinate 232,306,465, forward strand.
GTTCCCTAGCAGTCAACTGATAAGCAGTAATCTGACGCAGTTGGAGACATTTGTCCCTGTAAAGAAGTTGGGTGCTTCTGATTATGCTGCTCTCCAGGGCATTGTGTGAGGAGGTTGGTGTTTGAGGTGAAATATACAAGGGACATCTAAACAAAGTGGTATTATGTTTTGAGCTGAGGGCTGTTTTACTTTGTTGTTTTTCAAGACAGGGTTTCTCTGTGTATACCGGGTTGTCCTGGATCTCACTCTGTAGATCAGGCTGGACTCAACTCAAAAGAGATCCATCTGCCTCTGCCTCCCAAGAACTGGGATCAAAGGCATGTGCTGCCACACCTAAGTCTGATGTATTTGTTTCTAGCCAAGAATTGAGGTATCATTTATTAATTATTTTGATACTCCAAACTGATGATTATAAACCAAGGCAGTTTTTCTAGTATGATTTCTGAATAATAATATTTAATATGCTAATACTATACTTTGATAATGCAGAAAATGTACCCTTCCAGCCTTTAAAGAGAAACCTATGTCCTAACTTTGGTAGCTAGGTTGTCTGAACACAGATTATAGGAAGACAAAAGCAAAGTACTCTGCATTTTACAATGCAGGTCTAAATGTGGCATTAGAACCAAGCAGACAAGACTTCCAGATCTCAGCTCTGACCTCGAGCAAAACAATTAGACCTTTTTGAACCTGAGTGTTTTGTTGTTTTGATCTTCATCTTCAGAATAAGGATGGACCTATCTGTCCAACGGGCTAATTATAAGGATTAAAGGAAATTCCTAAATGGCTTAAAAATGCGTGGATATTCTGGGGGGTTGGGGTGGAATTTCTTACAAGAAACCTCGTTAGATGGAACTGTGCAAATTCATTTGATAGAGTCAGAAAGGTAGATTTCTGCCCCCACCAGAGCCAGTCACCAGACTCACTATCACACAGAGCATCCCCTGAGTGCTTGCAGTTCTCTCTGCCTACTCTTGTCCCTTGTCCAGGGATCTCCCAGATGTTGAACTGCTCATGGGTGTGGCATTTAGGGTGTGCTTCTACTCTGACTCTAGCATTCCCTACTGTTCTTGGAGCCTTGGACTCAGCCTGCCTCTATCTCAAGCAGTGCTCAGACTCAGTGGCAAGAACCGAAGCAGAGCTACCCGCCCTGTGCATGGCTTCTTACCAAGTCAGGTCAGGGCTGGGAAGTTGAAGGACTTTAGTTTGCTTTCCAAGAGTTTGAGACAGGGCAAGCGGGACAAGAGATTCTTGGAGTTTTCAAAGGTTGGAGGCTGTTCTACCCAGCCTCCTGTCTTTTCAAAGTCCTCCAGCACCTTGAGTGTGTGTTTTACTAAATGCTAAAGATCAGTCACCCTTTAATGTAGAGAAGAAAAGGAGGCCTTGCTCCCAGCCACCGCACACATGATCGGCAGAGTTGAATTCAATTACATGCACATTTCACTCCTGCTCTTTCTCCTGCTTATCGTGAAAATACCAGTTAGCCAGGAAAAGAAGGAAGTTGAAAAAAAAAAAAAAAACCCAAGAAGTATCTCAAATTGATTTTTAAAGCCTATTGAGAAACACAAGAAGTATAGATAATTAAGTTTTTTTTCCTTTTAAGAACATTGTGTTTTGAATTACTTTTGAAATTAAGAAGACCAATAGCTGAAGAAGAGAATGACCATTAAATATATAGCTGGAAGTATGAGAGGAACTTCTTACAAGAGATGAATCCTCCATACAAAGGTCTGTCTTGTTTTTTCTTAGAACCAGATTACAGAGGGGGGAAAAGGTCTAGCAACACTGACAGATTCCTAACAGTGCAAAGATTTAACCAAACCTCAAGCAGACCCTCTGCCTCCCACGCCCGAACGAGATTCTTTTGATGCTGTCAGGCATCAAAATAGAAACCAAATAAGCAGATCTTTCAAACGAGTCGATACCTTGGCCGGGTTCAGCATGCTGTGATAGGTGGTGCAAACAGCAGGTCAGGAACAGTGTAGTTTTCGCTGTTGAGGAGGGCAGGGGCAGACTTGAGTGGACTATAAATCTAGTGGCTGGAGAAATGGAGAAGAGTTGCGCCATGGCCGCCCTAGGTTCCCCCCAGAGCATCTTAATGTGTTCCTTCTTCACCTAGCTCCCGACTCTGTTCATTTGCTTCTGATTATTTTTAGTGTTGTCAATTATTTAGCTAACAGGCAGAAAACTAGGCTTTTATTGACAACCAAAGGCACTCTCCTGAGTATAATAATGAAGGCAGTTTATTGAATGCCTGTGAGGTTGCTTTCTAATTGTACGCATTAATCTGCCCATGCAAGCTGGCTGGAAATCCACAAGCAGATTGCACACGCAGATGGAGCACACGGGATGGTTTTTATGAAAAGACCTCCACAATGCACTTCTGGAGCACTGTCTTTTCCTTAAAAACCGAATGGCTGTGACTATTGCAATTGGCGGCTGAGAGCAGACCCGATTAATGACGCATTAAGTTCGCCACTCTGGCTGGGGACATACTCCAATTTCACAACTCAGAGCTAGTTCTAGGATTCTCGGACCTGAAAGCAAGCAGAGGGCAGAATGGGCCTTTAACCTTGGCATGATTTTCACCATTGCTTTTAGTATCTATTTACTGCCTATAAAAATTCAAATGTGATTTGTGTGTGTGTGTGTGTGTCGGGGTGCTTCCCTGTTAGCTGATAGCACAGAAGAATGCCTAGCTCTGAAGTGATGGTGAATGAGCCTCTATCTTTAATACCAATGAGAGACTGTGGTTGTTTAGAACACTGCGTAAAAGAAATGTCAATATTTTATGTTTTCAAATTTCCCTTCTTTTTTTAAAAACATTTTATTCATTTTGTTGAGAATTTCACATAATATATTTTAATCATATTCATCCCAAATCCTTCCCTTAATGCCTCCCATCTTGCTCTTCACTCCCCAAGTTTGTGTTCTTTTTTTCTTAGTCTAATAATTCACTAGCTCCAGTATATTTTAAAGTTTAATGATAATTTATTCTAGAAGTATTCTCGGTTTTATAATTATGTATTTTTATTTTTTAATTGTGTGGTTTTTTTATGCATTTTGATATGGATTTAGGTGTGGTCTTTTTTGTTTTTGTTGTTTGTTTTTTGAAACAGGGTCTCAATGTAGCCCAGGCTGTCCTGGAACTTGCTATGTAGATCAGGTTGGCCTTGAACTCACCAAGAATTGCCTGCCTAAATGCTGGGATTAATGGTGTGTGGAGAAATACCTCGATATGTTTGGGTTTTGAGCCTGTTAAACAATGATTGTGAGGGTAGGATAGGGTCAAGCGATTTGCATGTTTGTATTAGGAAAACTAGAATTCTTTGAAAGATTTTTCAGGAGCATATGAACTGGCTATGTTTAAATGTTTAAAATCGCAGCTCATCTCTAGTGACTATTTACTGTAAGAGATGCTGTGTTCATGTCGTCTAAGACACACAAAGTGCTTGGCTCTTTCAAATCGAAGTAGCAAGAAGCTGCTGTGTTGTTGAGAAATGGAAAGTCAAGCTCTGTGATAGACACCGAGCCTTTAAAAATGTTTAATTTTCAGGTTAAATTTACTAGAGGTACGTCATCCCCACATCATCCCCCCTCCCCCGGCCAACAGCCAACCCCGCTTTATAGATAGAGCTTTGGATAGCTGAAATTTTCCAGTGTCACAGAGACAATAAGTAATTAGGCAAATTTAGGTCCCCAAATTTGTGAGATTTTGAAAATATAGATGATTTGAGGGCGTAGAGCACCGCAAGGGTCAGGAACATCAGGATTGGTGGCACGATGTGACTACATGGGTACTTGAGGTGAGACTGTTGAAGAAGGAGCAGCTCTTTCTACCAAGGTCTAAATTTGGTATAGGATGGGCAAAAGAAAGGCTGGAAAATTTGTCTTCGCCAGTCATCAAACATGAGCAACATCCCCCACTCCCTAGGTCCCACCCTGGTTAATCCTGTAGCTGAGCTCAGGTTAGAGGGGATAAGTGTTCCCGATCTATCTGAGGTGCGCCCTTCCCTCAAGTAGCAATCTCCAGAATTGTTTGATAGGACCAGGAGGTTCAATTATTTAAGATTTATTAATTTACTAGTGTATATGGTGTGTGTGTGTGTGTGTGTGTGTGTGTGTGTGTGTGTGTGTGTGTGTGTGTAGTGTACATGTGGAGGTCAGAGAACAACTCTCAGACATAAGCTTTCTCCTGCTACTCTGACATCCTGGGATTCAGGTCAGTTTATCAAGTTCGTGAGGCAAAGCGCCTTTAGCCACTCAGCCACCTTGCTAGTCCAAGGATCTCAATTCTTAAAACTTTGGTTGAAAAACCTTTTGGAACCAAGCCCATTGCCCAGAAGGACCTTACTCCTAAACCGCCCTGCCCCTCCCCCAGCTCGGCCCCCGGACTGTAATATTAGGACGTTTTCCTCATGCTAGTCATGGTTTCCTTTTACATCCACTTGAATAGTTATGTGTGCCAAGTTCCTCAGAGGCACATCTGCATCTCTTTTAGCTTCCTGGAGCTGAGAATCCAGACAGGTCTGCTGAATATGCACACTTCAGCCCGGAGTTTGCTTTCTCATCTGCTCGAGAAACTCCTAATGCCCTTCATGGGAACTTCTGAAAGACACTTAAGGGCTACAGGGTTCCCTTGCCCATGTGGTAGGCTTCAATCCAACATTGAGTTTTATAATTTCAGTAAGGTGACTCGAAAGTCATCCTGTTCATAACTTTCTAGCTTATGCTAATGAAGTGAACTTAGAGATATAAAATCCCTGTGTCTGGTTTGTTTGGAATGAAAATGTGCAGCTTCTCAAAGACCCAGTCTGAGGGAAGTCCTTACTGATGAATGTTAAATCACACTGTTGGGGGGAGGGGCACACAGATTTCTACCCCGTAGCTTGCAGAGCGCCTGTCACCCACCTCCTTGGTTCCCATGAACACCCCTCTCATGTTGGTACTTATCATGCTCCTTTTGTTCTGTTTTCCCTAGTGACCCTAGGAACTCCTGCAAGATCTTTCCCCCAACACCCCCTTTGGTTTTTCGAGGCAGGGTTCCTCTGTGTAGCTTTGGAGGCTGTCCTGGCACTCGCTCTGTAGACCAGGCTGGCCTGGAGCTCACAGAGATCTGCCTGCCTCTGCCTCCCAAGTGCTGGGATTAAAGTCATGTCCACTAATGCCCGGTCTCCTGCATTACCAACCATATCTTGTGGTGATTTTCTCAAGTTCTGGCACACTTAGTCTTTTTTAATTTGTAAATTACATTTATTTACTATTGTGTTTATGTGTATTGTGTAGGCACATGCATGAGTAGAAGCCAGTGAGAGTTGGTTCTCTCTGCCATTTGTGTCGCAGGGATTAAGCTCAGGTGGTAAGACCTGGTACCCTTACCCACTCACCCTAACTCCCCCATCTCCCCACCTCCCCATCCCTGGAGCCATCTTACAGTTGCCCAATTTAGTTTTTTAAAACATAGTTTGGGTTATGTCATACCCTATTCCAAAAGACTTGGTTTCCCATTCCTGTTGTCTTGAAAATAAATTCCAGTCTCCACAATTGGTATACCATGAGGTACCTTAGTAAGATATCAGAAGGAACTTATAGGATTTGGGCCAATGTCAGGTGAAAGGGCTGAGAAAGCAGGGCTTTGCCCTAAGTTTTACATAGCAAGAATCTGGGGTTGTTATACGATTGTCTTATTACTTTAAGAGATCAGTCATGAGAGAAGACTGTCACTGCACGGTGGTGGCAATCACTCCTTAACTAGAATTTTGAGATGTTTTGTCATTGTTGGGGTTTGCAGCAGGTTTATATGCTTCTTTAGTGTTCAGACATTATGTAGTTTGAAAGAAAATAGATCCCTTCAGCTCACAGGGGGTGACAATATTAGGAGGTGTGACCTTGTTGCAGTAGGCGTGGTCTTGTTAGAGGAAGTGTGTCACTAGGGGTGGGCTTTGAGGTTTAAGAAGAAGTTGTCTTCTGAAACCTCCAGGCCTAGTATCTCACTCTCTTCCTGTAGCCTGTGGGTCGAGATGTAGAACAGAACTCTCAGCTCCTTCCCCAGCACCATGTCTGCAGTGTCCTGCCATGCTTCCCACCATGATGGTAATGGACTAAACATCTGAACTGTTAAGCCAGTCCCAAATAAATGTTTTCCTTTATAAGAGTTGCTGTGGTCACGGTGTCTCATGTCCCCCCACAGCATTAGAAACCCTAAGACATATTGCAGAGTGACTTTATTCTTTATATCATAGTCACATAACAACCTCTTCTGGTGTTAATATTACACAAAATTGTTTATTTTCCGTAGGAGAACACCAAAGCCTAGACATTAGTACTAGATCCATTTTCATTTTTCTCTGTAACTGAATGAAAATAGTTTTGATCAGTGTCTTATTGCAAAACAGTCTAACTTATCTCATTGCTGTAGTCTACCTACCATTAGTGTTTCCCTCCTGGGAGGGAAGAGTATTTGGACCTTGACTTCCCTAGTTCAAATTCTAGCTTCTTTCCTCTGACTGGAGAATGTTTAGAACCTCTTTGGGTCTGCTTCCTCAGCACACCATGCAATGAGTTCTGGTAGCTATTACCCACAGGAAGACTGATTAATCCAGTCCACAGAAGAAACCTACAGAGTGCTCATGTCAATGATATCTGGACTGAGCAAACAAACACAACAAAGAGGAAGGAAGACAAAAGGCAGCTGAGCTCAGCCTTTGCTCAAGTGGTAAACCCTAGGAACCACTTTTTAAATCCAGTAGATCAACAAAGGCAGCCCGAAGGCCAAAATGTGCCCCTGGTGAACACACCACACCTTGGGGAAGGTGTGTCCAACCTGGAGACAAGTTCCCTGTACAGCCAACTTCCAAGTGGGTTCTAAAAACATTTCTGGAAACACACACACACACACACACACACACACACACACACACCAGAAAAGAAACTCTAGACAGTAAGTAACAAAATAAAGGAGAAAAATGTCAAAGAAAATGAGATTTTGGTTCAAACATGTAGCTGGTCTCCTTTTTCTCCTTTCCCCCATTTTCTTTGCCCTCCCTCCTTTCCTTCTCTAAGCAAGAACAGGGAAGAGATAGGAGCATGGAGGATTGTTGCACTAGACTAGGGAGAAACTCAGAAGGGCTGCGCTAAGTGTGGCTCCCTTTGGTACATGCACAGAGGCTGTGAGATCCTGTGCCAACAGAAAAACTGATGTGTGTGTGTTTAGTTATGCACGTTAGTCCTTTGTCCAAACCCGATATGTGAAAACATGAGAAAGTATGGCAAATGACAATTTGGTCATTACAACAAAAAGCAGAAAATATTGAGTCTTTATAATAAAAATATAAGAAAGTAAAATGTGAAATCTAGCAAGCTGATGCTTACAAAAGGTATGTAAATCACGTTTATTTTTAAAAAATCCCCTTGGGTAGCATAAAAACAAGTATCTAACTTGGTGGTATTATGAGTGACATCTATAAAAGAGTTAAAAATCAAAGGCATTGAATAATATATCCATAAATACCAGCAAAAGAAAGGAGATGCAGCAACATTAATACGAGACAAATTGAATTCTAGGTGAAAAGTGTTTAATATTTTATGAAGATAAAATACATAATCCCAAAGAAAATGAAACATAAACCTTTAGTAACATAGATTTGAAATGTATGTAGGACACAAAAATTAGACAAAACACTATTATAGTCTTTAATATAAAGGATAGTGTGCTGAATTTTTCTTTTATTTAACTAATTCTCCATAGAAATGAATCAATCAAATGAGCCAAAAAAATGACATAAGGAGTAAAGGAATTGAACAATAATCACTCCATATGACTTTTGTAGACACAGTGATGAAGCACTGAACCCAGTGTATGAAAACACATTCCTTGTAAACATTGTGTTAACTTCTGTATCACTGACCATGACCGAAATCTCAGAGACTATTCATGCATTCCAAGTGTCTCTTCAAATCCTGGATAACCTCAATCCTTGAAAAATATAGTAAAACTAGGAATTATAGGTAAGGCATTTTAAAGACACCAGAATTTAAGGACCTTATTTTACTCTCTCATCCTAGTTTTGAGACAAAGTCTTGCTTGTAGCCTAGACTGGTCTAGGACTCACAATCCTCCTACTTTTAGCCTCTTGAGTGTTGGGATTTGGGTGTCAGTCACTATGAAGAGCTTAAATATCCTTTTAAATGACTAATGTGTAAAACTAGAAATCAAAGCTAAAATTAGTTTGTGATAAAAGATTAAGGGTTTAAAAACTTATAGGTATGGCCAAATGTTAGTAGTATTATAATCAATAGATAAATAGTCCATTAAATGCTACAGAAAATCCACAGGGAGATCCACAGTCATATGAGAATTCAGTAATTAAGACTTTAGCTATCTATGGAAGCAAGTGTTTCTTAAAATCACAATCAAACAGATGGGTGATTTGACAAATTGTATTGAACCAACACAATTAGAATGTAATGGTATTTTATAATTTGGGGGTTTATTCTTTTCTAAACATTATAGAAATCCCAGAAGCAGTGAAGGGAAGAAAAAAAGATTTAAGAACATACATTTAGCTTTATAATAGAAGGCATAGTGAACAAAACTACATATAAATGGTGGTCTAAGAGAAAATGTTGCCTAAGATATAATTGGATAAAGACCTAATTCACAAGGAATTCTTCTCAATATGAAAAAGCCAACTCTAGGAAAATTGACAAAGTACTTGAATAAGCAATTAAGATTAGGGAAATATTCAGAGAAACAGATACAAATTTTATGACTGCAATGAAAAGTATCAATATATTGATAACCACTATCATTAGGGAACATGCTTTCATTGATTGGTAACAGGTACCTAGTATGTTAGTATGTGTCCAGTACTGCACTAGGTTCTGTATATGGTGTGTGAACAAGCGAGTAAATATGGAAATTCAGATGCTGCTGCCAAAGGCATACACAGGTGACAATGGTTCCTTAAAGGAGAGCAGAGGTAGGGAGATGTACAATGACCAAGAAAAGTGGGATCCAGAGGAGTAAATCTTCTCAGTGGGATAGGGGAGTCCGGACTAACTGAGACAATGGCATTTGAACTGAGGGCACATACATAAATATTTATGAGCAAATATTTAGGACATGGAGATTTAGAAATCGCTCTGTTACTATAAACCATGGAAACGGATAAAAATAGCTTAAGAAATATTATAGATTTGAGAGAGGAGCCAGGACTAAGGGTAGAGGAGTTTTATCTCTTATTTAGAGTTTAGATTGATGTGGAAGACTGAGAAAAGCGGTAGGGTCATGGAAATCTAAAGAGACACACTTCCATTGTTGCTGGGAGGGGAAGTCTGGTCCTGCCACACCAGCAACTAAGGAGGAAAATTCATAGCTCGGGGATCATCATACATACATCAACCAACCAAAAAGAATATGGCTTATTAGAGTTGAAGTGAAAACTGGAGAAGAGGGTGTAGATTTGGTGGGATGGCCTGTAGACAGACAGATCAAGCGGGCCAGATTTTTACCTAGTTCCATGGGAAAACAACCATCATCTCCATCAGCAGCTTCTCCTCCTCTTCATTCTCTCTTTTTCTGTGTTCCTCTTTTTTCATTTAAAAGAAGTAACTACTCGGGTAGCTATATTGAGACTATATCTGTGGAGATGAAAGTGAAATAGAGAAACTATTAATGACACTATCTAGTGGTTTAGGTCGGAGTTTAGGGAGGTTTCACTTACAATGATTTCAGAGAACAGGAAAAAAAAAATAGCTATTGCCTGGAAAATCTGTAGGAACATCAGTGGGATGTGCTTGTGTACAGGAGTTGGGAGAAGGAAGAATCAAAGATGTATTGGATGCATGGTGGTGTCACACACTGAGATGGGGACTATTAGGAATGGACCAAAGTTTCAGGAAAAAAAATACCAAAGTTTAATTTTTAAATGTGCTAAGTTTGAGATGCCTGGGAGATGTGAAGTGAGTAGTTGCACACATCAGTTTGTGAATAAATATGTGGCATGTATAAGTTTAGAAACTGCTAGCATGTGATATAAATGTAAGTCATGAAATGCATAGGATCACTTAGGGTAAACTGGATTTGAGCGGAATCCCAGGGCCAAGTATATAAGAGCTAAACTCACTTGGAGTTCAGGTTGATGTAGAAGACCATCTAAGAGGCAGAGTATTTGGTGTGCAGACAGGGGATCAAGAGGGAGAGACAGTTCTGGGAGAAGGGATGTGTCATTCTCCATTTCTGCTGGAACACTGAGTGAGAGGAGGCCAGTGTCTATGACTATGAGGAAATCACTTGTGATCCTGTCAGGATGAGAGTGGGAATGGAGCCTGATTGTGTAGATGCAAGACTAAGGAGAGATAGGAGCAGGGATGCTCAGCTCTTGAGTAATCTGAGAAAGAGAACAATGAACTGCTGTAACAGGAAGAGGTTGTGGGATTGAAGGAGGTATCCTAAATTGTTTACATTTGTGTAAAGATCCCCCAAAATTCATCAGGAAAGAGATAGAGAAAGGGCAGAAGGAAAATGAAATTGAAATTTAAGTTATAAAAAGATGGGTTAATGGCAATATAAAATCAAGGGTTTGACCAGTGGTTAAAAAGTGAGAGTATATAGACACACTAATATTGATGCACAAGTGAGGTCGGTCTATTTCACTATTCACTTCTCTTTCCTACTTCTAACCACAGATACCTGGCATTTTCCTCTCTCCAGGTTTGCCTCATGCTCCCTGGTTCAGAGGGTAGAAGGGTTTGACTTGATCTGGGTCTGGGGATTTTTTCAGACATGATGGAAGGAAAGAGAGGAAGAAATAAGTTAAAAGCAATTGTGAGAATATTTACTTTTTTAAAAAAGAAATTGGTTGTGGTATAAAAAGTTAGTGGAAGCTGATGGAAAGGAGTTGTGGCACTGGATGGTGACAGTGGTTTAGAAATCTCCAAGAGAATGGACACTTACTGTAGTGAGAATGTTTGAAGGAAGATCAATCATGATAGGCAATCCATGAATAGTATTGGCTGCTTGGTAGTTTGAAAAGTGGACATTTGTCGGTGGTACTGATGTCTAGCTTGTGAAATCATGTTATTTAGGTCTGAAATGTTCTCTCAAAGCTCTTGTGATAGGGTTTGGTGTTTACTGCAGTGACAGTCAGAGCTGGGGCTCTGTTGAAGTAGTTGGACTATGAGAATTCAGACCCAACTGATGGTACCCATTGCATGGGCTGGGAGTACTGACTGCTTGATAAAAAGTGGAAAACACCATATCTTCTTCTCTGCTTACTGAACTTGGATGCAGCATTAGCTGTCAGCTGTGTCAAGGCCCAGCACCATAATGGACTGTACCTTCAAACTGTGAACAAAACAGACCCTCCCCTACTTAAGTTGCCCTTGTCAAGTATTTTGTCATAGCAATGATAATGGATTAAACCTCTCAAACTGTAAGCAAGCCTCCAGTTAAAGGCTTTTTTAAAATATGATTTACCTTGGTCATGGTGTCTCTTCACAGCTATAGAACAGTATGGCAGAAGTCGGTACCAGGAGTGGGGTGTCGCTATGAGAGGTCAGACCATGCTATTTGTTAACAGAATGAGACTTTAGGACTTTGGATTAGGAAAGCAGTTGGATGCTTTAAGCGGGGAGAATGCTGAGAGCATTGTTGAATAATGGGTCCATTCAAGAAGTTTCAGAGAGAAAGACTATTAGTAAGTGGCCTAGAGACCATTCTTGAGATATTTTGGCAAAGAATGGCCTGCTTTTTGCTGTTGTCTTAAATATCTATCTGCCTGAGGCTAAGTTGAAGAGTCTTATATTTATGGCATTGGCAGAGATTTTAAGACATCATAGGGTTGACTGTGTCACATGTGTATTAGTAAATTATTATTATGCAAATCTATAATGAAAAGGAGCAAACTGCACAAAAAGAATTGTAAAATGTACAGTTTGAGGAGAAAAGGAGCACCAGGAAGTGAAATGGAGCTAAGTTCAGGGCTCAAGGAGAGAAAAAATGTAAAGAAAAACCTGATGCTAAATGGAAGAAAGGGAGTGGTGACTTCAGGGCAAGACCCCATTCAGCTGAGCTTCTAACTTCTGAAAAAGAATTAAAGAAAAGCAGTGAAGGAAACCATCAACAACAGAAAGGTGGTGACAATATAATTAAACGAGGGGCCAAGTCCCAGCCCCATCAAGCAGCAAAACTTGGAAGCTTCAGTTATGTTGTTCTGGCTTTAGAGTCAAGGATACAAGAAAGGAGTTGTGAAATTTCTCTCTGTAGCTAAGGAAACCCTCTGATGCCAGGCATGTGTCGGGGGTGTCCCTGCATGAAGGCCTGCAGAGGCCATGTGTGAAGCTGTAAAGATAAAGCCTGGACATCAATGCCAGAGTCATGGGATACCTGCCAAAGAGAGCTGCAGTCTGGGTGTGGAATCAGCCCAAAAGAGAGAAGTGTGTTGTAGCTAACGAAGCTGAAAGGAGTTGGAGATCTGAAGAGTACTTTGATATCAGACATAGAGATGCAGATTTTGGAGTTTGCCCTATTGGTTTTTGTTCTTGCTTTGGTCCAGCATTTCCTCACTTTGCTCTTCTTCCTCTCCTTTGAATGGTATTGATGTTCTGTGCCTTTGTATGTTGGAAGTATGTGATCTGCTTTTTCATTTTTATTTTTACAGGGTTTGCAGTTAAGAGATTGCCTTCAGTCTTAGAACTTTGGACTTTTAAATAGTGTTGAGACTGCGTAGATTGTGGTGACTTTTGAAATTGGCTTGAATGTATTTTTGCATTACTATATGGCTACAGGCCTATGGGGGCCAGCAAGTGGAATGTGGTAGTTTGAATAAGAATAGCTTCTATAGGCTCATATGTTTGAATGCATAGTCACCAGGGAGTTGAACTCTTTGATAGGTTTAGAAGGATTTGGGGGTGCAGCCTTCTTGGAGGAAGTGTTTCACTGGGCAGCAGGGGGAGAAGGTGTTGCTCTTTCAAAAGAACAGTCCAGGTCCAGTCTCTTTCCCCCTCTACCTCCCCCAACACTCTCTGCTCACAGATCAAAATGTAGCTTGCAGCTACTGCTCCAGTGCATGCATGCTCCCTTCCATGGTGATGACGGACTAAACTTCTGAAGCTTTAGGCAAGCCCCCAATTAAATGTTTTCTTTTATAAGAGTTCTTGTGGTCATGCCATCTCTTCACAGCAATGGAACATTACAGAGACAGTAACTAATTCAGAAGTTCAGGGGAAATACTCTTTCAAATAAAGTTTCAAACAATGCACTAAAAAAGACCTTCCCCCCTTTTTATTTCGAAATCATTTTCACCTTAAAGACAAGATATAAAAATAGTATAATTGCCATTAACACCTTTGTCTAAGAGAATTTAATAGCTTATGGAGCTGTAGCATAATTATCAACATCAGGCAATTAACATTGGTACAGTACTATATATGTAAAACACATTGTTAAAAATTTGCCATTTTTTTCCCTCCAAGTCCCTTTTCTATTTCTGGATCTGATTTAAGAGCATATAAAACATCTAGCATCATGACTCCTTAGTTTTCTCCTATCTATGATGTGACCTCATTTGAACAGCCCTTCATTTGGTATGGTCTGGCATTTCTTCTGGTTAGACTGAAGATATCCTTTTTAATAAGCAGGGTTATAGAGATGACGCCACACGCTCTTGGCGCATCCTAACAGAGAGTGTGTGAAGCTATGTCCTTTCCACTTGTGGTATTACCTTGTCTGTTTAGTTAATGTAGTCTTCACTGTGAAGGTGCAATTTTCATGTGTAACTGACATGTGCTTTCATTGAGACATTGTAAGATCATATGAATATTTTGTTACCCCCAACTTTTGCTCAGAGTTTATTAACTGCCACATGTGGACATGTAAGGAAATTTTTATTTTTTACTTTGGCACTTACCTAGTAATTATTTTACTTTTGAGGAAAATTTTAAAAAATGGATCTACATGGTGTGTGTGGTATATGTCCATGTGTATGTGTGGAGGCCTGGGGAAGGTGCTATTACTCTTTTTGGATATCTTCTGATACAAGGTTACAGCTATAAAGTAGTTGAATTTTAATTGAAGATCTTTGTAAGTTCTGGGAGGATGAATGGAGGAGAAACAGATATCCAGAGAATTATAGGATTGAAAAACTGAGTGGTCATGGATGATGGGGGTATTCGTTTTCTATTTTCATGATAAAATAATTGAGATACTAAAGTTAAAAGTATAAAAAACCTGTTGACTCACAGTTTTGGAGAGTACAGTCCACAATCAGTTGCTTCTGCTGCTTTGGACCTGTGGTAATGTGCCGCATCCTGATATGTCCACATGTCCCTGAGAGGTACATGGTGGAACAAAACTATCCATCTCCTGGCAAAGTAAGAGAAGGGAGAATAAAAGAATGGAGTCCCACAGTCACCTTCAAGGGCATGTCCTCAAAGACCTAAAGACCTCTCTTTAGACACTTCCTCTAAAGGTCACATTACCTGTCAACAATATCTCCCCAGGGATCAAGCTTCTAACACATGGGCCTTTGGGGGAAATTGGCAATCTCAACTTTATCACTGAGTAATTCTAGTTTATTTAAAGTTGCCCGAGATAAGAAGAATATACAAGAAAATAGATTGATTCTCAGTGGAGGGGGTTGTGGTTCCAAATTGCTAATTTCAATACACAATAAGTATCTGTTTTAGGGCTGATATTTATTTCTAGACATCTTGACATCATTAAACAAGACTTAAATATGCATGTCTATATGAACATCTACTAGGAAATAATTAATTTCTAGGTATATATCTTAGTGTAGTATTATGTGTCCACACACACATATATACATACATATACTCTGATGCTCACTAAAGTAGCATAAATATTCATCAATAAGAATGCTGTAGGACTGTATTTAATTGGTAAAGGATTAAGTTAGATACGTAAGAATTAATGTGGATGAGATCCAAAGGATGAGTTAATTGAAAAAAGTAAGATTAACACAGAATATCATAGTATTCCACTTAGGGGGAAAACATTTCTATTTAGGGAGAAAAAAAAGCTATGGTGAAAAAGCAACCTTAAATCAAGACGAGTGCATTTTCCATGCAGAGTGGTAAGGGCTGGTAAATGACTATGCAGTTAACTTTTGTCCTCTGGCAGTGGGAACTCAGGCAAATGGAGCCTCTCCCGTGCTTAGCAAGTATCTTCCAAGCCTACTTTGAGTGCCTCCATCAAACAGGAGGAAAAAGTACTCAGAATCATGCGGGTGGCTATAAACACACCACTCCATCCATCTGCTCTCCTTTCTCAGCCCAGAGCTCAGACACAGCCACATCTAGTTGCACAGGAGCAAGGGAATGCCACCCCCTCTATTCCAAGGCATAGAGAAACTCTCTTGAGAAGAGCTGGCCTTTCTGCTTTCTCCTAACTACCATCCCCTGAAGGAAACCACTCCCCATCTGAGTGTCTTCCTAAGCAAATGTTTATCAAGTAATAGGAAATTGCACAAAAAGATACATATGCACATGGAACAGTTCATGTTGAGAGGAGTATTGCATAGGACATCACTATTTTATTCCTTAAACTTTTCTGTTTTCTATTCCCTTTTATTATACTCATGTATTACTTCTATGATGAAAAATTAAAACTGTGAAATAAGTGGAAATAATTATTTTGAATACATGATTAATTTAGCAAAATTTATCTCCCAATATTACTAGATCATTTCCTTATGGTCTTGTAAATGGGACTTAAATGTCTATTATAGCTCAGTTTCCCCTGGATTCCTATTGCACAGGCTTAGTGCCAGAAGATGCATGGCACTGACCAATTCAGTTATAGGAAATGGGCTTGTGCAAAATAATGCTTCCAAAGTACATAGTGGAGACTCAGGGTGTTACATGCCTGTGTGAATGGAAAAGAGACTGTTCACTCACCCAGACTTCATGGTACCAAAGTCAGGCTTGTGATACTATGGTAAAGTAAAGGCAGAATGTCATTCTAGTACATACACAGTTTCTAAGACACACCATTTTTTTTCCTTTCTGAATGTGTTCTACGGCATGAATTATTCATAAGCCAGAATCATATGGATCTAAGATAATTATGTATATTAAATATCCATCTGCAGTACTGTGGTAGCTCTTAAGATCACCGTGGGTGCTTTTAAGAAGCACACTTCTGGGTTCTATTCCAGACATGCTGGACCGTCTAAGGCCTGAGTCCAGTAGTCTGTAAGACCCTGCATTGATGAGCCTCAGCTTTACAGTCTCACATACGTAGTTAGGGTCTTCCTCTGGGCATTTGTAAAACTATTCTCCTAGGAAGCTATGATGGGATTAGCTTGGACTTCCTCTTCTCAGTGCAATCGAAGCCCTTGGGCCTTTTCTCTATTTGATAAACTATTTATGCTGTGTTATTTTTTTTGGTTTAAAATATTTTTATTTAAGTTAGAAACAATCTTACTTTTCATATCAATCCCAGTTCCCTCCCCCATCCTCCCTTGCTCCCCACTGATCCCCCCCATCCCCATCATCCACTCCTCAGGGAGAGTGAGGCCTTCCATAGGGGATCATCAAAGTCTGTCACATCATTTGGAGCAGGGCCTAGGCCCTCCCCGATGTATCTAGACTGAGATAGTATCCTTCTGTGGGAAATGGGCTTCCCCAAGTCCATTCCTGCACTAGGGATAAATACTGGTTCCATAGAGGTCCCATAGACTGTCCAGGCCTCCTAACTGACACCCATATTCAGGGGGCCTGGTTGGTCCTATGCTAGTTCCCCAGCTGTCTGGCTGGGGTCTGTGAGCTCCCAATTGCTCAGCTCAACTGTTTCTGTGAGTTTCCCCAGCATGGTCCCTATCCCAAAGGATACAATAGATACTGATGACACCCTATGGAAGGTCTCACCATCCAGGGGGAGCAGAAAGGATATGTGATAGATAGGGTTTTAGTTGGGGGAGGGGCATAGGGAAGAAAGGGAGGGAGAAGGAAACTGGGATTGTCATGTAAAACAATCCTGTTTCTAATTCAAATAAAAAAAGTTGAAAAAAAAAAGAGTCCCCTTATTATTAAACATCTACACATTGCATATGTATTTGGCTTCACCAACTGTTGTCAAATTTCTTTCTCCTAGGTGACCAGTTTGCTTTCCTATCAGCAATTCATAAGAGAAGTTCTGCCAAATATTCTCCTTAACATTGGGAAAGTTTCCATACTTCGAAAGTAATTTTTGGCTTGTGTGTGGTGGTGTCTTGTTGTAATTTCCCATTTTCAGTTGTTTCTGATATGGAGTAACTGTGAACATTGGTATTCCTCCATAGGAGCAGTCAGTTTCCTGGCTGAAAGTGTGGCCTCTATGGTTGGGATGTCTGTGCCTGAGTCCTCCTGGTTTTGATATTTGCTAATTTTGTGGCCTTGAGCTAATTGATTCTGTGAATTAAAGATGTTGAAATCTTTTCAAGGTTGTCACTACATTATAGATGTAGGGATCTCCCATCAGGGCTTGACACATGTGATATTATGTGAACTCTAAGCCACTGCTGCCATTTGTGTTATTAATTTTGTTTCTCTTTCAGTGAAGTGAGCATTTTTTATCTTTTTCCCATTTGTAGATTAGACTCCTTGTCTTTTTGAAATTTGTTTTATCAATGTTCCTCATGCATTTTGCACAATAACCCTTTTATTATGTTCCTTTGCTTATAAATATTTTCTGTGGTTTTCCTTTTCATTTTATATGTAGTGTTTGCTTTTCATGTTTTAACACAAATACACAGAGCTGTAAGTGCAAATAAAAATGATACACCTTAGTATTTGGCATAAATATGAAATATGGTGTGATGTCTCTTGGCTGTCAGATATAAAGCAGTAAATTGCCACCTTTTGCTTATATTTTAAGCCAAAGATAAAGAACCTATAGTTATGAAGTAAATGTATTGTCAGCAACACAAACATGACCAGGCAGAAACAATGATTTAGTCATGGCGAAGAGCCTTTGGAACCACATCTGGCTTGCAGAGGGCTTTGTTTTGTTTACTTACTTCATTGTTTGCTTGGGGCCAGCAGTGTAAGCCTGTAAAGTTTTAAAACTAATTGCCAAATTATTTCACATTAAAAATTGCAGCATTTTGGTTACAACAATAAAACCTAGGCCATTTGGCATTGCTAGCTGGTTATCCATTGGCAATGCTGGTCTGTAGCTAAGTAGCAACTGACTCCCTTGCATGGGGAATAATTTTCTAGTTTGTCAACCCCCCCACACACACATGATCAATGTTCTCCCTGTCTTTGACCTAATTGGCAGATAGCACTTACTGCTATGTGTAATCTCCCGTTTTCTTTACTGACATACATTGCCTATTTGGACCCTGCAGCCGACTGTGTCTGTGTGTTAGATCAACAAAGGTTAAATAAGGTAAAACTGCCACCTCAACAGCACAAAAACCACTGGCAGGGGAAACATTCACCATTTACAGTTTTCAATGAGGGTGACTTCATAATTACAATGGTAATTTAAACCTAAGTTAAAATTGGTAGTTTTATTTTTATGTCATATATTCTGATGTTCACTAGTAACATAAATATCCATCATTAAGAATGTTAAACACATTATACTTATATGGCAGGACTCTCTCCTATTTTTAGATTATTGATTTAAAAAAAAAAAACAGGCTGTGTGATGTTATTGGTCTCTGTCTATTCTGGGCAAGATAAGTAATCCTGGACCAGGGGATGGGATGCTTGGTGTCATAGCTAAAGTCTTGTGCTTCTTGTGGCTGTGTACTTTGCTTCACTGTGAGCACTTCCTTTCCCAGCTCAAGCTAACTTTGCCTAAATACCATGTTCTACCCAAGAAATCAGTCACCATGATGTTGGCATCTTTGTTTCATTTCTAATTCCTTGGATTGTCTTTTCCCCAAAACTGCATGCCCCTGGGAGCAGACTAGGGAGTCTGGAACAATGATAATCAGGCTTGTTTGAGGTGTTTAGTTATAAATGTGGAGTAAGAAGTAAAAATTCAAGCGGTTACAAAGGGGAAGAGAAAAATGAGTCAGTCAGAGATAGGCAGAGTAAGGCAATGCTTGACGTAAGGGCTAGGGAGGAACACCAGTGTTCTGTGCTTGACACAGTTTGAAGAGAAACTGAGTGGCCATTCGGATTAAGGAAAATAACAAAGGCCCCATTACGTGTCTAGTACATGTCTAGGCTAACTCTTTCAAAGCTAAAAAGAAATATCAGAAATGTGTCTGAGGCAGCAGTACTATGTACATTTGGGTATGTGCTCTATACACTTGTATGTACGCAATTGTGCATGTTAATATGTGTATGTAGATTTGAATAGACTGGCTGGTCAACAAGCCCCAAGGAGTCTACTGTTGCCAGCACTGGGACTACAGGGATGTGTCACCATGCCCAACTCTTTATGTGGTTCCTGGGAGTCTGACCTCAAGTCTGCATGCTTGTACAGCAAGCACTTTGTTGACTGAGCCATTTCCTCAGTCCAAGCAGCACTTCTGAGCCTCTAAGAAATGAAGTTCATCTCTTCCATTGAATCAAATGTAAAGGGGTATGTGTGTGCGCGTGTGTGTATGTGTGTGTGTGTGTGTGTGTGTGTGTGTGTGTGTGTGTGTGTGTGTGTGTTGAGATGTCTTTCTGTGTCTAGATGGAAGGTCTTTTTCTGTTTCAGAATCTTAAAGGGTTCACAGTCCACAAATGGAGAGAACTGTTGGCCTCTAGGCTCAGTGTGTGCTATGTATGAGTAGTCAGCGCTATGTGGGAGATGAAACGACTAGAGAAAGACCCCTGGAGGGTTAAGGGCTTAATATAAAGCTGAAGTGGAGTGAGATGTTGTCGGGGATTAGTGTTCCCCAGGTCTATACTGAAGTCTGATGTCAAACCCGAGATATACACGGAGGAAATTAAGCACCATCCTGTGAAGTCACAGGGAAGATTTATCTCCGTCGATAACACCAAGTGCAAAAATCTGAAATAACAGGTTCACATTTCACAAACCTAATTTTATATTTTTACAACATATGCTGTTCAAGATGCTATCTTGCAAAACCACTTGGTTTGGATTTTCTACTACACCTTGATCTCTCACCTTTTGCTCTCCCCAGGATATTTTTGGCATCACCCCATGGAAATGTAGGCTGGTATCCAAAGGCACAGTACTGTTTCTAGTTTTTGTTTTGTTTTGTTTTGAGTGCTAACACCTATTTGTTTTCCTGGTAGCAAAACTGCTGAGTTCTTGAGCAGACTGGACACAGACCTGAGAAACAGAAGTGCTTGTCAAATTGCTCCTCATGCTGGCCAGTCCTCAACAAGGGTAAGTGGAAACTCATGGAGGGTACTGTATGGCATGATGTAGGAGGTCTCTCTGTATGCTGTAAATATGTTTCATTACCATTGGTTAATAAAGAAGCTGATTTGGCCAATAACCAGGCAGAATATAGCCGGTGGGACATCCAAGGAGAAATACAGGGGGAAAGAAGGTGGAGTCAGGGAGATGCCAGCAGACCCCGGGGAAGCAAGATGTGAGGTGACAGGCCATGAGTCTTGTGGTCAAATATAGAATAATAGGAATGGGTTAATTTAAGTTGTGAGATCCAGTTAATAATAAGCTTGAGCTAATAGGTCAAACAGTTTGTAAATTAAGCCTCAGAATGGTTATTTGGGAACTTCCAGGCAGGAGAGAAACCTCCAGTTAGCCTGGCACCTTTTGAATAAATGTTTAGAGACCAAAAATTAAGGGCACAGAGTGACACATACAGCACAGGATCATCTGAAACCCTGACCCATCCCCACCAGCTGCCCCTTATGATGTAAAATAACACTTGTATTATGGACGTATGTTACCATAACATAGGCAGTTGAAAAGTCCTTCTGTTACCCAGCTATCCACCTATACCCCCACAATCTCTTACCTTGCACAGAATAATGGGTTTCATTCTAATATTTTTATGTGTGGATACAATATACTTTTATCATCTTAATCCTCCCTCCCCCCCCCCCCCCCGTTAACTCCATGCTCCCTCTAGCTAGTGTTCCTGGTCCTTTTTCTTTTCCCAAACAGCCCTTGCATTTTCACGCTTTGCTTTATTTTTTAAAAAAAAACAATCTTGATTTTTCATGTGAGAATAAACATTTGACGTTTAACTAAATCTCACTTATTTCACTTAACATAATTTCCCATTCAATCCAGTGTCGTGAAAACAGTACAATTTTGTCACAGTGAAAGATAATCTACTATAGCATTTCTACCACATTTCTTCATCCTTCATCCTCAGACAGGTTCATAGGTTGACTCCATGATTTGGCAATGGTAAATGAGGCTAGGTAAACTTGACCAATTGGGTATATTGTATGCCGACATGGTTCCTTCACCTCACCAAAACATTTATTTCTACATGAGCTCTAGTTCACATTCTACACTGAACGACCCTATTAAAGAGAGATAAACCAATACTGGGATGCCGTGTGCTGAGCAGAGATTCGCACCATCAGAAAGCTCCAGTGTTTTTTGAGAAAGAAGTGTGTGAGTCAGGCTTTGTGCAGGCTCTTCCTGGTAGAGGACACACCTGAGCGGAAGCTGACCAAAATGAGTTAGGAAAATGAAGAGAGTTACCCCAGGAGTCAGAATTCATTGACACAAGATGTACCAGCAAGGACAAAGCATGGTGCCAGGAAGATGACTTACACAGATGCAAGGGAGAAATAAACCAAGGGCTCAAGGACTAAGCAGGGCCCTGAGGAGCTTTCCTCAAATGAGGGATCCATGACAGACTGGGTGGGGCAGGATATTGTCCAGTTTGTGTAGCACCTCTGGCCCCCAAGAGATAGTAACATCACCTAGACCAATGGTTCTCAACCCTCCTAATGCTATGACTCTTTTATATAGTTCTTCCTGTTGTGGTAAACCTCTAAGGACAACATTATTTTTGTTGCTACTTCATAACTATAACTTTGCTACTATTATGAATCATAATGTAAATATCAGATATTTCCAATGGTCTTTGGTGATGCCTGTGAAAAGATCGTTTAACTCCCCACAAAGGGGTCCCGGTGAACCACTGACCTAGACAATGAGACACCTTGAAATGACCCCAACAGGAAGCTGGCGAAGCTCCTGGCAGAAGAGCCACTGAAAATATTCATGTGTCAAGTTGGAGAACTGTGGGGGGCAGATGGGCCTGAAGTGAACAAGGAGGAGTCAAGATCTCTTGTGTTTTCCTGGGACCACATAGACAATGGTATGGAGGATAGACCCAAAAGAATTGAGAGCAAAGAACCTTTAGATTCTGGCTCTGGTCTAGGTGGCAGGCAATGAAGAGTTCAGCAAGTGAGGCTAGAAATGGTGGTGGGGATTTGAAAACGGTTTGGAAGGTAAAAGTGGCCAGACTTGGTTATTGCTCGATAACTTGGGGCATACATGATGCTACTCCTAGAAAAAAAAAAAAAAAAAGATCACTCTTGCTTCCTATCCTGTAAGTATTCTGTTTTATTTTTTCCCTGTTTCTGATGTGGTGCTGCATACTCTAGCCTTGTCAATTGAGCTCTATAACCATGTTACCCCAAATCCATCATCTCACTCCCCTCACTACAGAATCCTGAGGGGGAGAATTGAGAAACTGCAGGTCACAGACTTAAATTGCATGTGGAGGGCAAGTCCTAAGTATATCTGGATAGCCTTGTGCCTGTGAGGGAACAAGGAGGACAGCTAGGAACGGAATGGGAGCACTGAGCGTTTTGCTTGCCGGCATGTCGTGCTCTCTAGTTAGGAGCTTTGGAGTCCTGTGATGTGAAGCTTCAGTGGGACTGTGTCTGCTTGCTCCATCGATTTCAACTCCTTTCTTTGATGTCACATGACCAACCATCCTGAATTTTAATAGGGCAGTCTATAACACATCAGCCATGTCTCCCAGAGCGGAACATTCTGTGGATTGCTTAGTGCACGCGTAGCACCATCCTCAAGCTATCAATAGGAAATATGGAGCAGGGTCAGCCCCAGGATGCTTCCTCATGAGCTGCATGCAAGAGATACTTGATTTTGACACCAAACTATTAATAAGTTGTCAGCATTCAATATACTTAACTGAGTTTTTCCCCATAGTGTGCTATTCTCCTTCTGTCTAATCCGTATGCACAGGGTTCTGAGAAAGCTTTGTGCAGCCGTTTCTAATGCTTTGGGAAAGTCAGATATGTACATTGCACTTCTGTGAGAACCATTTGTTCTCTGTTAAGAGGATTCCTAGTCCATGTTCAGAATGCGAGCGATGCGTCACTCCCATCTGCCTGTGTATGGGGAGCTGAGAGGATTTAAATTATTTTTTGTCTGTTCCCTAATTTCCTTATACTCTTCAACACAGCTTTTCTGAGAACGTTCCCCCCTCTATTTTACAAACAATATTTCCTATGTAAGTTCAATGTGTCTTCATCACATCTGCCCTGCTCTTCCCATTTCAACTTCCCTGGCTCCACCTGAGCTTCTCTCTCCCAACTTTATGTCTTCTTTCTCTTTTTCAAATTTAGGTTTTTTTTTTCTCTAAACTCTTTTTTTTCCATGAAATATATTTTGATATTCTTTCCCCTCCTCCAACTCCTCCAAGATTTTCCCCACCTATCTCCCCACCCAATTTCTTGTTCTTTTTCTCTCTTCAAAAAGAAAAAGAAAACATAAAAACCCCAACAAACTGAACATAAAAAAAAAAACTCAATAAGACAAAAACAAAGCAATAAAACTAAACAAGATAAAAGGCAAATAAAACACATGGAATCTTTTCTGCATTGGCCTGGGATATGCCTAATGATACTACTTTCCCAGAAAATGTTATTTGCAAGTAGTTTCTTGGTTAAGGGTGGGACTTTGTGTCCATTTCCCTTTCTATGTTCTGGGAGAAATCTTTGCATACTTTGTGTATTGTCGTCACAGTCTCTATGAGCTCCTGTGTGCATAGGTGTCTGTTTGGTACTGTTTCTGGCTCTTAAGATTTTCTTCTTCCACATGGATCCACATAGAGGGGAGGGCTTTGATCAAGACATCAAAGGATCAAGTGCTCCCAAGTCTCTCACTCTCTGCATGTTGCTCAGTAGAGTTAAATAAGTTCAGTTCATACATTTGGGGATAGTTCATCTACCAGAGGTCCCACTCTCTGAGAAACACGACTCCATGACCCTACCTTCCCCACCAGGCATCAACTACCAATAGTTCCTCAGCTTCCATAAGGACGGGGTCTTATAACCCTCCATAAGCATATAAGCATATATATATATATATATATATATATATATATATATATATCCTGCATAGGTTTATGAGGATGCTTCCAAAATACCTGAGTTGATAAGGGGAATTCTCAGTGCCAGGCATAGATTAGCTCCCCATGGGTTCTTACACACGTTCCTAATTTGCACATATATCCACCATTGGGAAATAGGGATTTTATAAGTACTATATAATTATATGGATGAAAAAGGCTGCAGGAAAATTCCTTTGTGCATTAGAATAAAGCTCTTTTGAGGTTTAGGACTCCAGACAAAAGGCATCTGCAGAATTTACTTACACTTAAAAGGTGTCACTGTCTCTAGTAGGCATGTATATGTTGGGTTACAGTGGGGGCAGAAATCCTTTCTTTTTGAGATATTAACAGGGGATATTGTCATCTACATTCTAAGTAGTTTCCAGTCCTTACTTTTTTCCCCATCCTCTGCAAAGAATAAGATATATGATATATATGTATATTTTTGAGAATTTCATTTCAGTACAATGTGTTTTGTCATATTTACTATCCAGCTTTTCTCAGACCCATCCCTACCCTTTCCTACCCACTCAACATTGTGTCTTTTTTTAATCTATCAAGGCCTACAGTGCCTTGACATGACCACATGGAAATACTTAGATTAATAGAAATAGGTTAGGAATTAGACAGAGCTAGCCAATAAGAAACCCCAGTCACCAGCCAACAGTATTGTACTTAATATAAGTCTCTGAGAGTTTATTTGGGGCTCAAGGGCCTCAGGACCTGCCGGGCCAGAAACATTTGCATTTTACATACGCACCCCTGCATACCTCTCTCCCTACCACACCCCTACTCCTTGCTTCTGTTTCTTTAGATGCTCCCTCACCAGCCCCTAAGGTCTTGGAAGACTAGCCTTGATTTTTTGCTACTTCATGTGTGATCCTTGGACCCACAGCAGCATTGGTCATCTGGGAACACACATAGATGCAGATACCTCTGAATCCCCACTCCAGACCTGAGTCTGCACTTGCTGTTGAATACTGTTTTATGTGCATGTGTGTGTGAATGTTAGAGAGAAGCTACCCAGTGGTTATCTACTCACTCTGCCCTACACACCCCATATGATTGACTTTTTTGCCATTTTTATCCATGGGTCACATGCTCATTCCTTTAAAATGTGACATGATTCTCACGTGTCTGCACTTCATCCACTCTGTTTGCCCTGATTGCATCCAAACACCTCGAAGTCCCTGTGTTTTCTGCTGTTGCTGTTACATACTGTAATTGGTTTATTTTTCATTCTTTGCTCTTTGGGGGACCATCACCCAGCTCTAAAATAAATACAGGGAGAATTATTCTTATTTATGCATGCACGGCCTTAGTTTGTCTTGTTTCTAGCCAGCTTTGCTAACTTAAATTATCCCATCTACCTTTTGTTTCTGGGCTTTTACCTTTCTTTATTCTGTATCTCTTTCTTCCTTTCTTACTCCATGGCTGGCTGTGTTGTTGGGTGGCTGACCCTTGACATCCTCCTTCTCCTTTTAATACTCCTCCCTCTTCTCTTTTTCTATTTATCCTCTTTGCCTGGCAGTCCCACCTGTTTCTCTCTCCTGCCTAGCTATTGGCCATTCAGCTCTTTATTAGACCAATGATATGTTTTAGGCAGGCAAAGTAACACAGCTTCACAGAGTTAAACAAATGCAACATAAAAGAATGCAACAAGTCTTTGCATCATTAGACAAATATTCCACAGCATAAAAGAATGTAACACATCTTCAACTAATATTCCACAACAACAAACCACTGTGGATTAACAGTGGGTAGCTGTGAAGTGCAGTCAAGGTTGAGAAGGACTGCACTGTTTCCTATATAAGTTAATTCAATTATTCTTTTATATTTCTGGGGGGCCAGAAATCCAAGATGAGTTTTAAGATACTAAAATCTACAGGGCTGGCTCCTTCTGCAGAGACTGTGGGCATCAGTTCCTTGCTTTTTTGCAACCTCTTATGACTCTAGGTATTTGTTGACTGCCTGTACCATGCTGCATTAGCAGGGTCTCTTATCCTACCTTCTTCCTGCTCTGACCTTGTCTTGTTTCCATGCAGACCTTTGGAATTACATTGGGTCAACCTAGCTACACCAAACTAGCCTCCTATCTCCAGATCCTTCCTTTTTACTGTTCAGTATATAGTGATATTATCATATTCTAGGGATCAGGGTGGAAACAGCTTTGGGAGACTATTTTGGCTCCCTTTAGGTTTTTGGCAATATCTGTTAACAGGTATATATTGCTATCTTTTGATGACTTCCAAAACTTGCCATCTCATTTCTTTTTCATTTCCTCAATATCACCAGTGTTCTAGGTTTCCCATTTTTATGACCTATCCGAGTGTCTTTTCGTTGCCCAGCCAGTTAGTTAGTATACTGTGATTGTGTTTTCTGTCTTCTGCAACTTGCAAACATTTGGGATGATTCTATTTTATTTTCAAATTTACCAATCAAATGTTCAAAGGAAACTGTCTTTAGCCTTTCTGGCTGGCCCACCCAATGCTTCTTAATTAAAGGTTGCACACATTTTCCGTCTTGTGACCATCATCTAGCTTGTCAGTTACATCTTACTCCTGCTCTGCGTGCAGCTTGTTCTTCCAGTCCACAGCACAGAAGTTGTGCTAGAACTTTCCTTTAGCACAGTGGGTCAGAGCCTCCTCTGCACAGTGAACTGATCTGGGGAGCTTTAAAACTTGTCCATGCCTAGGTCACATCCCCAGAGGTCCAGCTACAGTGTGACCTGGACCAGAGGGTTTTCAAAGTGCCCAAGGCAGCTGTGAAGTGCAGGCATGGCAGAGAAGGGCTCTCTGAGGATGTCTTGGGAATTGCCTTTATTGCCTTTTTATCGGAGTTCTCTGATCTCTGGACATCCTGGGCTTATGCTTTCATGCTTTGTCCCTTTGTTTTGATGTGACATTTTGTCAAATACTTTTGCTGCAGAAGATGCAGGGAAGGCAAATGTGTTCAGGTCCTTCTATGTCGGATGCCATTTTTACCCCCCCAACCCCACCACTCTGCTTGCAATTCCAAACTGGAAAGAAGTTTCCGTCTGGGTTTTGATGGTTCTGCTCTTTCACTTTTCAATACTGGCTCCTGAGAAATCCAAGGGTATCTGGAGTTTAGTTCTTATAGGAGCTTTTAAAACCTGCTTTCCCTGGGAATAATTTAACATCCTCCTTTCTTCTCGTGATATTCTGTAATGGTGTGACTGAGTATGAGGGGTTTTATTATTCATTTTCAATTTGGAAACTCATTTCTAGTCCTAGATAACTTTCTAGTGTTATTTTCTTTTTATTCATTTTCTCCTCATAGAATTCCCATTTCTCTAATCCCGGGCCACCTGGATTTATTTTCTAACTTTTTCTTTTAAGCATTTTTTTCCTCCTTGAATTTATCTGCCAGTACTTTAACTCCTGCCTACTGACACATTTTCTTGACTTCATCCTCTAAGTATTTTATGGATTTGATTGTTTTTGTGGAGAAGGGAACTCTTTTTCATTTTCTAGGAATCTGTCTCCAATACTTTCCAAAGAGTACAAGGCCTTCCTCATTTGGATGGCAACCGTGCAGGAAATAGGTGAAAACTCCGTGGAGGGCATCAGCATGCAGGAACCTGTGCAGCCTTAACCTGTACACCATTGCTGTCTTCTGAGCGGGGTGCATGCATCTGCTTCCATTTTTTTCCAGAGTACACATTTTGGATTTCCTGTTAGGGTTGAGAGGATTAGCACTTCAATTTTCAGGGCAAGGGCAGGCAGATGGGGCAAACAGCTATTTGGACTTTCTAACAATTTCTTTTCTTTCATTTTCCTGTGACCCATCTGGCTTCCCAAATAGCTGGTGTATTCATTTATTATGCCCTTCTGCAGCTCTGAAGGAAAACAAAAACACTGTTTTGTGTTTTTGATGTAAAATGTCACCCATAGGCTCATGTATTTGAACATTGATCCCCAGCTGCTGATGGTGTTTGGGGAGGCTGTGGAATCTTTAGAACAGTGGTTCTCAGCTTGTGGGTCACGAAGCCCCTATATCAGGGGTCAGATATCAGATATCCTGCGTGTCAGCTATTTACATTTCAGCTCACAGAAGTAGTGAAATTACAGTTATGAAGTAGCTGAGAGACAATTTTACACTTGAGAGTCACTACAATGTGAGGGACTGTACTAAAGGGTCACAACAGTAGGAAGGTTGAGAACCACTACTTTAGAAGGTGGAATTTTGCTGAAAGAGGGTGAATAGTTGGGGGAGAGCCTTGAGGTTTTATGGTCTTCCCCTTCTTTGTTCTCTTTAGAAGAGTTCACTCTAGAGTCTCTTCCTGACTGTGGGTACAATGTGACAGCTGGGTTCCTGTTAGCCATTTTACTTTCTCATCGGGGGAATGAGTCCCCCTGAATAAACTCTTCCTCCTTTCAATGGCACCTTGTCAGGTACTTTGTCACCTCAAAGAGAAGAATAATCTACTCTGCGCTGTCCTCTGTCGCTTGCCAGCTTTCCTTGTATCGCTTGTCCATCCTCTTCTTGTATTACTTTATGTTTCTTTATCAATTTGACTTGATAGATTTCCATTTGTGAGTGATGATATCTTGTAATGATAAGTCTTTACTCCATCCACCCGAGCCCCGCCACCACGTGGGCGCCCAGAATAATACACAGAGTCTTATATTAGTTTACAATGCTGCTGGCCAATTGACTAGGATTTCTTATAAGCTAGCTCAGTCTTAATTATCATAAATCTATATATTTTATAAGACTTATTGAGGATGCCTTCCTCTTCCTGGCATCCTCTTCCTGGGATCACATGGTGGCTCTGTAGAGAAGAGAGCAGGAGGAAGAGGAAGAGCAAGAGGATGATTTCCGTCTTGTCCCTGCTTATATTCTGAGTCTGCCTGCTATGTCACTTCCTGCCTGGATATCTTTACTACATTTCCTAGAATCCTCCTTGACTCCTAGTCCCACCAATCATGCTTTCCTATTGGCCAACAGTACTTTATTTATCAACCAATAAGACAAACATGCACAGAAAGACCTCCCCCATCAATGTCTCTTGGATTAAATCTTTTTTTTTTTTTGGTATTTATTTTTATTTCTTATGTGTACTGGTGTTTTACATGCATGTGTGTCTGTGCACTGTATGCATGCAGTGCCCTCAGAGGCCACAAGAGTGAACAAAATGCTTTGGAACTGGGGTTACACATCTGTCCACCATTTGGGTGCTGGGAACTGAACCTGGGTCCTCTGAGAGAGCAGCTGTTAACCCCTCTGAAACAGAGGAAAGACTGTTAAGATAAATCTTTCCACCTGCCACATGTGTGCTTTATGCCAGCTACCCACCCGAGTTCTACCCACTGCATGGATGGACAAAATAATACAGAGACATATTAGGTACAATGCTGCTTGGCCAATGACTAGAACTTCTCATCTGTTAGCTCAGTCTTAATTATCATAAATGTATATATTTTATAAAACTTATTAATAGGACGCCTTGTTGGCATCCTCCCTTGCTGGTGGATCACATCCTGCCGCTGGAGGAGGCAAAGCGAAAAAGGACCTTTCCTGTTTCTCCTTCGCTTAAATGTGAGTCTCCTTGCTATGTCACTTCCTGCTTGGATCACCACTTCTCTACTACATTTCCCAGAATCCTCTTTGACTCCTAGTCCAGTCTAACTTGCTGTCTCATTGGCCAAACAGTATTTTATTTAACAATCAATAAGATAAACATACACAGTACATTCCCCATCAAAAGACTATCACCCAAATTCTTTGGTCAAATTAAGCAAGCTTAATTTTCCATCAGATAGCACTATTTCCATAAGGTGGGGTTTGGGAAAATAGCATTGAACACAGGAAAAAGTGGGACTTATATACCTCAAAGAACTGCAAGGCTAGGGGCTTTCTGCAGACTTTTGGTTATGCAAGAACTTGGCAGAACATCTCAAAATTATTTGGCAGAACATCTTATCTTCAGAGTATAGGGTGTCATGTTCCATAAGATGGGTCAAGATATGATCATAGGAATGGACTTATTTTGACCTTGTGACAACATGGCTTTTAATCTTAAGATGGAGTCAGGATGGTCCATCACACCCAGTTTCCTTAACCACTCAGTCGTTCCTCCAAACTCAACTTCTCTTGACTTTTGAAAATAGTTTGTTTTATTTTGCTTTGTTTTGGGGGTAGTCGTTGAAAGAAAATGTTTAGGAGTACAAACATCTTTACTCCATTATCTGACATGAAAGTGTATCTTAGGTGTAGGGAGGTCCTCCAGGTTTTTATATTGAAACATAAACCCAACAATTTAACAATGGGGCCTAAGATGTCATGACATTCTCAACAAAGACCATGTAGCAAATTAAATGCACCATGACAGTGTGGCCATTGGACACCAACATGGCCCCAGGTGGTGGCCCAGACCCCTGGAATCAGCATGGCCTTCAATGGCAACAGGAACCACAGACATCACAGATGGCTCAGCCATTAAAGGCTAGTCTCACAATGACAAATATTCCCCTTTATTAATCTGTTTCCTATTCACTCTTTATTACACAGCTTAGCATCACCCAGTTGGAGAAGGTGCCTTTGACCCTTTTGATTAAATGTCATCTTTTCTAGCTCCATCTGTTAGGACAGTTATCATGCATTGGTACTGTAAGCATTGTCTCTCTGACTTCCACACATGGTTATTAAAGTTTGAAGTTTGGGATCTTGTTTTGACACAATGCTTGCCCATAGGAGGCGCAGGTATTGTTGACGAACGAATGCATTGTAAGTACAGCTTTGAGACAAACGGATCACAGTGTGCTTTGGCTTAATGACAAAACTTCAGTGTCAAGTGAATTATTATGTCAAGTGAATATTTAATGCTACAAAAAAATTACATGAATGCAGTGATTTAGACTTGTCTAGTATAAAGAACTAAGAAAAAATAAAAAAATCAAACATATCTTCTCCTGTATGTTTTTTAACAGAAACTTCCAATCCTGCCTAGAGATTCCAGTTTGGTAAGTATTAATTAGGGTTGCAAGTGACTTTGAGCTCTCCATCGCTAAGGTAGCATGTCACACTTCAGTTCTTAGAACCTTTTATATGACACCTCATATACATAATAAGCATATTATGTCTCAACTGAAAACTAAGACTCATATTCTGATAGAGAACAATGTGATAAACTTACAAAGAAAGTAGTCAAGTTGAATTCATGTTCCTTGTTCAAGCCCTAATATTTACTCTCAGTCTTCCTTGCTCCCTGGGTCTGATGTAGAATATTTTTGATTAAGATTATCTTTCTCTAACAGAAGTGGAAATGGGCAAGAGAGAGCCACTACCCACCCGCTGTGGCTTATCACAACCCCACCGTCTGGGGATAGAGACAAGAGCAAGTCATGGTGTGTAGGCTGCTTGTGTGATGTGGCAGGCTGTGGGTATATGAGAGATTTCTGGGCACATGGAGCTCCTCTAGCCTTCTCTCTGACACTTGTGTATGGTGTGATTCTGAAAGCTTCTCTTCGTCCCTGGAGAGTGGTTCTTGCTGGTAGATGGTGGGAGATGGATTTCTATAGTTATAAGAGTGGAGCAATGATCTAAGAAGTACTTGAGAAAAATTATAGTATGTGAAGAAGGGGAGCCAGCCTGCATGCACTAGCTGGATTACTAGTCCAGAGAATGAGTCCTGAAATACATGGCTTTCTCACGTGCTGCAGCCAGGAGTTTCATGAGACTCGTGGAGTCTCTGGAGCACTAGGTTAGCAGGTTGTGCTTTCTGCCTTTTGGAGGCTGGGGCTGCAAGTTTTAGTGTGAAGTAGAGAAAGTACTTGGCACTTGCACAGAATATGGATAGCCTGGGCTCATGATGGGGTTTGTGCCCAAATAAACAGGTCGCAATTTGAAAATATTGCAAGTCAAAATGTATGTAATGTATCTAACCCAGGGCACACCCTGGCTTAGCATCATCACAGGTTGTGGAGTGTCAGTTGTTTAACCTCCTGATTGCATGGCTGACAGGATGTGTGGCTTGTTCCCACTGCCAAGCATCCAGAGCAATGTGTTACTACATATCACCAGCCTGTCAGAAGATCAAAACTGTATGCACATCACTTTTGTATAAACATAAAGTAAAAAATGAAACTCTCCCAAGTGAACCTTCAATAGTCAGAGACCATACTACTTGAAATCTCATACATTTCATAATAGTTGGTCCATAGGCCACTGTGTTGGGCTATGACGGTGAGTCGGAAAGACAGCAGGACATCCTGTTGAAGGTGCTGGCTCTCCCAAAACTCCTATGGTTCAGAAAAGGCTTTTCATCTCCTCTCAGGAACAGAACTGTGTGTCAGGTACAGATAAAAGATTAGAAAGAAATACATCTTTGCAGTTACGTGTTATAAATCACCAATTGACAAAGTTCAAGAGGGTGTCACAAATGAGCAGTGGCTATGGCCATGATTCTAAAGCCAGTGTCATTACTGCTTGTCTGTGAGAGGGACCACTCAGCCAGTTGGAATAATCTTGAAAATATCTTTAGCTTTCCACCAGAAGGGATAAATTATGTCGGTTATCTCGGAGGAGAAATTTTACAGCTTAATTAAACAAACATTTAAATCATCCTTTAAAATGTGCTGGATGATTGTGCTTACACTAGCCTTCTTTTTAGATATCCCAAGGGATGTCTTCAGATGTATGCATAAATCACTCAATAAGCACGTGTGTATGGAAAGCTTAGTGTATGCTTCACATGGAGCAGAGTTATTAACAACGGTCCCTTGGTAGGAAGATGGATGTGCTGAGTTGATGCCTCTCTGCTTGTACCTTTACAGGCCAGTAGACAAACCTACAAGGATTCCCTATGGAAGGAAGACAACCAAAAATTGCAAAGGATGGGGGATGGACAACATCAGAAGGTATTTACAAGGCCTCCCTTGTTATTGCAGATTGCTTCAAGTACTGGGTGCCTTTGAAGGCTTGGTGCACAGAAATGTTTAGATTCTTAAAATGATTTTGGAAAAACTGACAACACATTGCAAACAAAAGAAGAATTCTGGGTTTGTTCTGTGGAGGTGACTCCTCGAAGCCAAAACTTTTGTGTATGTAGCCCTATAGCGGGTTGCACTGAGTTGGTCACAGTTGGTGCTGGCAGTTCACAGAGAAGATGAAAAGACACACATGAACACAAAACACAACCAATCCACATATTAGCCAAGGATAGGTGAAGTTACAAATGGCATCCATAAATGGCTTTATGGGACTGGTGTTAAATGTCTGTACAAACATTCGTACAAATGCAAAGCATTCTACACACTTGGAGCAACAGAAATCAATGAAGCGAATGCGGCACCTCCTAACTTCTTAATGGCTGGATTTCAGCACTGAAAGTTTCTAGTCTGGGAACTACAACCATTCAGGGTTGTGATCTGATGGCCACGTATGTCTTTGATAGGCAGGCTCTGATCATGGAGCAAATAGACAATTAAAAGGAGGCAGTAAAATGTGTTTTTAATCTGATAGGCATTCAGGACAGTGTGGTAACCAGTGCTGTAGGCAAACAGATGCGAAAATAAGAACTGCAGTGTGGTCCATCATGGTGCTGACTGCCTACTCTTTTGCTACATGCCTGGTTTGTCTAGGGGATTCCACTTTATTTTGCATGGCCTGTCTGCCAGAAAACGGAGGCGCCATGACAGGCCAAGGATTCAATACTAGTTTATCCCACTGTCCAGGGAGGTTTCCATTCTTCTTGGTTATATTTGGTTTTCACCATGAATGTAGGCTGTAGATTTTGGCAATGAGACTAAGGGAGGTTGCCCTTCAGTGTAGACTGTCAATTAATTTCAAATAGTCTGTTCTTTTCATTAATTATCTTTCCCTTTCTGTATTTTATATAATATTTCCTGTACCTCGTTGTTCTTAGCATTTATGTGGCATTTTCCTCTCACTTAGTTTTTACCCCTCTGTGTCACGAGTTTAAAATATACGTCCAGTGATAAAAGGGGCTGGTTTTCTCTCACCTAGTTTCATGGTATCTCTCTTTTCATTTGTGGTTGGATATGTTCTCATTTTCTCTTGTTGGTAGTTCATTTGCATGAATTTGTATCCTCTCCACGTAACTGACATTTCATTCACAGTATTTTCTTTATCTTTACGATCTCTGGTTGCATTTTCTCTGTGTGTTTATTAATCATTTCTCTCCCCTCCCCTCCCATATTATGAGAAGATTTACAGTGTTTCTATTTCTGTTTTTAATCTTGCTGCACTGCCTCTGCTTGTCTCTTCAGATCTGAAAATGCATGCATCTCTCCGGCTTTCTGTCTATGTTTATTCCCCTGTTCCGATGCTGCTCACCATTCCCAGGACATCTATCAAATGGATTCCAGACATGCAGGATCAGCTCCACATATGTCTTCATTGTTTCTTTTGCTTCTTCGCTTTGCATCTCATTCTGAGGAAGGTACTGGATCATCCCACTGACTACAGTCTCTGAGAACTCTCTGCATTGTGCTTATTTGACACATGTATTGAATTCATTTGCTTCCCAAAACCACTCATTTGCTTTATTGTAGCAATGTTTTGCTTTATGAGTCTAATAGTCTCCTCTCTCCACCGATGATGACTATCCAAATATTAAAGTGTTCTAATTCATACAACAACTGTATTTCCTGTTTTATCTCCCATGCATTTGTTTCTTAATGATTGGTAATGAATGATTACGTTCTTCTGGACCGGAGATAAGCCACCACTGTCTTTGTGGGTGGCTGCTTGTCCTGTCGTCACAGGTATCTGGCATTCTGTTTCTCTGAGCTCATTCTCTCTTCCTCTGTTTGGTGCGATGGCTTGAGGAAAGAAACCAACACCAAAATGCCCTGGATGCTGTTCTCTAGCTGGTGGCCTCAGCAGAGACTTCAGTCATGAAGCGTCTGTGAAGGCACAGCTAGCTCAGCTCTGGGGTATTCTGCTCATGTAGTCCTCCATGTAACTTACCCTGTCCTTTTTAACCTTGTTGGCTTTTCCTATTCTCTCCAATAGGTTGATTGCACTTCCTGAGCTTTGTATGGCTATTGGTTTAATTTAGAAAGTGAAAAGGCAACAAAAAAACCAGAAGGCACTCAAACAATTAGGAAACAAAATTGTTATGGGAGCCATAAAAAGTAGTATTGTTTGCTTTTTATGGAAAATGCATGCAGAGCTGTGAACAGAGAATGGAAATTATAACTGTTAAAGACATTTAATATCTTAAAAAAAGACAAAAAGTCATGAATTATGTACCAAGGAATTTACAGCAGAAACAATAAGTAAAACTAAAGGAAGTAATTAAGATAAGAACAGGAATTAATAACTTAATAATTAGAACCCTGACAAAGCAGCTGTTTTGACGCTCCAGCCATGCATTCTGTGATAAAGTCAATGGGAGGAAGAAATCTGCAGCAAGCACGATTTGGAAGAGATTAAATGAACAAACACTAACATAAAACAGTTGAACTGGGGGGAGGGGTCCAGAGATGTAGCTTTGGAAGGATTAGCTCCAGTTGCTGCAGCTAAGGCTATGCTAATAAGTTGAAAATCTACATGAAGTGAATGACTTTCTGGGAAAACATAAAATGACAAAGAGCTAAAAACTGCACAAAGACAAATGAAAATACCTTGATTTGGAACGTTTTCTGGGAGTTCCTAACTCCAACAGACTAAGCTTAGTGTTTGTTAGAAGTAAACTAGCTCATTAGATGTTTTACAGGGCAGATCTCTTTTGTTTCCTTATATTTAGAAACGGTTCCAGATCAAGGAAAAGGATTAAATACTTTAGGCTTCTTTTAGCTATTGTTTATGTACATGTACTTACACACACACAAACACACACACACACACAGGGAAAGAGAAAAGAGAGAGAAAACAGACCTTTTAGATATAAAGGTTTCAAAAAATAAAGATTTAATACTGAAAAGAAAGCTAAAGTATAATTTTCCTCATAAGTAGTAATTTACTAGACAAAATAGTTCATTCTAAAAATGCAAAAATAGCTACCTATTAGAATTTGTTATATTTTATTTTTGCTATAGAAAACTATGGAGAGAACATATATTCGGGCATCTTTTAAGTGCCAGAAAAACAAGACAGACTTTCAAATTCTGTCAATTAAATGAAATCTTAATAATCCATAATAAAAAGGATATTCACAGCATACATATAACCTTCCAAACTAAAACCCAATATATACCATTAGTGTCCAAATACCAGAAATGAGCAACATAAGAATGCTTATAAGCCCTACAATATAAACCAAGGCCATTCTGGAAATTCTGATATAGTATTCCTCAAAGCTATTTGATGTAAAACTGTTAATGTTGCATGGAACAAGCTTTGGGAATTATTTTAGCCAACTTGGTAAGGCAAGAGATGAAGATTTAAAAGGAACACTTCTAATTATTGGAAATAAGCTAATATTTATGGATGAGAGTAATACACCCACACAACCCAAGAGAATCTGTTGAAGCATGATTAAACGAAGCAAAATCTATAAGAGAGGTGGTTACAAGAGATATATCAAGAGGGAGCTCTCTCAAATACCAGCAAAATTGATTAGAAAATATAGTGAAAAAAATATAGTAAAAAAAAAAACTCATGAACTTAAATGTGTAAAGAAAATCGTTAAGTAGCTTGAAGCAAACAAAGAAACAAAAAGAACCAAAAGCACAATTTCCTTTATCCATAAAAATCCATTTGAATAGAACAGAGATGCAACTGTCCCTGAGTAGGAAAACTCCACATTGCTGTAGCTACAGTTGTATCTAAGTTAATTTGAGTTTAATTCCAATAAAATTTAAAATACCTTGACAATTCATTTCTAAATCTCAACTCTGAGAATAGTGCAGAAACTTAAGAAAAATATGACTACTGATAGGCGTGTTTGCTGGGGTAAGAACTTACAGTAGTATAGACAAGCACAATGCTATTACTACTGACAGGAGAAACTAAAAAGCCCTTGGGCACTATCAAATTTAAAAACAAAACAGACCTTGTAAATAGCATTTGTTTCTTTATTTTTGACAGAGCATGTAATAATAGCCCAAGCTAGCCCTGAGCTTGTTATCTCCCCGCAACCCCAGCCTCAGAGCGCCGGGATGAAGAACGCGTAACAACTACGCCTGGCAAAGATATGCATTTGTTCTGAGAAAACAATCAGAGATGCCCACAAGAAGTGTGCACACATTTAGAGCTTTAATGATTAATAGAAATTTGATTTGTTCACCGGCAGAAGACCGGGAAGTTCTGGAAGTCCATATGGTAGTTAGGGATGTATTTTAATGACAGGAATATGTTCTCATTTGTGAAAATGAAAACAGATTAAAAATAGAGTACAGACAGATTGTTAAACCTACCTCCTGCTACTGCACCTTGTGTGGATTGCTTCCTTGCCCCAGCTTTGCCTGTTGTGTTTGATGCTACTTTTATTTGCCTCTGACATTTTGTCAAGATCAAAAGAGAGGAAGCAGGTTGAGAGTTGATCCTAATGCCTGACATCCCAAGCCTGATAATGTGAGTCTGGGGGAGAGGCTGTAATCTGTGTGTTTAATCAGGAAGAAAATACAGGGGCTTATTAAAGGGGCTTACATCTGGAGCACAAGGTTTTTTTGAGTCATCATTTGTTTTCCTTCAGACTTTCTGTAGTTTCTACATTTTCTGCAGTGATTCAGACCTTTGGCAAAGGGAAAACTTTTTAAAAAGTAAGATAGTTGATGGGGAAATGTTTCTGGGTGAAAGACAGCAAATGGTGAAATCAAAGATCATGGAACTGGACTCTGTTTGTTAATATTGACACTAAAGGAGAGAGCTCACGGGCACCAGTCCAGAGGGGACTTAGGCACACTCTATCATTTTCCATAAGTGTTCACCTCGCTGTATGATGTTCTTGACTATATACTTCACCCAGTGCCGTTCACTTCCTGCGAGTTGGTTGGGTGCCTCTTTTCCAGCATTCTTTCTACCTTTTCTCTTCGTTCTTGCTGGCCAAGGTCATCTCTCTCCTTTAGCTGAGGTACCTCTTTTGGAAGGGAGCCTCAAAACTAGGCTCTCTCTCTCTCTCTCTCTCTCTCTCTCTCTCTCTCTCTCTCGGATTATTTTTCTATTATTTTTTTATTTGAATTAGGAAGGTTATTTTACATGTCAATCCCAGTTCCCTCTCCCTCCCCTGCCCCCCCCCCACAACTAACACCCAACCTATCCCATACCCTTTCTGCTCTCCAGAGAGGGTGAGGCCTTCTGTAGGGGGGTCTTCAGAGTCTATCATATCCTTTGGGATAGGGCCTAGGTCAACCCCCTTGTGTCTAGGCTGAGGGAGTATCCCTCCATGTGGAATGGGCTTCCAAAGTCCATTCCTATGCTAGGGATAAATACTGATCCACTACCAGAGGCCCCATAGACTGCCCAGGGGTCCTCACTGACACCCACATTCAGGGGGTCTGAAGCAGTCCCATGCTGCTTTCCCAACTATCAGTCGGGGAAGCAAGAGGCCTCCCTTGTTCAGGTCAGCTGTTTCTGTGGGTTTCACCAGCCTCGTCTGGACCCTCTCCCATCCCCTCAGTCTCTCTTGGCAAACATTCAATGGTAGCAGTTCTTTTCCAGTCCTGGCTGGGTCCTCCTCCTTCCACTGGCCTTGGTTTTCCTTCAGAGTCGATTTTCTGTCCCAGCTTGGTCCTCCTCCTTCCGATGTGCTTTTCCTCCAGTTGAGCTGAGAGAACATCCTCTCCTGGGAGGAATTCATACCACCAAGGCGATGGCACTTTAATGTTTACATGAGGCAGTCAGGCTGAACCATGTCTGTACATGCCACAGTCGGAATCGGACATGATTTCAAAACCGCCCTATCTTCATTTTCAATTAGTGCACTAGGAGTTGCTTTGGAGCCTGGCTTTTGCTCTAGTCTCATCACTTCTCAAAGCTCCCAGCCTTGCACAAGCCTGAGTGTAGTACAATGGCTCCTCTGAGGTAGCGCACTGGGAGTGAAGGGAAGACCAGGCCTGATTTTACTTCTAGCAGGGAACGCCCACTGCTCTACTTCCCTCTATTGGGCTGGGATCCCAGTACCCAGAGTCCTCCTTACCTCCTGCTAACCCAGACAGTCCCCCTGTTTGCAGCAGATCCCTCACAAGCAGTAGGCCACCAGGCCAGTGCTTACAGGTTCCATTCTTGACATCTCAAGATGGTATCTTAACATCTCCTCCGAAGTGCCCTCTTCTTCTCAGTGCCTGGAAAAGACCCCCATTTCCCCCCACATCTCCTCCTTGGAGATCTTTTATGGATATACTTTAAACACTGAATATTCATTTCTCTTGTTTGTCTTTCTTGCTTTGTATTTCTGAGTTATTGTTGGGGCCTACGTTCAGCAATGCATTTCTTTTTGCTTCGTTTCATGTTTTTTTCTGGGTTCCGCTTCCATTGTAATGTGGTTTCCTTCGGGGAAGAACTGCGTGGCATTTGCATCTGCACAAATCCAGGTGCCTGGGGAGTGGTTGGTATTTGATACGCATGCACCGGATGAGATAAGGGTCGAGGTGTGTTGTGTTGTGTAGCACAACGTTTTGGTTTTCTTGGCATTACGGTCTCAGTTCCTGGAACCAGAACAACTTACCTTGTACTTTTTCAACTTAGATGCTACCCTTCCCTGTGAGAACCCAAGGAAATGGAGCACAAATATGCTTATGAGGCAGCAGACGTCCTCGGCGGCTGTCAGTTCAGCAGAACAAATTAATTAGTTGAAATTATCTTTCTTGGTACCAAAGAAAAATGGGCCTCTCTTTGGAATTGACACTGCTGATGATCAGAAAATAACCCTAAGCACAGTGGTGCGGCCCCTCCCCTTGTGCCATCTGGAAAGATGTTCTCGCATGGCAATGCCTCATCAGCTCCCTGTCCACGCTTCCCACCGGGTGTTTATCTCCTCTCCCCATTTTTACTTCTGCAAGAGGATGGCATGCATCACTCCCCCCCCCCTTTATCTAGCGGTTCTTAACTTCCTAATATACCAACTCTAAAAGTTACCTCTAAGTGTTTTGAACTGTACCTATTTTATTTATTTGCATATTTTTAATTAAAGTAGAATTACATCTTTAAACAAAGAAAAACTTAAGAAAGCAGAAGAGGCCTTTTACACAAGTTATAAATCCCCATAAATGGCACAAGGAAGTGATACATGCGTGTAAAGTTTATAAAACCCAAAGCTTTCTCCCTCTATCCATCTACCAGTGCCAATGATCATTTCCTTCCATTGTTCCACAAAATATTTTACAAATGACATGTGCAAGCATATAAAAATTGAGATGGGGGCTCTGGAGAAATGGCTCAGTAGTTTAGAGCACTTGTTGTCATAGATGGTGTGGGTTCAGTTCCCATTACCTAGAAGGTGGCTCACAACTCTCTGTCACTCCAGTTCCAGGGACTCCAACACCTTTTTTTTCTGGCCACCACAGGTACCACACACACACGGTACACATATATGCATGCATGCAAAAATGCTCATGCAAATAAAATTTAAAAATCTAAAGACATTGAAATGGTTATTTGTATATAGATTCTATTTATATGTAAAGATCCTAAGAATGCTGCTCTAGGCTTTTATTTTACCTTTAATTTTTCTATTTGTATATGTACGTATATATGTTGTGTTGGATGTGTGCCTATGTG
The DNA here is from genome assembly GCF_003668045.3 of Cricetulus griseus. Lineage (NCBI taxonomy): Eukaryota > Metazoa > Chordata > Mammalia > Rodentia > Cricetidae > Cricetulus > Cricetulus griseus. Next base: position 232,347,396 of record NW_023276807.1, read on the forward strand.
TATATACATGTTATACACATGTTAATAGAGTCTCATGTTAATAGATACATACATATCCAGGTGTGAATGTATGTGTGTATCCGTGTGGAGGCCAGAGGTTGATGTTCAGTGTCTTCCATGATGCCACCATACTTTAATTACTTGAGGTAGTGTCTGTTACTGAACTTAGGAGCCACCAGTGCGCAGGGAACTGTGGGCCATCTGACACAGGGATTGCAAGTGGGTCACCATGCTGACTCAGCTCTTTATGTGAGTGCTGGGGATCTGAATTCTGTGGTAAGGGCTTTGTCCACCCAGTCTCTGCTCTGGCGTTTTATCAATGAAACTTCCAGCCCCTCCCTCCAGCTATTACTTGTTCTCTGTAAACTGTTTCATACAGTTCCGTTATGTGGATGACCACCTTACTTATTATTTCTCATTTAAAGACATTAAGATTTCTTCCTTAACAGTCACAACTTTGGATACAGCTGTAAGCATCTGTACCCATGTCCTACTCATGCTCACAACTTCTCAGAGGATGTGGCACATTTTATTTCTTGGTGATTATTGCTATATTGTGCTTCAGAAACCAAAGTTTGGACTGCTACAGTGTTTGGAAGACCCCAATTATCATCAGTCTTTTCTGAGTTTTATCCATATGATAGAAACATTTTGTCTCATTGTTGTGATTCCTATTTCTCTGGGTGAAGATGAGAACAGCATTGAACTGACAGATAATCTCTAGTTTTTCTGTGTACCACCTATTTATTTTTAGTTTCCAGCCTTCTCTCTGTGGTTGTTCCCTCTTCCTTGCTGATTGACTCAGGTCTTCAGTTGCTTTCTCAGGCCTCAGCCTAAAACAGTCACCAAGCCAGTGTGTCTCATGTCAACTTTAGTATCCTCTGCACAGAGTCAGGGATGCATACTTTACTTACTTAGTCACAAATTTCCTTCCTCTAGAATAGGAACTGTATAGGGCAAAGATCTCATCTGTCTTGGATGCTGCCGTCACATCTATCTGAGCCCGGCTCACCACAAGCCACTCAGATATTTTGTTTAATGAATGAATGAATGGAACACATCAAATTAGCTCATGTGTGTTGTAAGTGTTTACTTGTTCATATTTTACTTATTTTTAATGCTGTTTTGTGGCATTTTATCAAAATGGGAGCTATAGATTTTTAGTCAGCTGAATTTATCAGTTTTCTCTCTTTTTTTTTAAAGATTTTATTTATTCATTATGTATACAACATTCTGCTTCCATGTATATCTGCAGACCAGAAGAGGGCACCAGATCTCATTACAGATGGTTGTGAGCCACCATGTGGTTGCTGGGAATTGAACTCAGGACCTTTGGAAGAACAGGCAGTGCTCTTAACCACTGAGCCATCACTCCAGCCCCCTCAGTTTTCTCTTTATATGACTTTTTTGTTATGTTTATGAATTTACCTATCCCTCCCTTGAACATGTTTGCAAGTTCATCTTTTAGCTTCAAACCTTAGATTCTATAAAATTTATGTGTATTCATTAAGTGAGGGATCTAGTTTTGATTTTTCTCTTAGTAGTTGCTCAGTCTATCAACCTCATGCAACTGTTCCCTAGACAGACTCAGCCCAAGTCTACCAGAACCACATTTCCATAGGCAGTGGATCTCTTGCTAGACTTAATTACATTCTTGGATTTTTTTCCTAATAAATTCCACAACAGTTTTGTTTATATCTGGTTACTTACTTACAAGTAACTTATATTTCACACAGAAACAGAAACATGATCTTTTTTTTGCTCCTGTAAGTTTCCAAGAACAAAAGAATAGATAAAGGGGTCTATAGCAAAAGGGAAAAAAATGTCTTTCTTATTCATTTATTTATTTGTGAGATTCAACCCAGAATCTATGCCCTACATAGAATCACACTTCTAGATCTTTAGCAAAAATTTTGTAGCTGGCAAGTGATAATTGACTGAGTAAAACAGAAAAGGCAGAACTCATATTCAAGGAGCAGTAAGACCCAGACTGACTTGTGCAGAGTGGAAGGCATGGGACACCTGCAAAGGTTAGAGTTAAAAATGAACTAATTGGTTATACAATGGAAAGAGGTCAGCCCTGAGACCATATGCACAAGTGACACTAGATAGACTTAGCAGGTTGGATTTAGATATTTAGATAAATGTATAGAACAATGACAATCGAGGGATTTGAGAAGGGAGGCATAGGAGATATGGGAGGGAGGGGCATGGTGGTGGCGTTGGAATGAATAAAGGGAAGGAGAAAGTGGTGTAGTTAGCTTTTAATGAAGATTTTGGAAAGCTTAGTAAGGAGCTACAAGAGCCCTAGGTCCTCTCTGCCTCCACACTGAATGTTGAGAGAAGTGTTTAAGAATGAAAATGAGATCTATGAGGAGGGGTGTTAGGGTTGGCATGAAGATAGCAATAAAGACATAAATCTCATTCCACAGTAGGAAATAAAATTAATATAACCAACTTAATAAGTAGAATAGGAATGCTTATTGTGGAGATAATTTAGACAGCTTAGCATGCACACAAGAGGAGTTGAAAAGGGTATGGAGACAAAGGAGAGGCAACAACTGGTTTGGTTTTTTATAAACCTGCAAAGTCCTAGTATGTGGTTCTGATACTTTGACTTAATTTTTTGAAACAGGGTCTTAATAGGCAGCCAAGGCTAGCCTCAAACTTAGTCTTTGGGCCTCGGCCTTCCAAGTGCAGAGATCACAGACCCATGCCACTATGCCTGGCCATTTGACAGCGTGTTAAAACTTTGTGTATATATTAAGCTAAAATGAAGGTGTGAGATAGTGTTTGGGGGATTAGAGCATCCACATAGCATGTCTATTGCCCTGGGTTTGGTCCCAGGGAGGGGTGGTGGTGGTGGATGTGATTTAAAGATTAAAAGGAATAAATGACTTTATATCATTGTAGAAAAGTGAGAATTCCAGCACGAGGCTTGGCATCTCGGTTCTGGGGAAGTGTTGAATGGGTGGGTAGTTTTGAAAACTCTCCAATTTCCCTTGTTAGTGCAATGTAAGAATGAGAATGGTCTAATGGGCTTTACAGATCGATAGGCAATACATTTAGAGTATAATGTATAAGAAATAAATGCGAGGGCGTGGTCAGGCACACCTGTAGCCAGCCCCTAAGCAGGCATGGCTACAGCATCCCCTACATAAGTGATTTTCTTTGGGGATGACATTTGAATGAAGTTTAAAATGAAAAGTCATTATGAAGTTTTAGTTTATTTTAGACTTTTCACCAGGAAATGTGGTGGTTCTAAAACACCAGCCATGGCCACAACCATTCATTGGTATGCATTTGTCAGGACATGACAATATAATTTCTACCAGAAAAATCTTTTTAGCTCAAGGGCTGGTTTATGACTTGGGCCTAGTAGTTTTCTCTCTTCTGCTTTTGTCTGTCTTTGAAAATAAGATTAAAATCCGATCTGCCTGAAACTAGATGATGGATATTCAGGAAACCCAGGCACTTAGTCCTATGGTATATGACTATAAATGAATTATCTGTGTCTACAGGAGTTACTACTTACAAGAAGGCAACCAGGATGTTAGAAACCAGAGAATCATAGTCATGTGATATATTTGGACTCCCCAGGGAGCCTAAAGTTCTGGTAGCAGAAGAAATTAACTCTTAATAATTAGGGCAGAACTTATTCTCCAAGAACAAGAATGCTTTACCAACAGAATTACGCAGAATTGAGTCCAAAATTTGCTTTTAAGTTGCAATGTATTTTTACTAGGAAAGAAATGTTACAAAAATACTAAGAAATAGCATTGTGTGCTATTTTTAGAGGAACTGACTTGATTTGTTTTTTTGTTTTTGTTTTTTTTTTTTTTGTAATACACAGATGAGTTTGAGTCACATTGGATTTTCTTCTCTGTGTTTTGTACATTTTGGTCTAATTTCTTGACCATGTACATTGGCTTTTTAATCTGACAATTTTACGCTCATGGAGCTTTTAGACTAGGCTGCAATTATTTTTGCTACCTACTTATAGAGGGAAAATAATTTCACGTCCAAATAGATTTAAGTAGAAGTTTGAGAAGTGAAATGTTACACCAGCTAAGGTTAAATGTGTAATTGATTTGGGTGCCTTCTGTACAACAGTGTTAATTGAAAACCATATCTTAAAACTTTTATTGTTCCTAGAATAAATTACTGGAAACCAAAGGACAGCACCAAGAGGAGGAAAGAGCCCAAATCCATCAAGCTGAGCACTGGAGGTATAACTGACCAATAAAATAAATATCCTTGGTAAAATCAATTACTTATAAAGTTTTGCAGCATTCTGGGAAAACATTAGAGCAACATTAAATAACGTTCTCAAATCCAAATCACCTTTACATCTGTTACTGTGCTACAGTGTGTGGTGTGTGCCAACTGCTACATACCTATGTATATATTCACTTGTAAAATACATATATATATATATATATATATATATATATACATGCATACAGAATATCCACACTTCTTGGGTTAAGGATATTCAAATTTACGTAAGAAGGCTGAATCACAGGGCTGTAGAAGATGACTTAGTGGTTAAGAGCACTTATTGCTCTTACAAAGGACCTGAGCTGGATTCTTACCATCCACATCTAGCTACTCACAACTGCCTTTAACACCTGTCCCCAGAAGTAACACCTGTCATCCCAGGGAATCTGACAGCCTCCCTGACTTCCTTGGACACCTGTACTCATGTGAGCATGCATGCACTGGCTTAAACGAAGAAGGCTGAACCACACTTTCTGTTTGTTTTGGCTGTTATTTTGTCCTTGCCCATGGGACATCACATCTGTCTAAGCCTGCACATTACATTTGTAAATGACTTTGGAGTTATTGGATGATATAGATGGTCTGACCCTAGTGCTTGGGAACAAACACTTGGGAAAAAAAACTCATTAGAGATACATTATGTTGACTAATACATTAAGTTGGGGGAGAACTTAATATAGAAGCAATACTTTTTAATAGATTAAGTACTATTTATTTTCTAGATTATAAAATAATTACAATATTTTCCCCTTGCAATTCCTCCCTCCAAACTCTCTGATATACTCCTCCTTGTTCTCCTTTGAACTCCTGCACTTTTTTCACTAATTGTTATTATATGTATTTATATGTATGTAAGTATATGCATATATACAGACATATCTGTGAATCTAACTTGCTCAGTCTGTATAAATGTTACTTGTATGTATGTTTTCTGGGTTGACCATTGGGTATTGGATAATCATCTGGCATGCTCTTCCCTGGGGAAGACTAGTTCTCCTACTCTTAGCATTCCTTGGTTCCCTGTAGTTCTTTGTGTAGGGTTAAGCTCATGTTTGTGCAGTCATGTTGGTGAGACTTCATGGGTGTAGCTTCAGATATCAGTAGCCTACAAATCTCACAGCAAACTCCCTGGTATTGGATGTAAGTGTTTTGAGAATACCCAGTAAGACTCGACATAAATTGCTAATTACATTATACTGATTGTCTCTGTGATGACAGGTTCTTCCTGGGAGGCACCTGGGTGGAGTACCTTACAAGAACTTAGTGTGAGGGCTTTCATGATGTAACGAAGCATATTCTTCTTGCAAGCAGATGACTTTGCTTATGTATTTAACTTCCCCCATCACTGAAATATGTTTTTTTATTTTATTTATTTTTATTAATAAGAATATTTTGCTTCCATGTATGCCTGTGTATCATGTACATGCTTGGTGCCCATAGAGGCCAGAAGGGGGCCATATAATTCCCTGGGACTGGAGCTACAGATGGTTATGAGCCACCATATGAGTGCTAGGACTTGAACCTGAGTCCTCTGGAAGAGCAACCAGGGCTCTTGACTGCTGTGCCATCTCTCCAGCCACATTGAGGTGTATTATGGAATTGTAATGGTTTTGTTTTATAGATGAGAGACTTTGAAAGCTGTCTACTGGATGCACTGGTTCTAAGGGTGCCTCTAACCTCTGGCAGGTGCTGATCTTCCTTTGAGTAGACTATGCTGTTTCTACAGTTCCCACAAAGTGCTTTTAAAACATTAAATGTGAATTTAGATGTTTTACTCTGGGTTAAATTGCTTTGTTAGGTAAACTGAGGGGAGGAAGGGACCTTTATTTTTGCCTATAAAGTAGGCCATAAATTATCTAATATTTTTATTGATTTTGTTCATTTTCTCTTTAGAAGACTTTTGGTTAGAAAAATACTGATATTGTTTTTATATGTACAGTGGTTGCTACCGGTAATTATTCCTTTGGATTAATTAGATGAAAAAGCCTTAAGCATCTTAAAGATAGCAAGGTGTCACATTAATAGTCCCCATTGCTAATAAGTACCAAATAAAGGTGCATGCTATTTGGTTAGAGGTGGAAAGGGCTGTATTTTTGTTACAGGAATCTTGGCCATCATTCTTCAAATTTATTGTCCATACTGCCAAATACATAAATATTGGTGGGGTTGTTTATTTATTTTTCTGTTCCTATTTCCTCTCTTATTGATTCTGGTGACATGTAGAGCCAAATTAAACCTACCAGGAAATCTCTGTGGATAATAAACTCAGTAATCAAGTTTGAAACAAATAACCAAGCCTTTAGACACATATTTTATATTCTTGATCAATTTTTGAAAAGAGCTTGCATTTGTATTGCCTTTAAAGTTTGTAGAGTGGTGTTCCCATGGTATCATGAGATACACATTCACTAACAACGGTGCCTCTTCTGAAGGCCACAACACAAGCTATGTGGTATGCGTTTGAAAATATAAGTTAGGTGTGTGTGGGGGGGGCATGATTTCATTAGCATTCAAAAGGCAACAAGCTTTCTCCCATTTAGAAGTTGATATGGAAGAACACTCAACCCTGCATCGATGATAGAAAGCTTGTGGGACTCCGTGTGAGCTTTTCAATGAGTGTGCACCTGGAACTGCACCTGACCTTCACCCTGTAAAACCACTTGAGCAAGAGAAGCACCTAAGAAGCCCACAGAGAGCTGACAGAGCAGCCAGTTCAAAGGCTCCAAGGGATTTGAACTGTGAGCTGAGCACCAGAATGTACCCTATTGATTTATGAAAACTCAGACCATCTCCGAGTAATAGTTCTTAATCCAAATTAAGCCCTGGCCCGGCAGGGTGGGGGGAACAAACCCACAGAACAAGTTTTGACAGCAATAAAATGTATAGTCTTAAGCTAACCAACTAAAATGCAACAGGACCCTTTTCTCCCCATTTGGATTCTTATTGCTGATGGAGAGAAATAAACTGCACACTGCCGTTGCCTCTGGTTGATCGACTGCAGTGGGCAGGCCAGGTGAAGACCTTCCTAAAGCAGCATGGAGTGCTCAGTCTCTCTTCCTCTTTGTAGCCAACCTTGTGAGTGAACCTGTCATTTTGCTTTTTGAAAACCCAGTCAGAGCAGTTGGCACTGAGTCATGTGTATTTTGGACTCCACCCCAGTGGGCTTTTCATCCACAGCAATGGATGTAGAAAGTGTGTGCCTAGAAGCCTCCTTCACTCAGTAAGTACTTTATCAGGACACACTCAGCCAAGGCTCTATTCTAGGCAATGGGGTGGACAAACAAACAAACAAACAAACAAGTCACGGACCACATGCAAATCACAAAGACCTAAACAGAACGGAACACTGAGAATTTTGCAAATGGTGATGAATACTATGAGGGTGATAGCAGAGTGAGCCGCTGGTGGCGACAGGTGACTAAAGGCCTCACAGGAGACTTAACGTCAGAGGATGAGGAAGAAGCCCGTGCACTGAACTCAGAGGCAGAGACTCCTAACTGGAGTGGCCCCTGTTGCCAGCAAGATGGCAAGTGCAGAGGCTCTGTTGTGGGAATGAGGTTGGACTTTGCACCCCAAAGTTTGGGTTACACTGGATGAAGATGAGTAGAGTCTGGAAGCCGGCAGGAAAGTGAAGGATGAAATATAGGACTGCGTAAGACATTGACTCGTAAGCCAGTGAGAAGCAAGCCATGGGAGACTTTTAAGCAGAAGGAAGGCGTGTTAATCACAGTTCTATTGGTGCTTCAAAGAGACGCCGTGACCAAGGCAGCTCTTATAAAAGAAGACATTCAGTTGGAGCTGGCTCACAGTTTTTGGAGGTTTCATCCATTGTTATCATAGTGGGACGAAGCGACGAGGCAGCAGGTATGGCAGGCATGGTGCTGGAGAAGTAGTAGCGAGCCTCATCCTGATCCAGAGGCAGAGAAGGGGCACTGGGCTTTTAAAACCTCAAAGCCCACCCACCCCCAGTGACACACTTCCTCCAGCAAGGTCACACCTTTCAATAGTGCCACTCCCTGGTGACTAAGCATTCAAATATAGGAGCCTATGGGGCCATTCTTATTCAAGCCATTATTGAAGGCAAGATCACTTTTCTAACTTGGGGTGGGGTGGAGGTTGTTATGTGAAGAATGAATGACAGGGTAGGGTAGAGACAGTAACCCAGAGAGGTGATACTGATGGGAACTGGAACGGTAGCCATGGGCATGAATGAATTCAGGATGTGCTGATTAGGAAGACAGTTACGACATTAGTGACTTGTATGGGGTGGGAGGGCATTGGGGAAACTGAGGGAAAGTTCCTTCTTATGACTGACCGAAAGGGATTGCTGATGGTTCAGCCACAGAGTGCTTGCTGTGGAATCACGGACACCTGCATTTGGATCCCGGGTACCAGGATAGAATGATGGACCTACCTATAGCCCCAGTGATTTGGTGTGAAGGGGACAGAGGTAGATGGATCACTGGGGCATGTCGGCTAGCCAGTCTAGCCAATTTGAGCAGCCCAAAGTTCAGGGAGAGATACTGCCTTAAAAAGTGATATGGAGAAATTGAGGTGAGCACCGGTGCTGACCCCTGGCCTCCACACACAGGTATACACACACACACACACACACACACACACACACACACACACACACACACACACACACGATAAAAACACATAAAAACAGCACCAAGTGTGTCCACATTCCAGAATACCTTTGGTTGTGTTGCTCCCAGGGCAGTTTCCACTAATTAGCATTCAAGGCTGTAATTTAGTAAGATTTTTCTCAGCCTGCCTGCTGAGAGCATGGTGACTCAGACCTGGGGGCAAGGCTGTGACATTTACATAGGTTTCTAGGGTGAGAACAGAAAGCTGGGATGCAGCCACTACCTACTGGGAGCATACTTGTAGAGAAACAGCTTGTCAATCCTAGGAGATCAAAATGAGCCCAAAACACAGTTGGCATCTTGGCTGGCACCGTGTGAGCTCAGACAACCTACATGACTGGGCCACATAGCCATTGTTCTCCTGACAATTCCTCCATCCCAGAGTTGTGACTTGTGGCCATCCACCCGACCTAACTTTGCTTTCCATGACTGAAAAGGAGGCCAATGTGCCCAGTCGCCACCTTTCCCTTCCTTCCACAAAGGCATGCTGAATAGCTGCTTATGCTAGGCACTCTTTCTGCCCCAAGAACTTTCTCATCTTATCTTCTAAGTTTCTAAGTCACTAATTGCTTTCTATCCAGCTTCTGAGTTTCCCATCTGTACTCAGCCAAACATAGGTGACTTAGAGGATGGTGGTGAAATGCCCACAAGACAACTGTTTAGAGTACCAATTACCAAGTGAGCCCCCCAGGTAGCCATCTATAGAAATAGTCAGTGCATCATATCTGTGAGGCTATTAATGGCTTGAACAGACTGAATTGAAGATACTCAGAAAAAATACTGTATCTATAGGTATGTGTTGTAAAAATTTTCCTGCATTATTCCTTCAAGAATGGGGTGTAATGAGCCTCTTAGTCTTTACACAGCACTGATATGGTATTAAACATTATAAGTAATCCACAGATCATTTAAAGCAAATAGGAGAATATGAGAATGGTGGTAGTGCTATGTCATTTTAAAGAAGATACAGGAGCATCCATGTTCTTTGGTACCCAGAGCAGCCCTGGAATCAACCCCTCAGAATACTGAGGGATGACTTGTTAGACCATCCCTGTTCTGGCAGCCTCTATACTGACCTTTGTGAAAATAATTGTCTTATTAAAACAGATTTAACTTTTGAACTTGGTGGCCATAAGCGTGACTGGAACATCAGAGAAAGGTGTACATAATCTGTCTTTTGAAACTAGAACTTCTTTTCTCTCCTTGTAGCCTGCTCATTTTCCTTCTACTCTCCTTTCCTGCGATTCTCTTCTGGATGAATGACAGTGCAGTACAGCTTGAGTGGGAAACTTTCTGTCGTGCAGCAGAAAGCTGCCTGGAGCTTTCTGCCACCCAGCACCTAGTTCTTTCTGGCTCTTCCATCTCTGGTCTTATTCTTTGGCTTCCATGGGTGACCAGCGCATGACCTAAGATGATGGCAGCTCAACTTAAGAATTAATGCCCTTTTGGCTTGAGACATGCCTGCACCAGCCTCAGTAAGGGACTGTCACCAGACCCCATGTGTCACTGGACAGAGGTTTCTATAGATCTCCTCTAAGCTGACTAGAAGAGGCAATCCCCACAGCAGCTTGTATTTCACACTCGTTCAAAAAAAAAAAAAAACCTTCTCCCTGCAGCAGGCTTGCTACTTATGCACATTTCTCATTGTTTTAAAGGGTAAATAATGCTTTTCTGGACCGGCTCCAAGGCAAAAGTCAACCAGGTGGCCTGGAACAGTCTGGAGGCTGTTGGAATATGAATAGTGCCAACAGCTGGGTGAGTTTTTTTTTTCTTTTCTCGAAAAAAATTCTTTCCAAGTCAAAGAATAAAAATAAGTGAGCATTTAAAAATAAATTGTGAATTTCCCCCAATTATCATCATCATCATCACCTCCAGTATCATCATCATTATTGTGTACTGTGATGGGCAGCTAGGGTAATTAGTATAAATTCACCAGACAACAGAGAGTAGAGGAAAGAGAGGAAGGGAAAGGAAGAAGCAGAGAGAGGAGGAGAGAAAGACAAGGAGGAGAAGGAGAGTTTCAATTTGGGCCAACTAAAAAATATAACAAGCAACAAGACCTGCCTTTTGTTCTTAGCATGGGCTGGCCTGGATGGCTTTTGCCCAGACCTGCAACTAAAACAAATGAACATTTTTTTCCCCAAGGAAATTTGAAGTGAAATGTGGTTATGAAAACACTAAGCATTCCTCTCTAGTAATGGGGCCTCCCTGGGAAACCAGCACATCAAAGGAACTAAGATTTAACTTCTCACTACAATATGATTAAAATTAAAAAAGCCCTATAGCCAGAGGTACTTTTAAAAGATGAAATGTCCTTACATATTTCTGTAGGAAAAACACTCTTGCAATTCTATGTGTTTAATGTGTTTCTGTGTGCAATATATTCTTGAACCAACAACAAAACTTTGAGATGTGTGTGACTACAATGTGTGCAGGGTCAAAACTAATCATACTGTGTTTAATGAAATCCCAAGTGAATGAGGACATAAAAGTATGTTTGTGTGTATGTGTATGAATATGTGTGTGTGTGTGTGTGTGTGTGTGTGTGTGTGTGTGTGTGTGTGTGTGCATGCGGGTATATTTGGAGTGAGGAGATTTGATATCTTTAAATTATCAAAACCCAACAAAATAATCAAGTGTTGTGCTGGCAAGATGGCTCAGTGGATAAAGGAATTCATCATCAATCCTGGTGAACCTAGTGTGATCCCTGGGCCCACATGATGGAAAGAAAGAGTGATCTCCCACAAGCTGTCAGCTGACCTCCACATGCATGCTGTGGCATGCCCCATCTCCAAATAAATACATATAGCTAAAAAAATAAAAAATCAAATGCTTTTTTTTTTTTTGGTTTTTCAAGACAGGGTTTCTCTGTGTAGCTTTGGAGCCTATCTTGGCACTTGCTCTGGAGACCAGGCTGGCCTCGAACTCACAGAGATCTGCCTACCTCTGCCTCCCAAGTGCTGGGATTAAAGGAGAGTACCACCAATGCACGGCAATCAAATGCTTTCTAACCTAGAAATAATTAGTTGAAGTGCAAAAGCTCACCATGGAGAAATCAATGCATTAACAATATTATATGAAGGACTCCTCAGAAGGCAGCTAGAAGTTAAAATTGATAGTTTTTTAAATTAAAATATGCATATTGAAGATGGTTGACCACAAGCACATTTGTAGAGAACGCATCTTGGGTGGGTCTGTTATCCACAATGTACATTGATTTTAATTTGCTCCGCTACGGCATTAAGAATCTGGACAAGATGAAAGAGGGCAAACACATTTGAAACTCAGTACCTGCATTGTGTGGTATAACATACACAGAGCTAATTCATTCATGAGTTTGTGTGAGTAGGAGACAAAACAAAAACATACTTGGAAATCAGAATTCCTTCAGGACGTCTAACTTCACTATTGAGTTTCTGTCTCTCCCTACTCTGCAGCTTCCAGGACTACCTGGAAAAGTGTCTAGGATCCAGGGAAGATATGGGGACAAGTGATATGGGGTTCAGCTATGGAAGTGACTTCAAACCCAGCTCCGAAGTGCCTACTGGTGAACCTTGGAGAGGGAGTTACAAATTGTTCCTTAGACTCAACAGATCAAAGAGAGGACTGCCATATTCCTATGACATAATGCTGAAAATGATTGGATCAAAAATTTTAACAGGACAGGCACATCCAAATCCAAGATGGTTTTAGACTCTTACATGAAATTATATGATAGAAAGGTGAGAACATCCTCAGACTCTCACCTGGATATTCACTTACCTACAAGTATGGAGACCTGGCTTAATTATGGACCAGATTGTCTCTTTTACCTGCTGGGACACTTTGTTCTACTAATACCCTTCTCCCCCAAGTCACCAAGCATTCCATCAAAGTAGAAAATTCTACCAGTGTAACACGAACAAACATAAATTTTATTGATTCATTGCTGCCATTGACTTAATTTCTTACTTTTAAAACAGCCGTCTCCTCTGTAGCTCAGGCTGGTGTGGAATTCTCAACCATCCTGCTTTTTCCTGGCGCTTAGAATTACAGGTGGACAGCATCATGCCTGCCTCTAGGTTTGTTTGTTGTTGTTAATGTAAGCCCACTCTACACTTTTTTTAAATGACCTTTTCATGTCCAGTGACAATGTCCATAGTGAAAAAACCCATGGGTACTTTTCAGTTTTTATTTCTGGCCTCTCAGCATTGTCCAGATGACTCTTTCCCTGCTTTGAACACATATATCAGTGGCCATTTCTTTCAATTCTCCTTCCCTGAGTCTCCTGTACTCCAAGGAATCTACATTCCTGACTATTTCATTAATACCCTGGTGGTCTTGCTCTGTCTGGAGAAATTGAGTACCTCTCATGTGCTTACATCCAGTTGTGTCGGCTAGGACATATAATGGGCATTTCAACCTCCATACTTATAAATCTAAATTCTAAATATTCTTGTCCCAACTTTTCTCACAGCCTTCACTGGCATTGTCCTCTGTCTAGTCTCTCCCAGTGCACTTCAAATCCTAACAGTCACTTCCTGGCTTGTTTTCTTACATTCACAAATACATATCTGGAATTTGTTTTCAGTAGGAGAGCAACAGGGGTCAGAGCTTGTCAATTTTTTTTCTCTTCAACACCCTTCAGGGGAACTACCTGTGTCACTTAAAGTAAGAGCTACTAGGATCCTCTATATGCACCCCCTAGGGTGTTACATGAGGCAGAATCTGTCTCACCCCTGGCTCTCTACTGTTCAGGCTCTCTCTTTCATCAGCACCCTTGTGGGTATTTGAAAACATTCTGATACTGGCTGCTTCAGCTCGGTGCCTTTCCACATCTTCTCCCTTTAAACACCACTTCCAAGTATCCATATCATTTATTTTCTATCAAGAGGTTTCTTGGATTCCATCATCTTAATAGGATTACCTAGGTTGTTCTCTTTTAAGCCTTGCAGTACTCTTCCCACATCCCACTTTATTTTCCCACAACACTCTTCTTGTTCTACCATGTTTTTCTAACACGTCTATTTATACATTTGTCTGACTGTTTTTCACCTCTCTGAACACAAGGATGGTTCTCTTGGATTGCTTTGCTTGCCGATACACCCCAAACAAGAAGCCATGACTAGAGAATCTACTGTACCCACAAGAGAACAAGTTGTTGAGCTTTCACACTATGAGCACAATGAAAGATTTAGGAGAACACTTTGAGATAGTAAAATGAATAGATATTGAATTTAAATAGCTGTGTAGGAAGCATGTGCTAAAATAAGAATGAGACTTGGAGTGATGAGAAAAACCAAGATACAATTAAAGATGGCCCAGGGACTGGAGAGAAGGCTCAGTTAAGAGTGCTTGCTGTGCAATCATGAGGGCCAGACCTCAGTACTCATGAAATGAGGTGGCTGGCCCAAAGTGTGCAAAGAAGGAGTGACTGTTCAGTGTTCATCCCCAAATGGCATAGCTACATCTGAGGCTCTGGTAACATCAGGAGAGGGGTGGAAAGATCATGAGGGCTGGAGGACCAGGAGGACTTCTGTGAAACGGTTTCTTCTGGACATGACAAGGGTGTGTGTGTGTGTGTGTGTGTGTGTGTGTGTGTGTGTGTGTGTAGCAATAATTATGGAGGAGGAGTTCATGAATTTGAGAATGATTATGCTGGGGATCATGGAGAAGGAGGAAGTAGTAAATATGAAAATGCATGCAGTTCTCGGAAAAATACAAAAGGACTTGTGCTCATAAATATAGATTTCAAAATCATAAAACTTTATAGACCTTTAAAATATTAGATAATATGACCTCATTAAATTATATCTATCTCAGAACTGCAAATGGGATGCTACAGCTAGATTTTGTGTTGCTGTAATAAGTGGCATGACCAAAAACAACTTGGAAAGGAAATAGTTTATTTCATCTTATAGGTTACAGTCCATCATGACGGGATGTTAAGACAGGAAATCAAGGCAGGAACCAAAACAGAGATCCTATCTTGCTTCTCCCGATTTGCTCAGCTACTTTTCTTTGACAGCCCAGACCCACCTGCCTAGGTGTGGTGTTTTCCACAGTGGACTGGGCCCTCAGACACAGATTAATAATCAAGAGAATGTTCCTCAGACATGTTGAGCAATAGAGGGAAATCCTCAATTGAGGTTCCCTCTTCCTAAGTGTGTCAAGTTGACAACTCTCACTATGATACCTGGCTTATCACAAAACAAGCCATAAAAAATCTACTAAGATAATACATGTCATAAATTTTGTATGACCATGTCTACAAATACAGTGAAAACATTTGATAAACTCGGTGCTCATTTGTAGTCAAAAGATCTGACAAAGGAGGAATAGAGGACAAGTTTATTTAATAATAAGGTCAGAACTTCATAGTAAAACTTCAACAAAAACCTTTCTGTTGAATTATGTACACGTATTGAGAAGGAAAATAAATCTATAAATTACATCACATATGATGTTGTCACCTACATAGATCCCAAAGAATATTTATATTACAGTAAATAAGGGCTCACCAATGTTGTCTTATATAGAATCAGTATAGAAAACCTAAATTCATTTCTACACATTTAGAGCAAACAAACAAACAAAAAACCCCAAAAAATATCGGTTCAAAAAATGTGAAAACTCTTCAAAGAATTGTAAAACATTTCAGAAAGACACCAGGGAATAAAGGGAATAAATAAGTGGCAAGTTACACAATGTTGATGCATAGGAAAAAGTTCCCAGGCTACGGCTTAACTAATTGTGGAAGCAAAGAGCCAAGAAGTAGATACTTGAGTATCTAATTATTTATGATGGCTCACAGTTGGTATTGGCAGGCCAAACATTTGTGGGCTTTTGATGCATGACAGGGAAGTGGAGAACACACCCCTGTGACTCATGTTTGTGGGACCCATGAATACCTTACTGAAATTAGACACATATCTTCCTGACACCGTTTATGAAAAGCAACTCTAGAGAGATTCAAGCTTATAAAGAAAAACAAAGCCTTTTTAGATTTCAGAAGAAAATTAAAGACATTATTTATAAAAATTGAGCTAGGGAACAATTTTATCAGACCCAAAATATTACAAATGAGTCACTTATTTAGAAGTGAATGGATGGCAATTGAGCTTCTCTAAGTAATGTGAGAAAAAAGCCATGCTTCCCCCTCCCTGCCCCTGTGATGGCTGGAAGGAAACATAGGAACCAGTAGAAAACCAAAGGCAGAGAAGAAAAGGAAGAAGGGCAAAAGTAAGGAACTATGTTAAAACATGGAAAGAATAGTTCCTTGATATGTCTCATAGATTCTTGGGCAGGAGGTCCCTAATAAGTGTCCGTTGGAATGACAGGATTTATCTTTATTTCTTAAATATTTTTATTTCATTATAGTTTGATACTGCTTAATGTATATAGTTATTCTTCAACAATTTTAAATTACTTACATATTTTTAAAATACATTTTTATTTTGTATAGTTCCATGTTAGTTTTCAGGAGGCACCTAGTGATGAACATGTTAAAAGTCACTGTAAATTATATGTTCAGTTACAATTATAGGCAAGAATTTGTGGTATAGATCTCTAATGCTTTGTCTACAAGGGCAGTTAAGAACTTGTCATGACCTCTGAGTTTCCTAGAGGGCTAACAAATCAACAGTTGTCTGTCTCCTGGTGTTATGTAAGGATGACTCTTTGAACACAGTGGAGGTGGGGACTCATTAGTCCATCTGTCAACTTCAAGGTCCCCTTAGAAGTCACCTTTCTGGTGAAGGATCCAGCGAGACTCCACTAATACATTTCCATTCCAATTCCTCTGACTCAGAGTCTGTCCTTGCTGTGTTTATGGAGGTGCCAACATTCATGGACTCTAATATCGTGACCCGTGTTGACTTGTGTGTAATAGCATAGTCACTAAGATGTCATTGGGTAAAACATGGTGTTCTCAGCAAAGACCATGTAGCAAATTAAATGCACCATGATTTAAAAATTAAACTCATTGCACTGGGATTTCAGACATTAAAAAACAAAGGTTACCTTTTTTTAATGCATGGAGTTTAGTTTTCGGAAACTCCAGTTTGGATTACATAGGCTCTGAGTTTGATTTTGCTGTTTGTGGTAATTTATGTTTTCTTTTTATTTCAGGGTATATGAGGAATAGTCACTTCCATATGGCCTTCATCAGCTGGCCTTGAACACCCTCATCAGATTCTTTTCCTTCATGCAATTTTGTTTGGCTTCAGTCTATACCTCAACTTCAACTTTCTACCCACTCAGCTGAGCAGTTGTGGGTGGCCAGTTTCCCTCTGTCATTAATTATGTGTGGATTTAGAGGCTCATTACTGACTCATGTTTATTCTCTACTGACAGCATAATGTTACCTTATTTTTCCTAATTAGTTCTGCCTCTTATTAGAAGGATAATTAGAACAATGTTAGTAAAATAGTAAAAAGGAATCACGTGACATTTGGGGTAGTTAGAGCTGTGGATGCTATAGGGTTATGCCTCCTAATTGACTGTTTATTTCCTTTGCTAATTCTTACAGCAGGTTTGGGGATCCTTTGGAGTCTTTTGAAATCTCTACTTTCTTAATCTAGGGTACTAATGTGAGCAAAAGGAGATCTCTTAAACTTTTATAGACAAATTTATAAATAAATTCCAAGCTACTTCTGTATAAATGGGTCATTTCTTAAATGAAAAGTTCTCAGAGAGTCTGATGCCAACATTCATTTTTACAGTCCATATAGATCAAGCACAGGGAGTGGTCACTATCTGATCTCCCTTTGGTCTTTATGCATTTACTAGTGTTGTAGTTCTGATCTTCAAAGTGAAAAAAAATGTATTTTGGAAAGCCAATGTTTTCATAAAAATTAACTAGATACAGCTATAACTCCTTATCTGACTCACAGATATGAGGGAAACTTATCTTTTCTGTGTTCTGTGCAACCTGGTTTAATAGGCTTTCCTGTTCAAGCTCCGTGACCTTTAACAAGCACATCATTCTTAGAGTAAAAGAATATTGATCTCTATACCATGTAGTTCCTTTCCATCCTCTGTGATGCATTGCATTTAGTGTTTCATAGAATAAACATCCCTCCAATGTGTGTGTGTATATATACATATATATATATATATATATATATATGTGTGTGTGTGTGTGTGTGTTTATATATATATATATATATATATATATATGTAGGTAGATGATAGAGATGATAGAATTTGTAGAAAGAGAATGGATAGATGGTAGTAGACAGACAGATCAATGATAGAGTTTTTGGGTGGCTGAGCAATCAATAATACTCTGTAGCATCAAGGGATCATCTCTTTTACCAAATTCCCTGCTAGGTTTAACTTTACAAATCCCTATATTCAGGGAACCATTGGAATTTGAAACTTTGGGTCATGACACATGACTAGGGCAATGGTGCCATGCAGAGAGCTCCATATTGGGTGGGGTGAGGGTGGCTAAGAACAAATGGTATTCTGGTAATTTCTCTAGAATAAAAAAAAAATGTGGGTATTTTTGTTTTCCTGTTCTCTGCCAACAGATGCTGCATGCATGCTGCTGACACTAATGTGAAATGTTTGGTTCATTTGAAACCCTTGTTGTTGTCATATATGAAGAAAACTGAATCTCTCAGCCTGTGTTGGAAGCACTGCCAAACCAATTATAAATGTGCCGTGGTTGCTGACATATTACTGCTGTGGCAAGCAGCCGCTTTAGCCCTACACCTGCCAGCCCTGGCTCCCTCACAGATAGGTTTTGGTGTGTGTGTACAGGAATGGTATTCCCCACTGTGGTGACTGTCACAATGGACCCAGGGGCAGGTGAAAGGATGATTTCTTCTTTTGCAGGCTCTTGGGGAAGTTGGGCCCAGTCTCCTCTAAGTATATGACATTTTCTATACTCTCCAACAGATTTTATTCCTGTGTCTGGTCCCACTTTTTTTTTTCTTTTCAAGTTCAGGTATGGAATATTACAACGCCAGGGCTGAAATTATGAATATGTATAGGCTGTAAGGATCTTTCTTAAAGAATTTGTTAAAGTATGTAGATAGAAGTTGCTAGGAAAGAAACATGAACCACCGCCTGAGGGAGCCTTTCATATTTAACCAGCCTTGATGAACCAATTGGAATAAATTTTGACTTGCAGGTAACTCTGGATAGGAAATCCCTAAGTCCTGTCTGTATTTCTATGCTTTGAGGGTGCTTTCCTTTTTTTCTGGAAAAGAAGCAAATTATTATAAAATAATTTATGTGTTATAGAAATAAATATTGACTAGTACGGATGAGCAATTAACAAATTGATAATATTTCAGCTTTTATTCCTAGATAGTTATAATTAAACTTTGTTGTGTATCCTTCTGGATCCTTTCCAGTATGTGTATAAAAGGATAACTTGGGGGGCTGGAGAGATGACTCAGTGGTGAAGAGCACTGGTTGCTCTTCCAGAGGTTCTGAGTTCAATTCCCAGCAACAACATGGTGGCTCACAGCCATCTATAATGGGATCTGGTGCCCTCTTCTGGCATACAGGTGTGTATGCGGATAGAGCACCATATGCATAAAATAAATCTTAAAAAAAATGATACTGTGTATACTGTTGGCTGAGAGGGAGCTCCCAGAGTTTGATCTGGTGATTTAAAGGATGTACATTGATGCGGTGTCCTAATCCATTCAAGCTGTTTTAAGAAGCTTTCTGAGTATGATTAGCTTATAAACAGCATAATTATTTCTCCTATTTCGGAAGGCTGGAAGTCCAAGACAGAAGGACTCACAGACTTGGTGTCTGGGGAGATGGCACTTTCTGGCTGATAGCCTTCTGGGATGTTCTCATGTAGTAGAAGAGGCAAGGGGTCTCTTCTAAAGAACACTGATGCCACTCATATGGAGACTATTACTATGACCTGGTCACCTCCCAGGGTCTCCATTTCTTGACGCTTATCACTGTAGGGACTGTATTTGAACATACAGCTTTGATGGGATGGTCTGTTAGCTCTTTGTCTCATCATTGTGGTAAATGCCTGGCAAAAGCAGTTGAAGGGGGGGGGAGGGAAGGAGGGACAGAGAGGGGAGGGAGGGAGAAAAGGAGGGATGGGAGGAAGGGGGAAAGAGGAAGGGAAAGAGGGAGAGAGAGGGAAGAAGGAAGGAAGGGAAGGAGAGAGAGAGGGAAGGATGGAAAGAGGAAGGGAAAGAGGAAGAGAGAAGGAGTGAAGGAGGAAGAGAGGGGGAAGGAAAGAGGGAGGGATGGAGAGACGATTGATTTTACCTCATGGTTGGAGGATACAGTCCATCATGGTGAGGAAAGCATGGTGGCAGGAGTCTGAGGCGGCTGGCCATGTTGGAAGCAGATGGAGATGAATGCTCAAGTCATGTATTTCTCCTCAGATTCAGTCTGGGACCGAACGGTGCCATCCACGTGTAGTGTGGGCCTTCCTATCACTTAAAGCTCTCTGGAGTTAAACCATCACAGACACACACAGAGTTTTGTCTCCTAGGGGATGCTGAGTTCTGTCATACTGACAGCTGATTAACCATCTCGTGGGGATATAAGCATAGGAGTCTTGACGTAAGTGATAACACATTCTTCTCCAAAGGCACTTCCAGTGTTCATCTGCACCAGATGTGTACAGCCAGTGACACCCCCGTACATGTGCCTTCTCTAGTAGAATTAGCAACTTTTAAACCTTGGCCTATAGAATGAATTAAACATATTAATAGAGAGGCTACCGTTTTCTTCCCACGTGCTTCCTGCCCAATGGCTTCAGCTTCATGGACAGGAGAATTTAGGTAAGTGTATTCCTACTTGGTTTGCAAAATATCTGTCTGTGGTGAAGTATGATTTCACAGATATTCTTCAGTTTTTTGTGGGGATTTTAACATTAAACCCATTATTGATGTTTGAAGTATGTATTTATTTTGATTTACCAATCTTTTTCTTTTATTTCTTCTTGATATCCATTTGATCTGTTTGAAATGTGCATATCAACAGGTGGCTTAGTGGCCTGGCTGAGCCAAAGAAAAGATGCTACCTTTCTTGTAGATTTAGTTCTAATAACATAGGACAGATCATCTCATTTCTGATGTGACACAGCTCTCCTTGCTTGGTTGCTTGCTTACTTTTTATTTATTTATGTTTTCATACTAGATACATATTTATTATGGTCGCTACATACTCTATTTAGGCTGAAAGAAAGCATTGGACCGTTGTAGGTGTGCTGGTTATTGAGTCAAGGTCTTGGGCATTCTTGGGCAAGTACTCTACCAGTGTTATACCTCTGCCTCTAGGTTTCTTGAGGCAGGGTTGTACTGTGCAGTTGAGGCTGGCCTTGATATGTAGTCGAGGTTTGCCTTGAGTCCATGATCCTGCTGCAGCTTCCCCCAAACACCAGAATTGCAGGCACACACCAGCATTCCTAGCTAACTCAGAATTCTTCCTTTGGACTGATTTTGTTTTACAAAACATTATGTGCAGCCTACAAGTTGGTTGTCTTTCAAAAAGCATGTGTGAGAAATTATGTTGTCATTATATTAAGTGTAGCTATACCCTCCAAATCAAACACTTGGAGACTTACAAATATGAAAAATTTGTGTTGAAAGTCAAAATTTTATGATAATCCATGCTAAAATAAACACCTGAGTACTGAGAGCACGTAACCACTGAAACCATGTCTATATGCCTGACTGCAAATGCAGGCATTAAGTAGATAGGTCATGATTAGGTATACCTATTTATTCCCAAGAAAAGGTACCTGTGGAAGCCTGGCTGTCAGAAGTGGGTGTAAGCTTTGTATTAGAACAGCTAATATGTGAAAGAAAATGGCAAGAAGGCTGCTGGCTCTTTGTTTCTAACTCCAACTAAGCATGCAGGAGCTAGCTTTGTCCTGATGTGCATAAAGCAGCCTTGGGTGCTGCGCAGCACATTTGCATGAAGCTAAAAAATATACACCTTTCAAGTAACTGTAAAGACTGCAGAGAATGAATGTACTTCAGGCCATTTTATTTCCAAGGAATGGGCTCTGTTTAGGAACCCCTTTCTTTTTTAAATATGCTACTGTTCTATAGTAGGGTTTAAAAAGCATCTTTGACAGAGGATTTTTTTTCCCCCTTCCTGTTCTCAGACTCACAGGCTTAGAAGTAGGATTTTTTGTAAAAGGCAAGTAGGGAGACACTGTCACCACATTTATTGTCATGATAGTGTGCCATCTGCTGGGACACAAGACGCAGGGAGACCTGCCCTACAGCACATGCAGCTGCCAGTCAGCTCGTTTGTCACAGCCCCTGGCTTTGCCGGCTGCTCTGCTGCTGGCCATGGGCTAGAGTCGCTTTTCTGTCAGTCCTCAAAGATCACAGGCTGCAGCAGAGCTGTTGAGATGGTGACATTGTGTTTTTTACAAAATGCTAAGCCAGTGCCATCACCAGAGTCTATGCTAGTTAGAAATGTTAATGTTATGTGGTAGGGAACAAGGTTATGCTAGAATGAAATGTAGCTTAGGGCCAAGAGAAGAAACTGGAGGGGAATATTTGACATGGAACAGTTTGAATTAAGAACTCAGAAGTCAACATTAAAATATGTACATTCTAGTCTGTTTTAAATATGAAATAAGAGGGTATAAAAGGAAGTGGTCTGGGTCCTCTTTAGGATATGGAGCAATTGGGATAAGATAGCCATATCGGGCCACAATAAGCAACCCTTATCTCCCTAGTGTCTTAATTAATACCTTGTTTCTCATCCATGTGACACTGCTACCATACAGAAGCAGAGCTCAGTTCACACAGGTTCTCAGGGACCTGGCCTGACGGAGGTCCCGTCTCCTCCTGCACTTGCCCTACAGCAGAAGAACGCCTCCCACCAGGCAAAGGTGTGGTCAATGACTGTTCCCAACTCAGGAGCCCTACTGAAGTACCTGCCTCAGCCTAGAGTAGCTGTAGATGGCGTGTGCATGCCACCACGTCCAGCTGATACATGCAAGGCTGTTAATAGATTTTTGTAAGTGTATGTCTGAACGAGAGTGGACACATGCCACAGTGCTTGTGTTTGTGTGGGGGTGGCAGGGGGGTCAGCGAATAACTTTTGGAAGTGTGATCTCCTGCTTCTGCTGTTGTACTGCCTTGTGAGCCTCGGAATCCCTCCATTCCCTTCTTGTGGCCTTTGAAAAACATAAACTACTTGAAAGATGCACATACAATGTTTTAGGCTCCTGTCTATGCCTCTCACCTGCTTGAGGAGTGCTGAAACTACAGATACATGCCAGCATGTGTGGCTCTTTTATGTGAATTCAGGGTTGAACTCAGGTGGTTGGGCTTGCACAGCCAGCACTTTACCTACTGAGTCACACAAAAGAACATCCCCGCTTTTTCCATTGCATTAGTCAGGACAATTATATGGCCATCTCTATCTCTATCATGTATTATTTACACACAATAATGAATTTCATTGTGTATGTGATCATTTACCTCAGTTAACTTTTCTTGTCCTCATACCCCATTTACTTAAAGACAGTTGGAAAGAGAATTCTACAATCTTCTCAGAAGAAATTAAGAACATTTGTAAATAGGATCCCAAATTTGTAAAGCACACCCATGAAAACTTCTAATTAAAGATGCATATACCCATGAGATAATAACAGATACCTAGTTCAGTCCAAAGTTTGTTAAGGGGATAATGTAGGCCAGGTACTGTGCTAGGTACAGAGATTGTCAACCACAAGGAGCTCTGGGCTAGGAATTCGGCTTGGTGGAAGAACACCTGTGTGGTATGCGGAAAGCCCTGGATTTGAATTCCAGCATCATATAAAACCAAAAGACAAAACCATCTCATTTGAGTTATGCAGTTAACCTGGGTAAAATATGATAAGAACTATACAGAAGGATGAAGCAAGAGATGTAAGGCACAGACGAAACCTAGAACATTGTATGTGCATCTCAAGTAGTTTATGCTTTTCAAAGGCCACAAGGAGGGAATGGATCAGACTAGATGTGCTTTTAAATAAACAATGAGTGACTGATTCATGGGAACCAAATTATGGAAGTCAAGAGCAGAGTCCAAGTATGTATCTCAGAAGTTGTAGGGGACTACATCAGCCCCAGTGAGCAGAGATGGAGGTCCCAGTCCAGAGCGCTGAGTATGGCTAGGGCGATAATACATATGTGGAGTTTGTAGGGTAGAAAAGCACAGGGTACTGTGAGTAACTGATTGTGGAGAGAGAGCAGCAGGTCAGAGTTAGATTTCATATGTGAATACATTGATGGTGACCATGAAGTTTCTCAAAAGTAGTTTGCCAACTCCATATGTGACAGTCAAGGATAGAGAGAGTCTTGGTCTAAGGATATTAGACTACACTGAATAGTTTTAGTAACCTCAAGCTCTGCTGTAGGCAATCACTGACCTAAGCCAAATGGCTGGCTTTGCACATCAGTATGTGTAAAAGATGTTGGCAAGGCCTGTCCTTTAATTTCTGTGGATGGTGAGCAGTAACCCTTCAGAATTTGAAGGAGAACCACTTGAACTTCTGGAAGATACAGGGGACCCTCCCTATTGTGCACTAGTGCTGAATTGTTTGATAAGTCTTGTCTACCACATGGGACAGTCTTTCCTTGAGTTGATGAGGTAAATGTTCTTAGGTAAGCACGAAGGCAAGGGAGAAGAATGGCATGGGAAGTGCTAACTTCGTGGCAAATGAAAGGACCCCATCATTGCTAAAATCACTTGTTCTTCTCTCACAGTTGTAGTAGAGATTACCTGCCATGTACACATGCAGCCTCCTCAGTAGCCCTCCCCCCATCCTTGCATAGTCCATTGGCAGGAATTCCCCTTCTGCAATCCCCTAGTCCCAAGTTCACAGCCACCTACCATGGCCAGAAGGGACTATCTGGTTTTGTCTCTTACACTTTGCTTCTACAGCCTAATAGGAAAATTGGAATTTGGTGGGGAAATGATTGCTTTGAGATCTGTGCCAGCCAAGAAGATGAGGCTTGGGATGTTGAGATAGTACTTAATACTTGGAGAATGTAGATTTTAAAGAATCCAAGAAAGGATCATTACAAATACTATTTCTGAAGAAGGAACTCAAATGAATTGTTGAGCTTTGAAACTGAAACTGTGATTCATTTTAAGGTCATGTTTGATTTTTTTTTGAAGCTTTCATACATGTAGTATTCTGTATTCTGAACACATCCTCCCTCACATCCTTATCTTTAAAAACTTTTATAACACACACACACACTTTTTAAAAAGTATCTATATGAAATCCAATAACCATAAATGAGTAAATACATGCAATATATATCTTTCTGGGGTTAGGGTTAGTTCATTTATATAGTTATCCCTAGTTGTACCCATTTTCTTTCAATGACATCTTTGTTTTTCTTTGTGAATTAAAAAAACATATATATATATATTATATTATATTACATTTTCCTTAATTCTGCCTTTGCCATCAATATGCTAGGAAGACAAGAGAAGATGTCATTTAGAACCAGGATCCTATACACTCCACCAAGAGACTCATATTGTAAAAGGGCATGTACCAAAAAGTGTGAAGAAACTGATCTCCAATGCGGGTGTGAAAGAAACAGAGGGCAACTGGGGAGTGGCCCTTTGGTAAGAGCACCTACTGTGGAAACAGAAGAACCTAAGTTCAGTCTACAGTACACATGCTAAAACTGGGTGTGGCCAGATGAATCTCTATTCCAAGTGCTATGGAAGACAGAGACAAGAGAAATGCTGGGGCTTACTGGTCAACCAGCCCAGACTGGGGAGCTCCAGATTCAGTGAGAGACCCTATCACAAGGGAGAAGGATGGAGAGTGATAGAGCAGGATCAGGTCCAAAGGGGAGAATGAACAAAAGCATTTGAGGCGACAAGCTCAGGATAGTGGAAGGCCTTTAAGTTCAGAGTAGGAACAAGGAAGGGGCCAGCTGCTCAAGGCCAAGCAGTGTGATTTTGATGGATGACACAAAGAAAGCAGAACTCCTTTTCTTCCATTTGCTCCTGTCTTCTCTGTCAAGGAGAGTGATCTTTGGACCAAATAGGCTAGAGTGAACATTGTTAAGAGAAAATTGAAGCTCAAGATGGGTGAAGAGATTATGGGAGAGCATGCATCCCCTGTAAATGAGCCCACGTTTGTGGCGCTGAATGAATTGTAGAGCAGACATCTGAGAAAATGCTGCATGAGTTTGCCCAGCTAAGCAGGGCTGATGGGAAAGGAAGAAATACAAGGGGCTTGGGAATAAACAAATGCTGTGAACTAAGGATTGTATAACTCAGAGTGGGATAGGGCCCTGGATATCTAGTTCAGCTCTTATCTGATCCACTGGTGTATATTTATAGATGTTTTATGGTATTTAAGGATTCATAACAAGCTCAGCTTACCCACCACACGTTTTATTCTCATCCTTAAGATGTCAAGTCCCTGATGTAGAGATGGCTTTGCAGTCATTGAAATAATTTCACTCCTTTCTTTTTTTCCCATGAACACTCTGCTGGTCTTATATAGGAAAATAAATATGACACAGGTTTGGCTCTTGAGTGCTTACCATGTGAATTTAGTTATTTGTTTAGTCAACAAATGTCAAATGCAGGAATGGTAAAAACAGTTTCAAAGTGGAATCAAAAGCCATAATTCTCCTTATTAAAAACTGGGAGACACTTTCCCCATTCTCCCTTTTTTTTTCTTTAAAAATGATTTCACTGTCTCTCTCCATGTCTGCAAATCTCTGTAAAATACGCATCCTGCCTGCCTCTCAGAAGTGCTTCCTTCAGGCCCCTGGAACAACCTCTTTGAAATGAATCATGAAGGAAGACAGCTCCAGCTCCAGCTCCCACTGTCCCGACTGCAGATCAGTGAACCTACATAATGCAATGCGACTGTATCCACTTAGCTGTAAGCAAATAAACCGTCTTTAAGGCAGATTTTCTGTAGTGCATATCAGTTTCTGGTCAAGCTTTTAGTCAATAACATTCAAATCTTCTTCCACCTCTAAGGAAAGGTGTTTTGTGTTTTGTGTTTGTTTATGTGTTTTTCTGGTTTGGGAAATTTTGTTCCCAATTATATTATGTGTCTTTGTATATATGTGACAGGGACTCTTACAAGGTCTGGGGATATGGCATTACATAAAATGTAAGTCCTGCCCTCATGAAACATAGTTTTGGAAGAAAGGCATTAACAATAAGAATCATATCTAAGTAAACGACATAACTTATTAAAATGAATAGGTGCAAGAAGGTAGGTATAAATAGCACACAATGTCTGGGCTTTTCTGGGGGGCAATTGGTGTCCAAAGGAGAGGGGTAAGTCATCTCCAGGGAATAGAAGATGATGTTTGAGCTTAATACTGGGAGGGAGGGGTTGAAATATCTACTTTGATAGACCCAATCAAACAAAGGCAAGAATGTCCAGAATGGAAGATAAGGTCAAGAGAGTACTACATTGTGACAGCAATAAAGAAAGAAAGATAAACAAGCACGGATGCAATGCTCAAGATCCCTGGGATGCAATCAGGAGACCAAACCTAGGAATCTGCAGGATGCAAGATGAGGCTGAAGTAGAAAACTAAAGTCACAGGGAACCTATTCAGTGAAATTATAGCAGAGACGCCTTAATGGGGTTAGTCCTGCTGTGTATATGTTTGTCTTATTGGTTTATAAATAAAGCACTGTTGACCAATAGGGAAGCAAGATAGGTGGGGCTAGGAGTCAAGGAGGATTCTGGGAATTGTAGTAAAGACAGAGACGCCATGTGATCCTGGGAAGAGAGAACACATGCCGCTGGCTTCCTCAAAAAGGTAAGTCTTTATAAAATATATAGATTAATGGTTATGGTTGATACTAAAGACAGAGCTAGCAAATAAGAAATCCTAGTCATTGGCCAGCAGCTTTGTAACTAACATAAGACTCTGTGTGTTATTTGGGGGCCCTAACATGGCAGCAGAACTCAGGCAGCTGGTGGGAACAGGGATCTCAGGTGGCTGGTGGGAACAGGGATCGTTACAACACCCCCCCCCCCCCCCCCGCTTACATCTAGTGAAAGAAACGGACACCCAATTTCAAGAGGCTCTCAAAGAAGATCCGCAAAGAACCAATACTGAAGGCTATAAGGAAAGTAATGCCAAATCTCATACAAAGCCAAACACAATAGAAGGTTATATTTCAAGTTTGGAAAGTAAATAACTGCCAAGCAAGATGCTGTATCTTTGAAAATTGATGAAGAAATAGAACACTTTAAAATAAGCAAAGACTAAGGAACCACTTGTTCATCACGCTTGCACTGCAGATACTTAATGGATAGTATATACGGAGGCAGAAGCAATACAGTCTCCATCTCAAGAACACAGAAAAAAATAACTTTCAGGAGAGGAGTAGATAAATGAGTAAAGAAGCTGTATGCACATGAAGGACTTTTACTCAGCTACAAAGAAGAATGAAGTTATGACATTTCAGGAAATGGATGGAACTGGAGGTCATTCTGTTAAGTGAAATAAGCTAGATTCATAAAGGTAGTTATACTTTAATCTCATATGTGGAATCTCAGTTTAAATTACAAATGCATATATGGGACATGAAGGGGGGAGGGCAATGATCAGAGGGGAGGAGGATGTCCAGGGGAAAGGGAAGAGTCACAGAGTGGTGATGGAAAACATGTGCACAAAGTGGAAGGAAGGGCAATTTGGAGGGCAGATGGGATGCTCAGGAGGGGGGGAGAACAGAAAGGAACAAAAATATAATATCTGTGAAAATTTTCACAGTGAACCCCAGTACTTTGTATACTTATTAAAATAATAATAAAAAGAAACAATAAGCTATTACTTCAAGAAGAAGAAGGAGAGAGGAGAGAGAGAGAGAGAGAGAGAGGGGGGGGGAGAGAGGAAGAGGGAGGGAGGGGAGGAGGGGAGGAGGGAGGGCTTTAGAGGAATATTAGATCTGCTATCCCGGGGGGCAGAAAATATTTAACCAATGGAATGGAAATGGCAGCCGAGTGTTTGGGGAAGTCTGAGTAATTGATGGATGTAGATCTCTCTCCTCCTTGTCCCTTCTTTCCCTCTCTTTGCCTTACTGTTTCCCTTCTCCCCCCTGATTCTCTTGTATAATTCCTAGTGTCGGGACCATCAAACTTGCCCTCAAATGCCACCCTTAGCTTGTTTGCACACACTACTTGTGAACCACATACCCTAACCCTTGTCTGCAGGGCTGTCTTTCTATTCTCAGTCTTGTTTGAATGTACATGTGTTTGTGTGTGTGGGCATCCTTGAATGTCTGTATGTGTGCATGTGTGTAGAGGTGAAGAGTGGCAACAGATGGTGTTTCCCTCCCGACACTACCCCTGTTTAAAAATCCACTGTGAAGATGAGAATCATTATTCCTATGACTCTTAGTGCTAGTCAATGGTATTTCAGGATGTGTATCTAGCTCTATACTAATAAGAGGTTTTAGAATTATTTGAAAGCTGATTAGGTGCATTTTTTTTTCAAAAGAATCTTTTGGGAGGGAAGGAGAGATCTTGGGTAAAAACACAAATTGCTGGGCCCCATCCAGGATTTATATTATATATCTTATCACAAAGGACCAGAGATTATCTTCTAGTAAGTTCTCAAAGATACTCAGCATACTGAAATTGAATACCTTGGAAGAATTTGATGAATTTTTTTTCTTTGAGATGTTCTCCAGCCCTGGGAGCCTTTGAACTCATAGACCCTAGAAAGGGAAACCAAAATGTTCTCTCTTTCTCTCTGTCCCTCCCTTCCATCGCTTCCCCTCCCTTGTGGAGGTGTCTGATGACTCTATAACCTGGGTGACCAAGAAGTTTGTATTTCAAGCTAGTACATATTTTAGAATGTCAGAAGACACTAAAATTAGCCATAAACATCTTTAAATATTTATGAATTGGTGACTTAGTTTCAGTTGTATTGATGCAGATTGATAGAATAGTCATATTCCAACACTGTTTTAGAAACATTTTCCTTACAAAACTTAACATATACCTGTGTCCATCAAGGTAAACTTAAAACTTCCTTTAGGCAAAATCAGAATTATCACTTCCTTTAGTTCTTTTAAACCACATTTGTCTCAAACTATCCCATCACTGTATATTCCTTAAGAATGTGATTTTCCCCTTAATATGATCTTGCTGTGTCAAATCTGAATTCTCTTCAATTTTATTTTATGTATTTTATGGCTAATAAAGTTAAAACAAATCTTGGATTGACCTCTTCTGTAGACCAGAGCTTGCCTGAGAATGTGAATGGCTACCACACTTAATTGGGTTAGTACAATTGTGGTGAAGCATGACATTCTCTGCTCTAATTTATTTTTAAGGGTACCAATGTTTAAATCTCTACTAAGAGGATCTTTCTTCAGTGTTTTACTTGCCAAACTAATTTGTCTTTCTTTTTTGCCTAATTTATACTTTGCAAGATTTAGTTTTTCTCAACTCTGCCCCAGGCATATAATTTAAAATAGGAGCATCAATAAAAATGTCTTTCAACACCATGGGGGGAGTTAGAAACCACAGCACTGGGTTTTACTGCAAGCATCTGATGGGTGTGGCCCTCACTGTGATACTGGAACAGTGAGACCTGTGGTTGTGTCCCACAGGAATGTAGGCTTTGGGTAACCAGACTTAGGACTCTCAGAGGACACACTTGACACCCATAAGAAAGGGATGATAGTTCAGAGAGTCAACATACTGTCATGTCAGATAATCGAGCTCAGCTCACAGGCTGTGTCTGTCTCTCTGTGGCCCAGAGGCATGGGATTATAGCATCTTACCTGCCTCCTATCCTCCCACCTAGACAGCAGAATTTTAAGAGTGAAAGAATTGAATTATTTTCTTAGTTTCTAACTGATTTTGATAAATACAACCCAAACTCATTTTCAAAAATATCCAGCAGCACTATAGATCATTTACATAGATTTTTAAAAAATTATTTATTCAAAGATTCAAATGATTTCAAAGTTCTATGTCAAACAGACAGTGAAGGGTGAAGACATACTACTGCCTTGTGTTTACAAAAAATATGTAGCTCAGTTTAACTGTGTGCAGCATTTACATATTTTTCAGCAACTGCTACTGTTTGGATGTCCATGGAGTATCACTATTTACTTGATTATGGAAATGAATTCTATTGCAACCACACCGAATTCCAAGATCCTTTCTGGTCTACATATTTTGTCACAGTTTATTTTGCAAGGTCTGCTTGTTAGATTCTCAGGGACTATGGAGATGAAAACATTCTTTTTTTCCAAGTGGGGAGAGGGTGCCTTTCACTAAAGGGTCTCTAAGAGGGATCAGAAAACCCTTGCTAGACTTTAGCCCTGCATGAAGGAGAAGGGTGTAAGGGGACAGTGACCTTCCTGCCTCTGTGGTTTTTCTTAGATTCCTTCAGCTTGGAATAGTCAGTATGTCAAGTTACCACTATTTTGGAGTAGTGTCCTAAATTCTACTGATTTCACTTTCTCACGAATAAGAAACAAAATAAAATTCCTTAGAGGAATAATTATTTGACCAAAATGATATGCCATGATTTATACTTTCTAGTATGTTCCTGTACAGTCATTGCAAGTAGACACTGCAATATGAATAAATTTGTTATCATCTGGATATTATGTGGTCAATGATGTCATGTCTCCTGGGGGGGACATGATGAGCAGCAATAAACATGTTGGAATTTATAGTTTTACCAACTCTCTCATGGACATAATATTTGATTTTCATTAACTGTTTTGTTTCATCTTTTTTATTCCATTAACTCCAAAACATTTATTTCAAATTTAAAATGTGTTATCAAATACTAACCATTTAATAGCTATAGATTCATACAGCATGTCATTAAGGTTACAGTCATCGTGCAAGAGCCATTAGACTCTTTTTTTCAGATGTCACACGGCAGGATGCTCAGGTCCTGCTTCCCATCCACTTAGATAAAAATGTGTCATGCTTTCTCTGGACTGCACTGAAAGGTGACCTCCTGGCTTCAGACATCTCTCTAATTGAGGCCAAGGTCACTACACAATTGCCTGTTATGCTTATGAGTGACAACACCAGATCTTTTCTCCCCATTATCCCAGATGAAGTGTTAGCTGTCCCTGAGTGCCAACACCTAAGCACACTTCACGTGGTTAAGCAAGCCCCCGACACACTGTCCTTGGAAAGGAGGTGTTAGTCATATTCGGTGCAGGTTTGTTTGTCACAGAGAGGAAATTTGGTGCCCAAGGGAGAAGGAGGGAGAAGCCATGTTGGGTAAAGGAAGATGTGTGACTGGGATGCGTGGCTAGCCTTGCTTGCACTGGAAACAAGTGTGGAGGTGTCCCCTAGGGAGCTGAGGTAACTGGGCTTTTAAGCACCAGCTCACACAGTTGCTAACTGTGGATTGTCCTAACAGGGTTGTGTCCCTCAGTGGGGCCATTCCTTGGTAAGGTTGACCCCAAAGAAGCTACAGCTAGAGGCTATTCACTGGACTGCTCACAGATAGGCAAGCCTTTCTCTGAAGAGGCATTTGCATATCACATCATTTGGGTCTCATGTGCTACATTTTCACAGAATTGACAAAGATGAGCTAGTTTATCTCTGGAAATCCTCGGATTTAACCCGCATTAAAATAATTCACTTCATTACATACATCTTCCATATACCAGTCAAACCTGTGGCAGAAGCAAGAGCACTGAGTGATGATTGCCATGGGCTTTGGCAGCTCAGCAAGGAGATGCTGAGATGTAGATGTAAGTCTAGCAATTGCTTGAGGGATGCTAATCTTGGGATTAGCTCCTCTGGAAGGGGAGTCGTGTAGTAGGATTGAGCAGAAGGAACAGCTGGCCTGTCATTCAGCCTCAGACAAGGTCAGATTTGTGGTTATCTGGGAAGATAAGTGAACTTCATATCTCCTTATAAATCAGCCATTGGTTAAGTGTGCCGTGAGACAAGGTGTGGCCATGGCTGAGTTGGCATTTGTCATTCAGAGCAATTCTGAAGAGAGATGTGTGATGATTTGAATGGAAATACACCCATAAGGTCAATATTTGAATGGCAGGCCTACAGTTGGTAGAACTGTTTGAGAAGGATTCGGAAGCATAGTCTTATCAGAGGAGTTTTGTCATTAGAGATGAGCTTTGAGGTTTCAAAAGCCCATGCTATTCCCAGGTAGTGTGCTCTCTACATGTTTGTCTCTTAGTGTCTCTGTCCTGTGCCTTGCCTTTATCTGAGTCTCTGTTTGTCTCTGCCTTTTCTCTCTGTGTCTCTGTCTCCATCTATTCCTCTCTCTGCCTTGTGGTTGTTGTCTCAAATGCAAGCTCTCAGCTGCTGCTACAGAGCCATGCCTGCCTGCTTGCTGCCATGCTACCTGCCATGATGGTCATGGAATCACCTCTGGAACCATGAACTCCAAATTAAATGCTTTCCTTTATGAGTTGCCTTGGTCATGGTCTTTTGTCATAGCAATAGAACAGTAACTTAGACAGGCTGGGAGCTGAGGTCTTCTACCAGGAGCTCACCTAGTAGCTATGAAGAAGTTCTGTTCTGAAAGGTGCTTTGGAAGGCCCAGCACTGACTTCTGAAGTCTGATGAACCCATCTTAACGGACTTGAATGCAGCTCTTAATCCTGCTATTAATCCGTTGCTCATTCATTGTCACCCAGGACAAATGCTGGCTGGTGGTAAGATGCTGACACAGCAGGTGTAACCAAAAGGGCCCCTGAGCAAAACAGGAACAATCCATCTATATACAGAACACTTTTAGACATCGTTTCTATGGAGAAAGAACAATCTGGTTGCTTGGAAGGTGAGTGGCAAGATCCAGGAATCTTTTGAGCTGATTTAGTTGGCTTCCCTGGGATTTCACTCAAAATACAAAGGGGATTAAGTAGATTATCTAATTCCTCTTGTCTATGTGTGCAGCCCTTTTGTATGTGCAGTGGTGCTTTGCATTTTCAGCAAATCTTCCTTCCCAATTAATCATCCTGTCTGATGCCTTGTCTTGATCACTCAGCACACCCTACTGTCACTCAGAGTCAGCTGACTTCAGGTTCCAGCATGCCCTGGGCAGGATTATTTGGCCTCACTTTCCCTTATGGTGTTAGAGGATTTTTCTTACCAATTGTAAAGCATTAAATCTTATGCCCCCAGCCTTTACAGAGTCCCGGAAGCCCACCCTGTTCCAAATCAGAAGCTTCTGCAAAAATGACACAGTGAGAGGCTCCAGGCTGCTGCATTTGGTTTTGTTGTGAACTCCAACTAGGGTGGAGAGAAGGTTAAAATACCTTTATTTAGCTCTCAATCATTGTCAGGCCTGGTACACAGCACTACAGAATTGAAAAGGAGGAAGATACAGTGGGAAGAGCTGCAGACCAGACATCAGCAGGTCTTGGTCCCAGCCCATCTCCACCTCTGATGTTCTGGCTCAGCTGTGGTCATGTCAAACTCATTCCATCATTCCCCACTGCCAAGAAATGTGGAAAGTGGACACTCAGCCAAAGCTAAAGGACTATCAAAGTCTTCTTCCCACACTGAACATACTCAGTCTGATTGCCCAACAGCATGAGGCTCTCTTGCTAACTCTGTACATGGTAAGCCAGGATAGCAACCCCAGGCAGATAAATTAAATACCCTACACTACATATATATCTACATATATATTCCGTAGGGAAGCACTCGATTCAGATGTATCTGGACCAATCCTATGAGCAAAATAATAAAGTACTGTGGTTAACCCAAATGTTACCCCTCAATGCTTCTTGTTATCCTACCAGATAAATGTGCAACATTTTCTTCTGTTCTTTGTTTCTTCATCACTTGTGCAAACTTCATAACCCTTTGCATATGATTGTGCTGGGTTTTTATGCTGTTTCTCCAAATATATCCTGCAGTTTACTCATTTTCCTCTGGGCCGCTTCTCATCTGTTTAACCTACTCATTCAATTTTTAAATCTCAATGACTTTGTTTTAATTTTTAAAACTAATGTGCATTTTGGTTTTATTTTCACTTTGCCTCTTTCCTTTGTGATCCCCAGTGCTTTCATTGTCATTGGTGTGCGGTGTTTTATGGTCTCTTTCAGGCTGTGTTATCAACAACTCTAGGATTTTCAGGGTTAGATCTCTTATTGTCTGCTGGTTCCTTATCAAGTGGTTTAATTTCTTGTGTAGGCTGTGGTATTTTTACTGTAAACTGCTAAAGGAAACTCATTTCCCTTCCATGTAAATCATGTGTTCTTGTGTGACTTGCTTTTATATTTACTTCTGGCTGGATTTTTTTTGGAGCTCAGTAGCCTGGAGCACTGATTTTGTTGTTTGTTTGTTTGTTTTTAAATTATAGTCACCTGGTTGGAGCTGCTTGTACTGTGTGAACATCTTAACTTCTGATGCCATATCTAATGTCTAATGTGGGTTCTATCACATAAAGATTTTCAGCTATCATTTCTTCTTCCAGAACTACCAAGTGGAGAGTTCTTCCATCTTCCTTTTTAGGATAGGGAGGTCTTTGGAGGAACATCACTAAATGTTCTTGATTCCTGCTTTCTGCCTGGCCCTGCCTTGGGGTTATAACTCCCTCATCCTATAAAATAATCCCTGTTCTAGATACCCCAGGCTCATATTCTACCCATGCCCTTTGGTTCTTTGCCTTTTTAATTGTCAGGATTGCCAGTCTGCCTCAGTTTATTTTTTAAATCCTGGTTTCTGAAGATTTCCATCCTTCCTATGCTGTTTTTGTCTATTATTCCTTTCCTCCATCCCTCCCTTCTTCTAAGAGCTCTACATGGATACCCAGAACACCTCTGTGTTTTCAATGTAATCAATAGCACAAGAATGCAGCAGTGGGCAGAGTGGAAGCAACAAACCTATTCATGCCATTTGGCCAAGGGTCTTGAGGGATCTTTGAAAAAACAAAATAGTTCATGCCAGTACTCAAGTTCAAGTTGCCCATGTCTTGTTATTGCACTTTGATATATACATATATATATATATATATATATATATATATATATGGTTTAAATTATTCTATATGAATTGCCCCTTAGCTTCCTGCTCAGTGAAAACTAACAGTAGTTTCCCTTATTCAGCCCCCTATATTTTGTCTTAGAATTATGCTCTAGGCTATTCTTTCAGCCTTAAATGAACGATTCCTTTGTGTTTGCATAACCTCCTTAAAACCCTGATATTCAGCTGGGCATTGGTGGTGCACGCCTTTAATCCCAGCAATGGGGAGGCAGAGGCAGGTGGATCCCTGTGAGTTTGGGGCCAGCCTGGTCTACAGAGAGTGTGCCAGGATAGGTTCCAAAGCTACACAGAGAAACCCTGTCTCGTAAAAACAAAAATAAATAAATAAATAAATAAATAAACAAACAAACAAATGAAACCCTGATTTTGGAGTGTTGCCTTTCTGAAAGGCCCTCCTAAGCCATCCTCCCTTGTAACATCCTGTTTTGTAGTCTGTACAATAAACATCATGAGTGGTTTTAATTTGTGTTTATATTTATTTATCTAAGAAGCCAGGTGACCAGGCTTCTAGAAGTGAAAAGAAAGAAATAACCAAGGACGAATCCTGTATCTGATGACTCAGCAAGTGAGTAGACACTTTTCAAAGAAATAGATGAAGGATGAGATTTGGGATTTCTGTTTTTAAGATGCTTACGTTGAGATTTTTGCAGTGCCAGGATTGATAGCAGCAAGCTGAGGTGCAGAGGCAAACATATTTACCAAACCAAAATGTAGCACAAAAAGGATATAGGTACAGCAGGCAAAGTTTTTGTATAGAAACTAAGGGGAGTTACTTGTTACCAAGTCAAGTGTGTCGTTTTGTAGAGTCCATATCTGGGTATATGAGTAGTAGGCATCCCGTTATCTTAAGAAGAAAATTTACAGCATCAGTTATCTTTCTTGAGATTGGCCATTTGTGATAAAGTGCCACATGTCACTAGGACATCACAAATCACTTAAGTCAGGTGTCACTAAGTAGTCGGTGTCTCTTTGTTGAAGTTTAGGAATTTCTGCTTTTACTTTTGGTCTTGTTGTCTTTATACATCCTGAGCAGATCAATAGGGTGGAAATCACTGACACTGGATGGCATGTCTTCAGAGCCAAGGAGGGATATCAGAGGGTCCTGATTGGCACTTCTATTCTGTTGTGGGTTGTAGGACCACAGTATATAAAAGGTTTTAATGCCCTTTGGAAGAGGACAGAGTGGTTATCCTAAGAGACCCTCAGTGGTTATCCTGTGAGACCCTCAGTGATGGAAAAAGATATTGATAGCAATGGTTACTATCTCTGTGACAATGCCATCTGGAAGTTAATGGACTATAATCTGGAAGATAACAAATGTACCATAAAATTAAGCAAATAATAGGCGAAAAGAGAATTATACTGGTGAGCAGACCAAGGAGAGGTTGTAATTAGAAGTGCCAGTCCCATGTGCTCTATCACAGGAGTGGTCTCTCTGTCTGATCCTCTTCTAGCTGATCTCAGACCACCCCTGATCAACTGGCATAACTAAAACCTTCTCTCAGACCCAGGCCGGTACTGCTTTGGGCTGCTATTCAAACATGTCATAGGCACAACATATTAAGTGAAGCAAGAGACTCAACCTGACCTGAAGGGACCACTGATAGGGAGCTGAAGGACAGCAAAATCAGCAGTCTTTTGCAAGGACTGAGATGTGCCCTTTGAGGATATCATGAGCCTTTTATATATGGTGATAAGGGGTAACTGTAGGGGCTAGAACAGGAAGGAGTAGGCCAATTTTTAAAAAGTCATAATGGTTAAAGTTGGCATCATGGGGTAATTTCAGGAAGCCAGATAAGAAGTGTGATAATTGTAATTGTGATGATAAGAAAAAATCTTACACCTAGTATAGGATCTCAGTTTGACAATGATTTAAGTGAATGAAGATGGAGGTCACTCTAGGTTAGAGATGACTTTTGTGTAGGACTAGTCTAAGAAGCCTTTCTGAAGGAACAAGTCTGGGATTAATTTTCTAAACTAGATTGGATCTTGCAGAGTACTGAGGGAATAAAAAAAATAAAAGAGTGCTTGCAACATCACACCATGGAACTCAGAAAGGTTAGAAAAATGACCCTTTACTCAATAACATCAGAGGTGTTTGAGGGTGGAGCTCTGTAAGAGGCCAAGAGGCTCCCTCATTTGAAGTTCTGGGCCTGGAGCAATCCTAACTCTGGACACATGAGCCCATGGTGACAGGCTTCATATAGCCTCCCTGTGATTGGAAATGTGAGTTGCATTTCATAAGGTGTGGTCTTATCAGCTTTAGTCAGCATTCTGTCCTATGGAAAAGTTGTCAACTAGATCCAATTCCCGTAGTTAATGAGGGGCACCTTTAAGATGGTGAGGGCAGACTTGGGGCTGTACTACTTAGAGGAAGCCCCTTATTGTAACAGATTTCAAAGTTGCTGAAGTAGGGTATAGACCTGAGAGTAATGCACAATCTTAAAGGTGCCATTGGAGGAGAGTGGGTCAAGGCTGTTGGGTTTCAGTTGTGAACTGAGTGATATTGTAAAGGTGAGATTATCTCTCTTAATCTTTGCAGAAGATTAAAGATGTCAAGTAACATGAAGATAATGTTTGATTTTGAGAGCTTCACTCATTTCTAGAGTGGTACTAGAAGTGAGAACTTGGGCCATTATTGTTCTGTAAAGACCATGAAAAGGTTGGAGTGAGGAATAGCATGTTCTATGAGGATGGTGATTCCTTCTAAGGTTCCTTTGTGACATAGTGAGTTCTACGCGTCTAGAGGATAATGGGGGAATGTCCTTCTGTATGCTGTTAATATATGTTTCTCTTTTTGGTTGATGATTAAAACACTGATTGTCCAGTAGCCATGCAGGAAATATAGGCGGGGCTACCAGATGAGGAGAATTCTGGGGAGAGGACAGAGAAAGAAGTCACAAGGGAGACACCATGTAGCTACTGGGAAGATAGGAAGCCAGGCATTCTCCATTAAGGCCATATAGAAATATATAGACTAGTAGTTATGGGTTAATAATTAAGAGACAGCTAGCCGATAAGAAGCCTAAGCCACTGGCCAAACAGTTTATAATTAATATAAGTCTCTCTGTGTTTATTTGGAGCTAAACAGCTGTGGGACCAGGTGGGACAGAAACTCTGTCTACAAGAGACAGTTTTCCACCAGAACTTACAAATATCTGAGGTCATTTACCTACATGGCATGAAGCTATGTAAAATCTATTTGCCAGTCTTCCCTAGCATAGTCCTCTAGATTGGGTGGGCTTATATATGAGGGAAGGAAAGGAACTTGAGGGCTTCTTCAGGATAATACTGACAATAGTTAGGGTAATGTTTAGAAATAGGCTGCAAACTCTAGGACATTTCTATATCCATGAATAATGGCTCACTTAGAATATGGAAGACTTTGGCCCCCCAGTGTTTGTCTTGATGAGAATTGCCAAGGATCTTCCACTGAGATAATCCAAGGATTTGCATCTTATTCTCTTTGATTCAAAACCATCTCTACTGGGAGAGGGAGTATCTTAGTTAGGGCTGCTATTGTTGTGATGAAACATCATAACTGAAGCAACTCGAAGAGGAAAGGGTTTATTTGGCTTGCACCTTCATATCACTGTTCATCATTGAAGGAATCAGGAAAGGAACTCAAACAGGACAGAAACCTGGAGGCAGAAGCTGATGCAGAGGCCATGGTGGCTTGCTTCTTACAGGTTTGCTCTTCATAGCTTGCCCAGCCTGCTTCTTAGAGAACCCAGGACCCCCAGGCAAGGAATGGCACTACTCACAATGAGCTGGGTCCTCCCCTATCAATCATTATTTAAGAAAACACCCCAGAAGCATTTTTTCCAACTGAGTTTTTAGATAACTCTAGCTTGTGTCAAGTTGACGTAAAATTAGCCAGCACTGGGAAAGAGGGGAGAGTATTGTAAAGCCCTGATATAAAGCCTTAAGAGTATATTATGATGTAGGAAGAGTGGGATTAGAAACTAAGGAAGCTTGTTACCTGTTTGGTCTGTGAATGTATTCAGTGGTTTTCTAGAAGAATGTCGAAATGGCCATCTTGATGGACCTTCTCAGATGTCATAGCCACTTAGATTGGAAGTCAAATGAAGTGCCACAATCTCAGGGGCAAGTTTAATTGAGGCATACAGTCAATGAGGAGAATTCTTTCACATGGCCTAGTTACATAGAAAGTGTAGCATGAATGTGGGAGAATATAAGCTTTCATTCCTGCTTCCAAATAGAGAGTCTTAGTGAGGACAATTAGTTCTGCATTGGGATGATATGGAATTACCTGGAAGGTGTAAAGATTCTTTGGTCTGTTAGAGGCTCACTACTGGATAGCCTGAAAAAAATCTATGTCCTGCCTCCATAAAACACTATCAGCCTTGAATCAGATAGCCTCAGACTGGGAAAGGGGTGAATATGATAGCTGTGGTCTAGCACTGAGGTGTGGGTTCATTGTCTTCACACAGGAACACTGAAGGCAGGCCTCAGGGTGAGGGTCTGGTGCTAAGGTAGCAAGATTTCATTTAACAAGATGTTATAGTATGGAGTTAATATGAGAAGAGTTTGACCCTGTTGGATAGCCAAGCACCATAATCATGGGAGTGGAGAGAGTCTAAGAGAGGTAAGGATAGGCTTCCCCACATGGGCCACCAAAATGCTGTGGCAAAAATGATAATGACAAGCCAATGTATGTTGAAGTATTTTATGAAACAAACATCAAAAACTTAATAAAGAAAACAGTGTTGCAGTAAGTGAATTCTAAGAGGGAGGGAATTGGAGCTCCTTTTATAACAGCTAAAGGAAGCTCCTTGATGTGTATCGTTGTTGTAGGGTCACATATGGATACATGAGCAGAAATTTCACAATCCTGTTGAGTAGCACAATTTACAGCATCAGTATTCTTCTTTGAAACTGGAGTAAAGTGCAATGGGTCATTGAGAGCCAGGCTGCAAGTAATCAGGGCCTGTTTGTTAAAATGTGAAGAATTTTGTTTTTATTTTTGACATTTCGCCTTTGCATTTGCTATTCTTCATCCCAATGGATAAAATAACTAAGAAGTTGGGTTGGAAAGTCTAGAACTCACCCAATATTCAGTGATGAAGATAAATGCTTGACTGTCATCACACAGAGGTAGTATGAAAAGCTACATGGCTAGATGGTGGAATCTTGGAGATGAGGAAATGTCACTGGCAAAAAGGTGGTAATGCATCTCAAGAAACAACTCCAGATGTGGGACAGTCAGAGCTACAAGGCGATGCTGCTCCATGAAGACTCTCACAGCCAGCAGCCTATTTTACCACAGCACAACTTATTTACTCCTACTAATCCTATTTAGTTCATTACCCCTGCCAGGCAGCATTTAAGGTATAGAAATCCAGTGGTAGCTGCCTGGATCAGCTTCCTCACTCACTGAGCTCAGTCTCTCCACACAAACATAGAGAATGGTCACATGAATATTCCTCCCTCCCTCCTTTCCCTCGTAAGTAGTTGAAGTGGGTTCTGTCACAGTACCAGGGGGTATTGCCCGCTACAGATAATTATGTCCAAACTCTGGGAAGGTTCATTTTCTGAGCATCCCCAAAGGCTAACAAGACTGGAACAGAGAATTTCTTCCCTCCTTGTTTTGAGGAGAGAACTTGGCAACTTATTTATAGATGGGAGGAGTGGGACGCTTCTAAATTTCATCAGATGATTTAACCCAAGGTGGGAATTAGGCTCTGATGTCTTGAGACAGGTGATAAGGTTGAAAGATGGTCACCTATGGTCCTGGTAATGGAACCGACAGGCTCCCTGTCTACTGCAGCTCCCTGGAGCCACACATCACCATCCTGTCTTTAAATCTAACTCACTTACTGCTCTCACTGTCTTCCAGACTTATTCAGGCGATAAAAGGTTTGCCTAGCAATGCAGATTGTTTATGTAGACTGTGAGGCTGCAACTGCACAATATATCCAAGCCCTTGCTTTATGGTTTCAGCCAAAACAAAATTAAAGTCTCATAATCACCCATGTTCGGGAAGCAATGAGGAATATTTTAAAATTTACACTTTCATCCATCTTTTGCCATGGACAGGGCTAAAGTTCCAAGTGAGGTGGATTTCTATAATCCATGTGGCACCCCATCTCTGAATGGCTATTGTCTTTGTCATTTTGATTTGCTGAGCAGGCAGTTAGAAATTAAATGATAAAGAGTACATTTTAGTATATGACATTTTCATTTGCAGATGACTAGCAACCTGAATTCCCAGACTTGGAATTAGTGTATTCATCTCCACAGGTACCCAGAAATTAAATGAAATGTCAACCAATGCAGTAGACGAACCTCACTGCTGTCACACCCCAAACTTTCCTCTAATAAAATATTGCATTAAAATTAAATGAGAAACCCAACCCTGCCCCATGGCTGTTGAAGCAGCTTTAAAGACCTTTAGAACGGAGCACACCCTTGACACTTCTCTAATGGATATTTTACCATTCACAGGACAGTTGCTCAAGGAATATTGTACTATACAAGACTTCCCTCTTTTTGGTGATGTGTTGAATCAAAGTGCAAGTTATAAATTTCTTCTTGGAATCTCTTTAAAATAGCTTTCTTCTTTACTTATAGGTACTGTATATAGTATTTGAAAATGCCCCCCCCCCTGCTGAGCCATGCCTCCGTGTCTCATCATCTAGCTCTTCATTTACCCAGTATTTATCTATGTGTCATGTCATTGTGTTTCCTCTCACGGTGATAACTCTAAAGAAGCTAATCAAAGTCCCCAGGTAATTGTGGAGTCTACAGTTTAGTTTGGTAGCAAAACCACAGTGGCTGCAGCTTCCATTCTGTTTTGTTTGCTACTCCCCGGGCAAGCTTATTTCATATAACCTCGTCATTACAACAGGATGTACCTAATCATCAAAAAGATGTGGGAAGATCTGTGAGGCCATTTCCCACTGTTTTCCCGCTGTATGAAGAAGGAAAGAGACAGACAAAAATGTTAAATAACCAGCATAGGATCTTATGGCCAGGAAGTGGTACTAATAAGGTGATATGGCAGATGTTTATTATGTGGAGTTCAGATATCTCGAGAACATAAGGTAGAGACTCTTCACTGTTGTCTTAGCCTAAAGAGGCTGCTCTGACAAAATCCATAGACTACATGGCTTTAAAGGCCAACGCTTATTGTCTGACAGCCCTGGAGTCTGGAAGTCCA
Organism: Cricetulus griseus; assembly: GCF_003668045.3. Taxonomy (NCBI): domain Eukaryota; kingdom Metazoa; phylum Chordata; class Mammalia; order Rodentia; family Cricetidae; genus Cricetulus; species Cricetulus griseus. The sequence continues at coordinate 232,390,462 of NW_023276807.1, forward strand.
AGGTCTAGGTCCAGTAGGGAGAGTCTCTGGTAAGGTACACACACACACACACACACACACATACACACACACACACACACACACTCACAGCTTATAGTCAGCCAATTGTCCTGTCTGCCCCCCTCCCCCGCCACCCTCTAGAGAAAAACTCCCTGATGTCTTCTAATAAATGCACTTATCTTGTTACAAGAGTCCGAGACTGATGACTTTACCTAACCTTGATGACTTTCCAGAGGTTATATACATCCAAATCCTGTCATTTAGGGTTTGGAATTTCCATGTGAATTTGATGGCCACAGTTCAGTTAATAGTGTCTGGCTTTGTACGTTTTCTGGGCTATAGGCCTTTCTCTAGATAATAAATGATATTTAAGAACTGTGAATAAGACTGTCTCCAAAACAGAAGCCCTACCTACACTCCACCACTATCCTAACTACCCTAGTATGTGACTGTTAGCTTCCTAAGGTTCTTAATCTTTGGGAAAACCTGTGTTGTAAAACTTAGGCGAATACAGTTCTTGCTGGGTACCTATGGAAGTTTATGGATGCTCAAGTGGATTATGTAAAAGAGTGTACTATTTGCTATATATGCTAAATCATCTTTAGATGGCATTGTATCACTCAGAGAATCATGGCAGAGAAGTCTATATCTTCAATATAGACACTATTTTTTCATTCTTTTTAAATCAGCAATTAGTTGAATCTGCACATGTGGGTTTGCAGATGTGGAAAGACAACCATAGAGCATAATTATAGATGAATAACACATAATTCTATGGTGAGTATATATGTGAGTGTTGAGGGCATGCATTTGAACACACACATATGAGGAAGAGTGTAATAACTTTTTGTGATACTTTCATATGCCTAGCGTTTTGTAGTTGGCCTTTATTGTAAAGGAGATGTATGTTACCTTCTTTGATCATCATGGGCTAAGTATAATTTACAGTACCATTTTACATATGTAGGAATCGAAGGCAAGCTTCTCTTTTAAGGTCTCCACTTGGTGTCTATCTAAGCTGAAGCAAGGTATGTGTAATAGACCTAGACTCCCTGATTGGTGCTTGTCTTCTGCTCCATGGCTGCCTGATGCTGGTGCACCGTCTGCTGGACACCTGGGCTCTGAAAGAGATGTTTGCTGTCTGCAGTGTGCTCTGCTGACTCCATTTCACTTCCTTGCCATCTACACTCACACACTCACTCTCTACAGTGATGCTTGTTTCAGTTCATCCTGAAGTATTGATTCCCAGTCAGCCCCCATCCCCAAGTGCCTGCCACATGCCCAATCCCATTTGCCTCACATTAACTCTTTGTGTGCTGGTTCTGAAAGCTCCTAGCTTGGCCTCACTCATTTTACACACAAGTGTTAGAAGTTTACTACAACTACCAAGACATCAGGACTAAGAAACCAAGAGGTTTCAGAAATACGAGCATATTTTTTCTTTTTCTTTTTCTTTCTTTCTTTTTTTTTTCTTTTTGGTTTTTCAAGACAGCGTTTCTCTGTAGCTTTGGAGGCTGTCCCTGAACTTGCTCTGTAGACCAGGCTGGCCTCGAACTCACAGAGATCCACCTGCCTCTGCCTCCCAAGTCCTGGGATTAAAGGTGTGAGCCACCACTTCCCAGCACATATTTTACTATGTTTAAAAATTAAGAGCAATAGCTGGGTATGGTAGCACATGCCTCTAATACCAGCACTTGCAAGATGGAATTCTGAGTTTGAGGCCAGCTTGGTTGACAGAGAACATTCCAGGACAGCCAGGGCTACATAGAGAAACCCAGTCTCAAAACAAAACAAAAAGCAAACAAACAAGAAACCAACAGGAAAATAAAAAAAAAACCAAAATAAATAGAAACTAAGAACAATCTTTTATTTTAAAAATGTCTACTTATAACATATATAAATCTTTATGTTGGGTTATGCCATATTGCTTTGTAAATATGAAATCTTGCTTATATTTGCCCCAACTTAGCCTTTCTCCATCCATATCAACTTCTGCTTCCATATTTGTAATGTAGTAGCGGGCCTTCAAATAATTCTCCATGTTCACAACATCATATAAAAACATATATGTCTCTACATAACCTAAAAATCTTCATGCATATTTGTAAAACCAGGGCTTTATTTACAAAATGAGATCATATAATCTGCTTGTTCTTCACTTTGGTCTAGACTCAACAAGAAATTGTGCATTTGAGGCTGGACATGCTAGCAGTACCAAGAGTACCTGCTTCTCGGGAGGCAGATCTCTGTGGGTTCAAGCTGGCTGGTTTTATAATGGAAGTTCCATGTCTGTGGGTTCAAGGTCTGCTTGGTGAATATTGTAAGTTCCAGGCTAAAACTGTCCACAAAGCTCTCAATGGCCCTTTCCTCATCAGCAGAAAAGATAAGGCTGAAACTAAGATACACAGAGCTGTTATTTGTAGCAGAAATTCTGACAGCCCAGTGTTAGTGAGGACTAGTGCACAATGCTGCTTCTTCTGTTGGATAGAAGTTTCTCCCTTTGCTTCCTGGAGAGCTTCCTTAGAAGCCGAAAGATGGTATCGTCTCCTCATTGGAGAAAAGTTTTCCTTCATTCCCTCGGGAACTTTAGTGGAAGCACATTTCCTCTTTGGCTTTTCTAGCTGTGCATCTGGCAAGGGAAGCCCGCTGGCCCTCCCAGTCATCTAGCAGCTTGGACCTCTCACGTGTTCCATACAGATCTGGATGGAGGCGCAGCTGTGTGCCATATTGGCAATACATTTTATTCTCACAGAGGGCATACCAACCTTCTTGATTCTATATTCTATTTCTTTGCCAATCACTGGACAGTGTGAAATGGAGGAAACAAAATTTATTGAGAGCTTTCAGCTCTATAACTAGCCATAACCATTCCTGGCTGGTGACAAAGTTCCCCAGATGCACCCTGCTATATAACCCTGATTTCCTAGCTCATTGTAAACCCACCACACTATGCTAACACTGCCAACTGTCCCTCTTTTAGTATCTACATAAAAACGAAAGCTCCTAGTAATGCTCTTACAGCTTTTAATAATGCTTATGGACTTTACAGAAGAGAAACTTTGGTTGGGATAGTATATGCCTTAAAGAAAAGTACACAGCTTGTGGGGTTTGCAAACTGAACACTTTCACTTAATTTGCCCTGGAATCAATAAGCAGTATTTTATAAGCACCCTGGGAGCCTCTTTGGGTTCATTTCAGGAAGCATCTGCCCTTTTGCCCCCAGTGCCAACCATTTCTTGATCCCTAAACACAAAGATTAATTTTTGTCTTGTTTTGTATAACTGGACATACACTATGCACCTTTGCATCTTTCAGTATTTGTGATATTTAGACATATGAATATGGATAACTATAAATTCTAATTCTTGTATGGTATTCTATCATATGTCTCTACCACAATGCATTTACCCTTTAAAAAAATAAATATCAAGTGGTTGACAATTTAGGCTATTACAATTTTGGCAGCTATCACCATTCTAGTACACACCTTTGCTGAACATACGCATGAGTTTCTCTTGGGTATACCCATGGGAGGGAGATTTACGGTGTCAGAGTGTGCACTGTGTTCTCCTTTGCTAGACAACTCCAGGTAGTTTTCCACTGTGTTTTTTTTTTTTTTTTTTTTTTTTCCAAATCACACTTCCACTGGGATTGTGTGAGAGACTGGGATAAGATGCGTCATTGCTGACTCCTGAGCTTGTCCCTCTTTCTCATTAATCATGTGTACTTTTGAGTTGCAAATGGTTTCCAGAATGCAAGACTACCTAATGTCAGCCTTTGAGTTCTATTTGAAATGTAGCAATTTGTTGGGGTAGAGCAGACTGATCTAACAACATCCAGGCCTTTTTTTTTCATCCATGACAGGAAAGGGACCGACTGGATGCAGTCAGATTTGTGTGTCATTAGAAAGAAAGGGCCAGTGATGCAGTCACAGTAGAGGGTGGCTATTATGGCTGCAGTAACAGTAGAAGAGGGTGGCTATTGATGTGTAAATGCTGAGGCAAAATATAAAGATGGTGAAAGAGAAATGTCATTCATACTTCCGCTATGGTAAATAAAGCTACCAGGCATTAGCTTCCACATCCACAAGCACACCTAAATTTTGTATGGCTGAGTTCATAGTCCAGATAAATTTCACATTGTGTCCTTTTTGGATTAAATGTTTTATCTGACACACTCTTGCATTAAAAAAGACCCCTTCTTAATATGTTCTTTATATATGAACCTATGTATAATTTAGATTGCGTCTAATATTTTACTATTATACACAGGTCTGTAGAAAATAAATTCACCAATTTGTTTTTGCTTTCCTTTCTAAAAGATTAATCCAGGAAGCAAAATATCAAAGAATATGATTTCTGAGTAGAAAATTATTTTTGACTTGTGATTTATGCTACATTCTACTTCATAAAGGGTTTTGTACAATTTATACCAGAGAAATACACCCAACTTTCTCAGACACAGTAAGTGTAAGTGTTGACTTCTGGCAAAAAAAAATGCTTTGTCAGGTTTGTTAGGTTCACAGCAAAGTATATGATAGACTACAGGAGTAAATTTCTACCACTTGCAGGGTTTACTGGAATTATTCAGTCTTCTACCACTTGCAGGATTTACTGGGATCATTCAGCTTTATTTGTAATAGCCAATTATTGAAGAAACCTGAATGTGCCCTGGCAGGTAAATGGATAAATTGTAGTATACCTACATAATTGAATTTATGCAGCAATTAAGATAAAATCTTGGTACTCATATGAGGACTGGATAGATTATGAAATAATTGTGCTGAGTGAAGGATTTCAGAGGAAAAATAATACTCTATGATTCCATTATGTATAACTATAAGATGCAATAAACATGTAATAGGAAGCAAAATGGTGGTTGCCTTGGGGATACGGGATGGGAATAAAGGAAGGTGGAAATGAAAGATGGCAAACAACACAGGGGTAATTTTGGGTTTTCTGGGTGTGCTTATTATCTTGAATATGGTGGTAGTTTAATGAGAACACATATAAATAACAACTTACCACATTATACACTGTAAATATGCAAAGTATATACAATATCAACTGAGTTGTTTTAAAACAAACTGTATTGCTCCAACAATGGGGAGATCAAAAGAGAATTAACATTAATTCTTTAGTATAGACTTCAGTGGGTTCAAGAAACACAATTAAGTCTACCAAACTATATTATTACAATAATGGAAATTTGTACCCCTTATATTTTGTACCAAAAAAGAAAGATCTGTTCAAACCTTAACATAGGAATCTATGACCTTATTTAGAAATGAAGACTTTGTAGACTATTGGATGGTGTGTGTGTGTGTGTGTGTGTGTGTGTGTGTGTGTGTGTGTGTGTGTGTGTGTGATTAGAAGGAGACATGAAGGGAGAGCTTTGTGTAAATGAAAGTAGCAGTTGGTGTGATATGGCTGGGAGCCATCAGAAGCTAGGAAAAATCTTGGCAGAGTTTTCCCCAGAGCTTTCAGTATTGTGACACTGCAGATTTTTTACTTTGAAATCCTTTAGGAGTGGGACAGATTAAATTTCTGATGCCAGCCACAAAACAAGTATTATAGTAGCCACTGGAAACCAATACACACAGCATATACATTTGCTGACTAGTCTAGTCTAGATAAAGGTAATAATACCAAATGAGAAATACAAGGTCACACTTATTATCAGACATCTGCTAGTTCTTTTTATGAAACTTTGTGTTCTCTCCTTCTTTTGATATCTGTTCTGGAGTCTAATGCCATCCATATCTTTATATTAAGATACTAGTGCAGTGATTTTCAAATTATTATCTATAGACATCTGGGAGTCCCTGGGACCCCTCTGGGGGCCTCTGAGGCCAAATGCATTCTCTTTTCATTCTTCCAGTGCCCTGACATTTGCAGTGACAACATAAAGCCAAGACACCTCAAACTGCTGACACCTTAGCACAAGCCAGCAAACCCAGGCAGCACCACAAAGTGCGCTGGTAAACAGCTTCGTCCTGATCTTTATGCAATGGCAGAAAGCAAAGAGAAAAAGGATGTCCCTTAAGAGTAACCTTGATGAACCAGCAAAATGTGTGATCTGATTAAATGTTGCTGCTTGAATGTGCATCTTTTAAAATATTCTGTGTGGTGGTGTGTGGCATATAAACAACGCATTTCCCATTTTATAGGAAAGTACAAAAATGGCATTTCTGTCAGTCCCACAAACATTTACGCTGGACAGACAAACTCTGGATATGAATATTATTCAGAATTTCGGTCTTTGGGAGATGTGCGACTTCGTATCCAGTAGCTTGGAAGCAGCCATCTCTGAGATTCAGTGTGTGTGTGTGTGTGTGTGTGTGTGTGTGTGTGTGTGTGTGTGTGTGTGTGTGTGTGTGTTCATATGGAGATGAGAAGACAACTTCAACAAACTCAAGTGTCCTTCCTTAGGAACACCCTCCTTGTTGGTGGAGATGGAGTCGCTGATTTTCTAGGGTAAAAGGAGGTGAGCAGTAGGGATCCTCTTGTCTCCGCCTCCCAGCATCAGGATTACAAACCCCAGCTGCTACCCCCAGCTTTTCACATGGGCTGTGGAAGATCTAACTTCATGCTTATGCAGCAAGTGTATTACCAACTGAATTATTGCCGCACCCAGGGAGTCTGTTTTTTGCCGTGAGAAGGGTGTTTTCTGTAAGAGCTTACACATAGGCAGGCTTCAGGGACACACGGGACTGTGCTTAAGGGCACAACTGAGCATACAGCACTTTGGTCTTGTTTGGAAAACCAGGCACCTCTGATTCCCGGCCTACTACCCTTCTCATTCACTGCACAGGCCAGGTGGTCCTCTGCATTTCCCGCATCCCCTCCTGGCAAGAAAGAGTAATGCTGCAAAAGAAAGAAACGCCAGGTGGAAAATTTGACAAGTCAGACATTACACAGCCACTTAATTTTTATCTTGTCATTTTCACAATCTGAGCAACCAAGTAGAATCCATAAAGAAACCACTAAAACGTGCCCTAATAAAATGCATCTGACCAGGGATATGGGTGTCCATGTTTTCGTCTTTGCCTTAGTTTTGCTTCATTTTAATGGCAGCTATTTGCTGGGCCCAGTGCTCACTTTGACAAAAGCTGTACTGAGTTGCCAATTGAGACACGGTGCAAAGCTTCTATGATTAAGGAATTCAGAATCTATCCAACAGGAAGCCCCGAGGGCAGAATTCTAGAAACACTGAGGGAGAAGCATCTCAACATCACGTACAGATGAATGCCCGGAATAAATATTAACTGTTATTTCTGCAAATGTTCCCACTGTTTTATAGACTTCGTTTCCTCCATTTGTGAGTCTGCGATGTGTTCAGGCTGCTTTCTGGGTTTGCGCTTATGGTGATCTTCTCAGCGTGGTCTGGGTCAGTGTTTGTAGCTCAGCTGGCTGGTGCCAGAGTGAAGAGCTCCTCTGATTTGATTCCACCCTAGGCACTGAAGGATTTTCAAGATTTTCCTCTTAATATTTGGCTTTGCTTGATAATCCTAGGGCATGCTGGGAAATCTCAGCAAGAGGAAAAATTTAGGAACCACAGGGAAGCCTGCTCGGAAGGCTGTGGCTAAGTATGGAGGCTTAGGAGTATGACTACTAATGACTTTTGAATGTTCTGTTCTCACAGGGTTTTCCTTCAACAGAAAGTGTGTAGGCTTGGGAGGGCAGAGGGCTTTTAGAAAACTCAGCCGTCCCCAGAAACACAAACAAATGCCTGATTGAGCCATTTCCCATGAGAAAAGCCATTAGTCAAAAAGGTGCGTGGAACCATATGGCTCAGCTTGCAACTTTGAATTTCAAAAGCAAGAGTTGGCAAAGGGTGGTATGCAATTTTTGCCTCGTGATTTTTATCTTTTTCCTCCTTAGTTGTTGAGGGCTGACCTTGCCTTAACCCATGCAGGGTTGAAGACTGCTTTCTGCTTCCCAGGGCTGGAGAAAAGTGCCCAATTCGGACACAGACTTTACAACCAGAAAGGTGACTAAACCTCAAAGGCTCGGAGGTTCGCTTTGTGCAAAGCAGCAGCTCAGGTGCTTTTCTTTACGGCTTTATTCTCTTGTTTTTGTTTGTGTCTGTTGGCTTTTTGCCTTTGGGATGTTTAAGCTGGGATTCTCATTCCATCTAGGTGACCAGGTCTGAGCTGGCCCAGAGAGGGACAACTAGGTATTCAAGCTCTGTTTGCAGGATGCAGTGGGGGAAGGGCTTGGTTTGCCGATTGGATCAGAAAGCTGAGTGACTTTGCTGAAAATGCCATTGTGAGAGACAGGGGCTAAGCCTGGTGTGGAGTCAACCCATTCAGAGGTGAAGTGTGTCAGCATGCCCTTCTGTAAGCCTTGCCTCATGACTCTGTACCTACGGAGCATCGTCCATGGCAGTTAGGATGAGTACACAATCCCTAGCTGCAAAAAATAATCACTGCCTAATTTAATTGAATTCAATTCACTTCCCGCTGAGGAAAATGCAAGAAGGTTGAACATAACCAACTCTTGTGATTTAGGTTATCCTCATTTTAAGTAAGAAGAAAAAGAATTGGAAAGGGTACTTTATATAAATTCATACAGTTCTTCTTATTACATAATATTATGTAAGTTTTATATAAGTATATTACATAATAGTATATAAGTCCATATACGCCTTCCAAATTTAAAGACTTCATTGCTTTTCTTAGTGATCTATACTAAATATATTGAAATAATCTGAAGATTTTGCCATTCACTGTTTGTCCTGTAAAAGATTGAATGGGAAATGCCCCATAGGCTCACACGTTTGAACACTTGGCCCCAGCCGTTTGAGGAGGTTAGAAAACCTTTAGGAGGAAGAGCCTTGCTAGAGGAAATCCAGGGGCCAAGGGGGACTCTGAGGGTTTATATTCTCACCTCACTCCCGGTTTTCTTTCTGCCTTGTGTCTCTGATTGGAGATCTGCTCTCTTTTCTCCCTACTCTGGATGCTGGCTGCCATGCTTCCTCCGCCATTATACTCTCTTCCTCTGGAAGCATAAGCTAAAATAAACTATTTCTTCCATAAACTGCAAGGATCATGGTGTTTTATCATAGCTACAAAGATTTTTTAATACAGTGACTCTTTCATTAGTGACTACATAAAATAATGGACTTCATGGTGACATTTCATATGTGTATAGACTGTGCTATATGATTTGATTGTATTGCTCTCTCTTGTTCTCCCATTCTTCCTCTTCCCAGACCGTCTCTACTTTCATGTCCACTTTTAGAATATAGATTACTCAAGAGAGATAACATGTGACATTTGTCTTTTGCTGTCTGACTCATTTTACTAAGGGTAGCTTTCCTTTCGGTGGTAAAGATTTGGCTCAGCAGTTAAGAGCACTACTGCTCTTTGTGGAGGACCTGAGTTCGGTTGCCAGCACCCACCCACAGCACCCACCCAGGCGGCTCACAATCAACTGTAACTCTAGGCTCCAGGAGATCTGATGCCCTCTCTGGCATCCATGGGTATTCACACACACACACACACACACACACACACACATGCATACTCACATATTAACACCCATATGCATACAAATAAACATAAAATAATGTTTTTAAAAGATAGAAGAAAAAGCACACAAAACTAAACTTAACCCTCATGCTCAGGTCAGTTGGTCTATGAATTCTGTGGCGGATCCTATGACATTTTGGCCCCCTCACAGGAAATTAAGGTAGGCATAATATTCAATTAATTCTACACTTGTGGAACCTTTGGGAAATGTTTCCCGAAGAAGCCCCTCTGCCAAAGGGTACCTGCACATAAACGTGTGTGAAATAGAAGAGATCTATAATTCCATTGAATGAAAAATAAATAGAAATAAAATCATGTGATAATGTCCCAAGTTAGATGCTCTTAAACCTTATGTCTGCACTGCAGTACACAAACCTTATGTAGACTCTTCATTAAGAAAATGTGACCACTCTTATCACATGATTGTTACCAATTCCCAATCTTGACTTAAAGTCTTATATCCACAGACAAATGGGTGTTAAGTCATTCCTTTTTTTATTGTAATTTAAGGAAACTTTTGCCTTTACCTCAGCAAAAGGAGAATGTCTTTTTTTCCATGTTATCAAGTCTTCATAACACCTATGACTATTATTATAGAGAATAAACAGCTGAATGGGTGCACCTGCCTGCACTTTATGTAGCCAGCTGGGGGAGATGGAGTAGAATGACTGACAGGGTTGTGTGACGTGTGTGCCAGCCTCACTCCTGTCTACACTACACTGAATTTGCTAAGCTGGCTATGCAGGGTCTGGACAAGATTTAAGTTCTACCAGTCAGTTCCAGTTTCTAGTGACAGAGGAGCTGAGACCCTCCACACTGTTTCCAGTGTAGAAGAAACAAAGTGGCTTCAGAGCCAACAGCCCTTAGCAGTTTCTCCATTCTGAGAAGGAGGATAACGTAGATGAGGCAGGATTTCTGAAGCATCTCTAATCCCCCAGGGTATCATCTGAGGGAGGACCAGAGAAAGGGAATACGCAGGAATAGTGCTAAGAACTTGGCTCCTGTGATGACAGAGGGCTGACTGGTTGCCAACTCCAAACTTTGCAGGGCTTTTGAAATCTTAGGAGTTGTATTCTAGGGTCTGAAGTCTCTAGGGTAGCCTAAAAACGCTGGCAAGATTTGTGTGTTTCTGTGCTGAGGCAGAAATCCTTGTTGTCTGGCAAACTCAGTTCTTGCTTCTCCACATCACCAACGGATGGATTTTAGGTCTCACCGAACTCATAGACATTGTAAAAGAAATTGCAGCTCAGCTGTTAAGAGCTCTTGTTGCTCTTCCAGACACTGGAGGTGGGATTCCTGCCCCCCCCCCAATTAGGCAGCTCACAGCCACCTGTAACTCCAGTTCCAGAGGACCCAATGCCCTCTGTTGGCCTCTATGGGCACCTACCCCCCCCCACACACACATGATGTACACACATGCACACACAACAGATAAATAAAAATAAATATTTAAAAAGAAAGGAATTCCAATCAAGCCCTCAAGAGAGTTTTAATGAAATAGTTAACAGAATTTAAATTGCTAAAAAGGAACCAAATGTTAAGACCAGCTCAGGTACTCTTGAAGAAGTCCACTCTGGATGGTAGGAGCAGAGAAGGAGGGGGTATACATGAGAATTTGCTGAACTACCTTAAACCCAGCAAGGGGTTTAAGGAGCTCTGAAACAGGGTCTTTAAAAACAGGTAGATGGGGCAATCAAACACGTGAGATGGAAGAAGAGGGCATTTCTGTGGGAGAAAAAGGACAGAGAAACTAGAGGCAAGAAGGTGAACGGGGCCAGGAGGAGGACTACACCTTAAAAGAGTATGTACAATTTTCTTGCCACTATTTACATGGCATTAAATATTATAAATAGAAATCTTTAGAAATTGCTAAAGTCTAAATTATGGCTACTTTGGCTACAAGGAGAGAGATGGGGGCAGTTACACCAGATGATGGATATTGTATGGTAACCATGTTAGCTATTTGTATCTTATACCATTATGCTGTAATCCTTACACAGACACACAAAAATTTGTTCTTCAATGCCATCATAATCTTGTCACTAGGATAAGTAATCATTGAGACAGAGAAAAGAATAGATACGAAAAACCATGAAATTACATCCATATTCATAGGATAGGCTAAATTGATTCCAAATATGTAGGATTTAAATATGATAGATAAAGCTTTAATTTTTCAAAACAGTTTAGAATTGCCTTATACCTATAGTGGAAAAATGCCTTTGTTCTACCCCATCCTGCAGAGCTGAGAGCAGACTCCAGGACTGCCTCACACATGCTGGGCAGTTCCTGGCTCTACACAGCCCACTCCCAGATCAGTTCCTGGCAAAATTCCAGGAGTACATTTGATTTTGGAATCAGTTGCCTGTTGACTATTTACTGGAACATCCACAGACACTTCTCTAGTCCTGGGATTTTGTTTATGCAGGTTTCAAGAGGATTCTGTTATCTTAATGAGCGTGGGCTGTTTCAAGTTTTCTGCTTTTTTTTTTTTTCCTATGTAAATGTTAATACTTTTAACTATGTTAGGGAACTTGTCATTTTCCCCCTACTCTTCAAGTTTATTGGCAAAATATCTTTGTTAGTTTTTATCAGGAATCTATAACTGTGACCATTTTTGTCCCTAATGTTATAACTTTTCTGTTGTTTCAAACCAATATTTCTAAAATTAGGTCAAATAAAAGGCAGCCTTTTGTGCTTTGTTGATCATCTTCATTAATGACATTGTTTTTCTATCTCGTTACTATTTCTACTTATCTTTATTATTTTGTTTTTGCTATTTTTCTTGCTTCAAAATGTCCATTTTTATTTCTTAAGATTGATGATTTTATTTTCAGCGGTGTGTATATGTGTGTGCCTGCATGAAGTCCCTCAGGGGCCATAAGAGGGTATTGGATCTTCAGTGTGAGCCACCATATAGTAAGTCTTGGCTTTGTTCCTCCATCAGTGAAGTAAGTAACCTTCACCACTGAGCCATCTCTCCAGCCCCTCATAGACTTTTATTTGTATAAGTAGATTTGATTCTTGGGTCATTGATAGTAACTCTTACTTTTTCTCTGGTGAAAATACTTATAGCTACAGTTTTTTTTAAATACATTTTCCACTATATTTATCAAATTTTGCTTTGGAGTTTTTGCTATTTTAATTATTAGATGTGATTCCACCTTTGATCTATGAATTATTTAGAAGTGTGTTTTTAATTTTCCCATAGGCTTTAAGCAAAACTATCACTGGGACTGGATAGAGCAAGGCCTCTGTGGTTAAGAATACTTGTGCATTTCTTGAGGAGTCAGGTTCAATTCCCAGCACTCATACCATGGCTTACAACCAAGTGTAACTCCAGTCCCTGAGGATTCAACACCTCCTGTGGTCTCCATGGGCACCAGGCATGCGTGTTGTACACAGATAAACATGTAGACAAAACACCCATACTCTAAAATAAATGAATATCGATTTAAAAATAACCGAACACTGCTGTCTAATTTAATTGAATTTGCTTGATAATAGGATTCCTCAAAAGTTTATTGAGATGTTTGTAATATCAGTTTTTATAGATAATCCATATATGTTTGAGTGCAATACTTATTTCCTAGCTGTGTTTTATAAATATACACTATTATATAGGGGCCATTTGTTCTGTTCTTCAAATATTCTGTATATACATTGGTTTATTGTTTGCTTAATATTCAACTCACCAAGAGAGATATATTAAAACCCTTCCTATTTGTTGGATTTATAAATTTCTCCTTTCATTCAATACTTTCCATTTTATGATTTTTTTAAAAAAATATGTGCATTTTATTGTGTGTTTTATTATTTGCACAAATGTTGAAAGTTTTTATGTCTTTCTGGAAAACTGATTAATATGCAGGAACCTCTATTGAGTCACTGTTCTCTTAAAGGCTATTTTTTTTTTTTGCTTGATATTAATTCCGAGGCATCAGATTTTCTTCTGTTTAGTGCATGACTGATGAATATTATCATGTCCATTTATTTTTAAGTCTCCTGTGGAATTTTTAAAATATGCTGTTCATAAATTCTGTTTCAGATGTAATTTAAAAGAAATTATGTACTTCACTTTTCCTAATCTTCCCATTGAATTCACTTATATTGATTGTATTACTGATATATTTGCATCGATTTCTCCCATCTTCTTTAGTGATTTTTGTTTCAACAGACACCTTCTATGTCATGAAACTTTGAACTTGTTCTGTAAAGATAGTTATTGAGCATCAATTTTTTAACATATACACAGACAATTAGACTTCAGTTCACTGTCTTTTTGTGGTAGCATGGTTGTTTTCATAAACTAGAGATTCAGTCAGCTACTGAGAATTGAAGATGTCAGGAAAGGTCAACAGAGAATGTGGGGGTTCTCAAGATGAAATGGTGAAGTATGCTGGGGTCAGAACTTTATTACCTTTAAAACCATTTTTCTTTTCTTTGGACATTTATTCATTTGCTTGTGGGGAGAGTCACATGCCACAGCACAAAGAAGTCAGAGACCAATTGTAGGAGTTGGTTTTCCTCTTATATTACATATATCAAAACTTGGCTCACCAGGAATGACAGAACCTTTACCTACTGACCCATCTAAGCAGCCCCCTTTATCGTTTTTAAATGGGGGTTGAATAGAATTTTGAAACTGAACACCAAAAAGACTGGACCAGAAAATTTTAAATCTAAAATACTCCAGGCACAAAACATCAGAAAATCTGACACATTATGAAAAGACCTAATCTAAGAATAATAGGAATAGAAGGAGAAGAAACCCATGTCAAAGGCACAGAAAATATTTTCAACAAACTCATGGAAGAAAATTTCCCTAACATAAAGAAGGAGATGCCTATAAAGCATACAGAACACCAAATAGACTGGACCAGAAAATAAATTCCCCTCCGTACATAATAATCAAAACATTAAACATATAGAACAAATTAAAAGCTTCAAGAGAAAAAGAACATATGAAGGCAGACCTGTTAGAATTGTACCTGATTTCTCAAAGGAGACTCTAAAAGCCAGAAGGGCCTGATAAAACATTTTACAAACTCTGAGAGACCACAGATGACAGCCAAGACTACTATATCCAGCAAATATTTCGATCACAATATGTGCATAAAAGAGACTTTCCATGTTAAAACCAAATTTAAGCAGTATCTATCTACACATCCATCCCTATAGATGGCACTAGAAAGAAAAAATTCAGCCTAAAGAAGGTAAGCACACCCAAGAAAACACAAGGAATAAATAATCCCAGACCAGCAAATAAAAAGAGGGGGAAAAACAACAACAAAAATACTAGAATATAATAACAGAAATCAACAAACATTGCTCATTGATATCTTTCAACATCAATGGCCCCGATTCTTCCCCCCCCCCAAAAAAGATGAAAAGAATGGATGTGGAAACAGGATCCATCCTGCTGCTATATCCAAGACACACATCTTAATATCAAGGATAGACATTATCTTAGTATAAAAGGATGGAAGAAGATGTTCCAAGAAAATGGACTTAAGAAGCAAGCTAATGTAGGTATTTTAATATCTGACAAAATAGACTTCAAACTAAACTTAGTTGGAAGAGCTATAGAAGGACACTACATACTCATCAAAGAAAAAAAAATCCACCAAAAAGACATTGCATTTGTTAACATTTATGCACCAAACACAAGATCTGAATCCTAAAAGTTGTTTGTTGTCTGACCTCACATGTGCCTCTACCCCAACTTTGTCTGCATGTGCACACAAACACACACACACACACACACACACACACACACACACACACACACACACACACTATAATAATAAGTAAAACAAATTTAAGTAAAAGTTTATAAATGTGTAGTATTATCAGTACTGTTTTGAACACATAAATATCCTAGGAGATAATATTATTTTCCCAGTGTCACCCAGATTATGAGTAGAGGTATGGTAAAGGTAGCTTGTGTGTAAACGTATTGACTGATGTCTTTCTGCTTCTAAGGACTACGCTCCTCAGAGATACTAGTTTGACCCAAACTAGCATTCATTTTTGCCTCCCTACCTCCATCAAGGCTCTCTTTCTCCCTCCCTCCCTTACTACCTTTTGTTTTTGAAATAAGATCTTTCTGGCTATCCTTTGCTGTCCTTGAAGTTGCTGTGTGGCCTGACTTGCCATAGATTCTCATTCCTCCTACTTCAGCCTCCTGTGTACCCATCCAGGGGAATAAAATCTATGAAGAGATAAAGACCTTTGTGAGCAGAACCTGCAGGTAAACACTCATGTTAAGAAGCCCATCTGGTACCCAAGAAAACACGCCCACACAGGAACTACGGAATCACCTGGAACAAACGATCCAACAAAAGTTTTTTCTCTCTGGAGCATCTTCCTCCACTGTCTGGGCATTAGATTCTTAGCACTATACAAAAGCTGGGATTCAATACCCTGCTTTCTCACAGCCCTGTACCATTTCTCGTTTTCTTTTTCTCTGCTTCTCTTAACTTCTTTTCTGCCCCAGAGGCTGATTACTACAGCTTTCTATAATAGTTCTTCCTCACTACTCCCCACCATAGACAGCCTTCTACCTCTTCTGGGCACAGAGTGAGTCCCTTGTCAATGGTCTGGTCCCTAGGCTGTCTATGCAGATTCGGGGGGAAGATATTTGTCTGAAAGCAACTGAGTCAGCCCCTCTGGGATGTGCAGTCCTATGGTCTGCACTTTAACAGGCTTTCTAGGTCATTCTCCTGTGGCCAGTGTTTTGCCAATCCTGCCCTCCTAGTTTGACATGAACACTAAGGGCCCCTATCCTTTATGTCATCCTCTGTAATGGCTTCCCTCTATGGGGTGACTCACTGGCCTGACCCAAATATAACATTGTTCTGTCCCATTAATGTGCTTGTTTCTATATTTTGGGCTTTTTAGAAAATCATATGCTTAGTGACTGCCTGCCCTTTGTAATCACAAATGGAATTTGCCCTTTATTTCACAAATAACCCATTTCCCCCAGGCCTCATCTGTTTGTAGGTACAAATAAAGGCACTTACCGTTTATTGCCCAAGTTTTACTGACTCATGCCCACACCTACATAATAAAAGAACCCATTCCCCCGCAAAAATCTCCCCAATGTGTTTCTGAGGGGTCTCAGCAGGTGCTTCGCTTTGCTATGCATTGCTGCTAGCTGATGGGACTGATTTTGGAATCTTGTGGCTGTACTTTTCCATGTCAATAAGAGCAATGGCCTTCCTAAAGATGACAGTGTAGATGTCCCTCTTCCCCCAGATAGGACACTTGCCTCTTCCTCTCTCTGCTCCATAGACACAAACTCCTAGGGAGCTAGGAATGAGTTGCTAGGCATCCTGACTTGCATGTGGCCATTGGCCATTGCTTGAGTGACACAGAAGGTGGGGTGGGGTTGCTGATTTGCCTCGATGCTGTGATTTCTCCATCTCAGTAATGCTCCATCTCCTCTGGCTTTCCAACATCCCTGATGAAGCCATTTCATTCCATTGCTGCGTGCAGCACCTCTCTCAACACGACAGAGAATCACTGTGTTTCCAGCCCAACCACCTCCCCGACTACCCACAGATAAACCATGTGCTCTCAACAAAGCCACTGTGCAAAGTCTTAGCCTTTCAGACCCTCAGCTCATCACACATGCTCAGCTATGACCGAAGCTCATTTTTACATTAGGTTGAGAACACACACATGTACAAGCACACCTGTGCTCTAGTTCTAATAGATTAGGAGCCTGTGGTGTTTCGAAAGAAGATAGCCCCCAAAGGGAGTGGCATTATTAGGAGGTGTGGTCTATTATAGTGCGGGTAGCCTTTGAGGTCTCTTTTCCCCAAGTGTCTCTCCATGTGACACTGAGTCCACTTCCAGTGGCCTGCATATCAAGACTTAGCCAGCACCATGTCTGCCTGCATGTCACCATGCTTCTCACCATGATGATAATAGACTGAACTGCTGAAACTGTAAGCTAGCCACCCCAAGCGAATGCTTCCCTTATAAAAGTTGCCATGGTCATAGTGTCTCTTCACAGCAATAAAAATCCTAACTAAGACAGAGTCACTAGTGAAAACTGCTTCAATAAGCTTCTCCCAAACTTTAGTGGATAGGAGAGGCTGTGGGAATAATAGAACCTGCTGTAGTTTGGGTCTTAATATCCTCTAAGGTTCATGTGGTTAAAGGCTTGGTCACCACTATGGTACTTCAGGGATGTGGTGGTGTTCTAGTTTGCCCTCTGTTGCTATGATAAAACACTAACCAAAACCAATTGGAGGTTATTTGACTTACAGGCCCATCATCAAGGGAAGTCTGCATGGGAACTCAAGACAGGAACCTGGAGGCAGGCACTGAGGCAGAAGCCAGAGCTCTACTTACAGGCTTGTTTCTAGGCTTTCATTCAGTTTCTTTTTTTCTTTTTCTTTTTTTAATAACTCCAAAGCCCACCTGACTAGGGGTGGTATTGCCTACAAGTGAGGTGGATCCTTCTACATTGTTTAGCAATTAAGAAAATACCCAAATACACAGGCCCAAGACTGACTGATGGATGTCTACAATCAAGATTAGCTAGCTAATACTAGTGGAAACTGGAGGATGTGAAACCCAGTGGGAGGTCTTTTGCTACGTCTTTAGGGGAAGACCCTCTAAATAGAGAACTGTGGGGCGGGGCAGCCCCTTCTCTTTCTCTATTTAGCTCCAAGGCCATAGGTGGGTGGTTTTGGTCTGCCATGCACCCTCACAGGCCTTAAAGCAAACAGTCTGCTTTATTATGAGGCATCAGTTGAAAGCAGGAGCCCGAATCAGCTGCTTCCCTTTGTAAGTTGATTGCCTCAGGTATTCCTTACAGTTACAGAAAGCTAACCAACACAGAGCCCAATTGATACCGGTGCTTATTAAAAAGAAAGCAAAACAAAGGAAACACAAAGACTTGCTGTTTCACTTAAAACACAGCATCTGATAGTTGAGTTACAGAATACAAAAGAAGGAAGCAAACAACAAACCCATTCTCTCCTACCTTCCTCTTCATTTACCATGAAAGGCCAGCTGTCATGGAAAGCTGTTCCTATCCCCATTACCATTCCTTTATCAGAAAGGAAGATAAAACCTTAACAAAGGAACAGATGATCCCAGGCCATTGGTTCCTACAACTCCAGAGCTGCTTTAGAGAGGAAGTTGCATCTTTGCAGAATTATAATTATCAATCAGCCTTTATTGCTTCAGCTTTCTTTATTGCATTCCAACACACAAAGTAATGAAAACATATAATAAAGAGAATAAAACACGCAATGCATCACTGTGCAGATATTGCAATCATAGCAAATCCAATGTAAATGCCCTACAGGGAATACTTGAGTCTTCCAATACATTGCTAACAGTTTGCATGATACTACATTCCGTTATTTATCTACTAAAGCTGTCATGCTTTGCTAAATATCATGGCAGCATCAACCCCAAATAACACTCCTCCTTCCTATCCTCCAAAGGGGAGGCATATTTCTTTGCTGTCACTGGTTTTAATGTTTGCAAAGAGTAGCTCTGGCTCCTGAATAATTAATGCATAACGATTACTAAGCTATGGGTAGTTTACTGTGCTAGCCCCTCTGGTCTTCCCAATGTTGCTTGCTTTAATATGCATTTTGAATTGGAACCAAGAGGTAGAAAAGCCATTAAGACTGTATGGAGCTCAGTCAATAATGATTTAGAGTGTGGACACGTCCTGGGTTTTTTCAGTCTTGGCTCTCAAGCCCCATCTGCTGCTCATGCTCTGACTTGGTCCTCCTGCAAATGCTTCTCTGAGGGCAGGGTTTCTGCTTTGTTTACACTTCCTTAAAAGAGGCAGCCCTCAAAAGTTCAAGTCAGGTGTGCTTTCCCTCTGCAGTATTTCCAGCTGGGGGAGAACATGGGCCATGGCTAGGTACCCTGGAGGTGTTTTTCTCAGTTACATACACTTGTCAAGCAACTTCATGATCTCATGCAGTACACAAGGACTTAGTAAATGTTGAATACTGCTAATTATTAACGAAACCAATCCTAGGGACACTGGAAGGAGCTTCCAGTCTAGCTGAGAGGGCTTCAAATGAAGGAACGGGAACTTTGTCCCGGAGAGGATGACAGAGGGATGGTGTGAAGGCAGGCTCATCCATGGCCAGAGGTTTCTGCTCCAACTCTCTTCCAAGATGAACTCAGGTGATACTGATTCCCATTCGTCAGAAGGCATGGCATCAGGAAAGGCAGAGGTGGGTCATTTTGTGGTCTCTTTTGTGAGCTGCAATGACATAAAGCTCCACAAACATCTAGCTAGGGAGAGGCACCAGTGGCACCAGGACAAGCACTAGCCACTTCGTGAGGGACAGCAGCCCAAATTTATTTAGTTTGGTACTTGATTTGGGATGGATACACACCATACAGTGTAGAAACAGCTAGTCTATATGTGGAACACAGGTAAATACAAGATTATGTTGTGTGATTCTGACCAAAGTGTCACTTAGAGCTTGTTGCTCAGTAATGTCAGCAGCTCCCATTTCCTCCTTTTTGAAGTCCCCCAGATTAGACTCATTAAGTGAAAACAAAATTAGTATTTTAGAAATAAATATATAAATGTCTTGGGTCTGATTCCATAGGAAGATCTGTTTGGCCATGGCAGGAGATACTGTTCATTTTGTGAGGAGGTTCAGAAACAGGTCTTTGGCTAAGTGGATCCCGATGACCTACACATTAGCATAAGTCTAAAAGGTCACACTTGCTATTTCCTCCTCACCTTGCAGATCAAACCTTATGTGTGGTAATTGGTGCTTTGCCCTTTCTAGCACTTAAACTGTTGCTGGGCCTGGCACTGGGTTAAATGGACAAGACCCGTGTTGCTAGGAGAACAAAGGGAAGTGAGGCTAGCATGTGTACACTGCTCCGTGGTTGCAATTGGTCTGCTAATGAATCAATTGTGAGAAAAGAATGAGGTGAGCTAGAAATATCAGCAGGATGACCTGGAACACCTCCACGGGAAGGTGTATTCTGAAATCACAAACTGAACAGCAAAGCCTCTGAGTATTATGGTAGACCTCGAAGAGAGTAACTGTAAGTATCACCGTCATGTCAGATTGCTGACATGGGCAATAGGGTATACTCTAGAACCATTGGGTGAAACCTTTTCCTGTATGGTGATTGCTGATTTCCATAATGGTAGGGGTGGGGATGGAAGCCCAAAGAATGAGTGTGTTCACTCTGAGTACCTGTGCCCTACTCTTCTTGTTGTCAGGGCCCCACTATCCTTTCCAGTCATGACATGTGTCATTGAAAGGGAGGGAGGTGACTGTCTCCGACAGGTAGATGAGACAGAACTTCACTCCTGATTACCATTAGTCACAGTGACATGAGATTGTTGTCAGTCATTGTGCTGGGACTTACGCCGTGAAGCTTGAAGGCCTCTCAATGGTCCTCCATTCCAGTCTAGAAGATTCTTCTCTTTCTCTCAGCTCTGAAATCAATTTCTGGACTAAGAGGCATAAGAGGTGCACAGATTCTATTTTTTCTTTAACTTCGTACCAACTTGAACCGCCACTTAGCTTGTCAAGCATGAGTAAATAATTTCACTCTATTATCTTTTCCATCTGCTTTAATATTACTGAGGCTTTGGGTAATTCATGCCTCACTTGTATTAGACAAGACACTTTATGAGATGCATGAAGAAAATCTAAGAAGATGAGAAGCTAGTGTGGGAGGGAGATTGAGCATAGTTAAAGCTTTAAAAAAAATTAGCCTGCACAATTTGTTATATATGCCTCAAATTCAAGTATGTGGGACCTTGGATGGATAATTTAACCTCTCTCTATCTTCATTTGTTTCCATTTGTAATGGGAATAATAATTACATCTATTTCCTAAAGTTGAGAGCACTAAAAGGTATAATGCATGTACAATTATCTGTATACTACTGGGGATGTCACATGAAGATATGTTCAGTGTTAAAGGGGAATGTGAAAGTCAGCACTCTAGTCACAGTAGATGGGGAAAGGAAAATGATGCTTCCAAAAGCTCGTGACCAGAAACTAAGCCAGCCGTGTTCAGAACATCCCTGACTGAAAAGGAAAACATGCCTGGGCTTTAAAACCAAAGCACCTGTCTTTGAATTGTGATCGACAGGTTTACGATATTCTGGGTAGTTACCCACTGTGTTAGTTTCCTGTGGTTGCTATAGCAAAATTATTATAAACTCCATAGCTTAAGATAACAGAAACTTATTCTTTTGTAGTGCTGGGGGCTGAAAGTCCAGAGTCAGGGTCATGGGGCTGAAATCAACATTTTAGCTTGGCTTTACTTGCGTGCAATCTGCTCCTTTGTGGATGAGGGTGTTCTTTTGCTTGTGAATGCATCTCGCCCTCCTGTCCCTGTCTCCTTCTTTCCTCTTCTCTATCTCTGTTGTAGATCTCTGTGTCCCTGTGTATGTGTAGGTTCCACCCTGCATCTGTGAAATGGTTTTATGACAATTCAAAGTTGAAAATCATAAAGAGTCATACAGTTTTTATTCAGTTTAAATACTACAAGTCTCCTCTTTGCTGGATAGTCTTTTAAGAATGGAAATCACAGGGATGAAAATTTCCTGTCTTGAGGAAATTATATTCCATTTGCTACAAATAGACTAATAAGGGTTGAATGCACTATGATAGACAGCATAATAGAAAGTCAGCAATGGACCTGGGGAGATGACTCTGTGGTTGAGCACTTGCCCTGAGGACCTAAATTTGGATCTCCAGAAACAATGGAAATGCCAGGTGGGTGTACCGGTCTGCCTGTAATCCAGGAGTAGAAGGCAGAGACAACGGGATTTCCCCAAATCAAGCTGGGTAGTGGGATCAGCCATATTGGGTACTCTGGGTTTGATTGAAAGACTCGGCTTCACTGACTAAGGTAGAAGAACATTCAGAGATGAGTCCCAACATCAGTCTCAGGCCACCATATGCATGTGTACACATATACACATGTAACCACACACACACACACACACACACACACACACACACACCGGTGCTGTGGCATCGCATAGAGCTGGAGGAGGCTCCATCTGGCATGCAAAGGCTATAAGGGGCTTCAGTTTTTGGTTTGTTTGTTTAATGGGTGACTGCATTGGGGCAAACATATGTTTTCTGAATAGGTGAACCATTTATTTGCTTTGAGTCCTAGGTTAAGCATATCTTCTCCTCTTGGCTTGCTGAATGTAGAATGGAGTGCACGGTTATACTGTGGAATGAGATAATAGAAACCTATTTGTCCCTTCTCCCATTCTTGGTGGTCAAAAGAATTCCATTTAGGGGAACACTTTTCAGTTTAGCACAAAGAATCCAGGAAGACTTCCTAAACCTTTCCCCCCTACTTCCCAATTTAAACTTGACCAAATCATTAATAATAAAAGCAAATGAATTATGAAAACTTTAGTGGCAGCTGGTGGGCTCAACGGAGCTGGTCCTACAAATGAACATCTAATTTTGTCATGTTGACGGGTGTGGAGATGTTGATCGGTGTGTTGCTTATTCATTATCATGCTAGCAAGGGCCTCTGCCTTGTGATTTCCTGTCAGATCCCTTGTTCAGCAAGCAATGGAGGTAGACATAGGGATGTGTCATTTGTACCTACTGGGAACAAATGTTGTTTTTGCTTCCAGTGCATTGTCTCAGCACTCTAAGTAATAATTGCATGAGAGCTAACAACTGTAGTTCCAGTTTCACTGGAGCTGATAAATTATGGTCATCTTACTTGGAGAGACAAAGCATATTAATCAAAAGATAACAATTTCCAGTAGCACATTCCAAAGTAGCAAATGAATGGCTCAGGCAAAGAGTTTCAAAGATAGTTGGAAGAAGTCTTGTCTGGGAAAATTCCCTTAGGAAATGGGCCCAGAATTGAGCTTCAGTGTAGACAGTTGTCAGAAAGGTAGGAAGGGTTGCTCAGAGCTGGGAGAGGGTACTGCCAGCAGGGGTGGGGGGTGGGGAGCACAGAGGCGAGAATGTGCTGATGGGCAGGGTTTAGGGCTTTGTTGTTTTATTTTGTGTTTCATTTTGAGACAGAATCTTACTATATTCCCAGGCTAACCTTGAACTTATGACTCTCTTGCTTCTGCTTCATGAATGAGTACAGGATCATAGTTGTGTGTCATTGTGCCCAGATGAAAGGTGTTTATCCATGTGGATGATGTAGTATGACTATAACAAAGACTTTCGATAGACTTTTGCTAAAGTCACTGACTGCATTCTTGGATCTGAGATGCTCAGTGGGTAGCTAAAAATGAGACAAAAGCTTCACATCTCCACTTTTTAAATGCACCTGTCTCCTTTGCAACCTTAAACTTTGATTGAGACATGTTTGTCATTTAAGGTATGCTCATCATGAAGTTGATATAGTTCTAAATTTCTCAATATATATATATATGTATATATATTTGAGAATTGAGAATATATATAGAGAGAATATATATATATGTATGTATATATATATATATATAATATATATATATATATAAATTTCAAATATATATATTCATCTCTTCCCTCTCCAAGGCTGAAAACACTAAGAAAAGAGTAAGTAAAATATTTTCATGATTCTGGGTACAACAAGCATTTCACGCAAATTGCTGAATCTTGGGAACTAGGGCCTATCCCCCAAGTAGGAGCAATTATCTTCTGATGAGAACTAAAGTCCTTCTCCCACTCAAGCAACAATTATTTTCTTGGTGTCAGAAGGACCAAGCAGGACTGGACCTGAGATCATGATCAACAGAGCACCTGTTTAACTAAGACTGCATGACTATGTATGTGTCATGTTGTCCACTTTTGCTGTTCTGTCTGTACAGTCCATAAAAGGCATAAGACAGCAATCCTTGTGGTCCTTCCCACTGTGGTCATACTGACTACTTCCTGGTCCAACACCATTGAGGTATCAGGTGACAAAATCTTGTGTGTTGGAATGCCCAGTCTCTCCTAGGACCCCATAATCAGACGCACAGTTATAAATCTAATTTGCCTTTCTTTCTCTCTTTCTCCTTCTCCTTCTCCTTCTCCTTCTCTTTCTCTCCCTCCCTCTCTCTCTCTCTCTCTCTCTCTCTCTCTCTCTCTCTCTCTTTCTTTTCACTTTTTGAGACAGGGTTTCTCTGTGTAGCTTTGTAGACCAGGCTGGCCTCAAACTCACAGAGATCTGCCTGCCTCTGCCTCCCAAGTGCTGGGATTAAAAGCATGTGCCACCACTGCCTGGCCTATAAATCTAATTTTCAATAGGGAGGTTTGGTTTAGATTCATTCCCTGATTCACCAGCTACATTCTAAGAATAAACTATGTTCTCTCCTTAACTCTGAGATGGGGAAATTTGTATCTTGTACTTTTGGCAATGAGAAACTAAAAATACCTTTTGAGGACTGAGGTGGAACAAGGAAAACCATGGCTTGGGAAAAGGCTACATTAGGCTAAGAAGATGAAAGTGGAGAGATGAGGGAGGGAACCAATTCCAAGGGAGGGACTCAGTAAGTGATATGGCATAAGAAATGGATGTAAGAGATGTTGGGGAAAGTGCCGAATCTTTTGTATCTCCATTGAACAGTATGATGGAGTTTATTTATTTTTACATGTCTATTTCCCTATGAGGGTTTTCAAAAGCATGGGCCACATCTGATTTACCATGTCTCTCTCCAGTTCTTGTTAATAAGTTTAATGTGTGACACATTCTCAATAAATGCTGACTTTCTGATCATTAAACCATTGCCTGTGAGATGGGAGAAGGTTTGAAGAAGTTTCAGCTTCTTGAGAACAGGGGTACAGTGTTGATTAGACACAAAAGAAAAACCACCTTAGGATTGTCAGTAAGTGAAAATGCTCTTCAGGTCCAGTGGGTAAGACATTTGAGGGGCTGCAATAATAAGAACTGACTTAAATTTCTAGGCGTCATTTTCAAATCAAGGAACATATAACTTCTAATATTGTTTTATTCTTGGATAGAAAGGAAAGGGGGCATATGGATTGAAAAACTATGCTATTCCCCCCAAAATCTGATATTATACTTGGGAAAAGCACAAATGATAAATAAAAAGATTTATTTAGAAGACGATCACCCTTTGGTAAGACAACAGAGATCTTTACCAGAACCTTCAAAATTCATCCTCTCAGAAGGTAGGGTAGGAACAGAATCACACACCCCATCTTAAAAGTTTTTATGTGCAAAAATACAGTTAATTTAATGCTTGCTATACATAACTCTATCAAAAATTCAAACTATGAAGAAATGGAGCATGAAGTTAGGCTTCAGAAATGAACGACAAGCAAGTGAACTCTATGTCTGGGGATAGAGCTGTGCAGTTTCTAGATTCTCCTAATAGGTGTGCTGTTGTACACAACCTTGACTGTAAGACTCCTGGCACAGCTTCTCTATCTCTGAATAACATTCAGCCATATTGCTGTTAATTGGTTATCAATCAATACAGTTCCACAGACAAAGGCGAGTCTACCTATTGTCATCGACATAGTTTTATTAGGAGAAGCCCTATATATTTGTTTGTATGTCGTCAGAAGCATGTTAAAATCACTGTAAAAGAAACTCTGTGGCCAAAGAAATAAAAATTATTTGCATTTAACCTTTATCAAAAGTTTTCCACCCTCTACAGTAAATGAGATTTCATATGCCTGTATTGGCTGCTAGTGAGTCCATACCAAAGCACCATAAACCTGGTGTCTTAGACATCTCAGAAGACCAACAGTCCAATATTAAGGTCAGGTTGGCTTCTTTTGATGTCTGACAAATTGCCTGTTCTCGCCCCATCTTCATATGCCACTTAAAAAAATGAGAACAATCTTCACACTGGATTAGAGCTCACCTAATGACCTCATATTAATTCAATTGCATGTTTAAAGGGCCTGTCTTTAAATACTATTACATTATGAGATTCTGGACTGTTTGCTGCTCTAGCAGGCAGCATGAACCTTAGATAGCAGGACCTAAAAATGAGGTGGACTAAAGTCTTGTGCAATAGCCAACTTTATTTATCAGGCAGTTTATACTCCTATGGCTAAGAAAGGTCACCTAAGTAAAGTTCTCATGAGTTGAAGCTCACAAGGTGTGCCATCTCTCCAACCCCTAAAGGGGTAGACCAGGCTGGCCTCCAGTTCACCACCCTTCTACTTTTGTGTCTTCAGCATATCTTACAGGCACACACCACCACAACCTCCCGTTGTTCTTACTATGTTCATTCTTGAACATTCCCAAATATGTGTGCCATTATGTAGATGACATTTCCTATTAATTCCTAGCCATCATTTATTTGTAGGAAAGAAGTGGATTTTGCAAACTACACTATCATATCCAAAACTGTGCTCCAGATGAATTATCATCTTAAGCATTAAAAACAATCAGTTAATTCAAGGTAACATTACAAAATACATTTATAATACAGAAGCAAGGAGATTTTTAAAGAAAGCAACAAAGACAAAATAAAACGAAGTTAAACAATACATGATGACTTTGATTACATAAAAATACAGGTTTTTGCCAGGCGTTGGTGGCGCATGCCTTTAATCCCAGGACTCGGGAGGCAGAGGCAGGTGGATCTCTGTGAGTTTGAGGCCAACCTGGTCTCCAGAGCGAGTGCCAGAATAGGCTCCAAAGCTACATAGAGAAACCCTGTCTCGAAAAACAAAACAAAACAAAACAAATAAACCAGTTTTTTGTTCAGTGATGGAGGCAGACAAAAGAGCAACTTAAGGAAAATCCTAGCAATGTATAAAGCAGCAAAAATGCAATATCTACAACTGTGTAAATTAATATAGGAAATAACAATGAAAAAGCCAGAAGTCCCAACAACAACAACAAAACAAGCAAAAAGAATCAGCTCTTTACTCAAGAAGCTAGAAAATACATGAAAAGATGCTCAAATTTATGAGTAATCAGAGACCTGGAGTTTGGAAGAGATACTTAGTATTTTTCACATGGGCTAGAAGTTGTGTAATACCCAGTGTGACGTGGAGAGGAGAGAGCCTAGAGAATTGCTGTGGGACGGTGATGGATGTTACTCCCCTGAAGCGCAATATGGTGCTGCTTTTTCAGCTTGTAGATCCAGACCAGACTCGTGCGACTTCCAGCATCTTTCTTTGCAGGACATACCCCAGAGAACCCTTCACACAGGTCAATATGGTGATAGATGAAGATTTCCATCACCAAGTTTTGATGAAAATGTGGAGAAAACACGTTTGTTTGTCACGATGGTATGATGGATACATACTGTAGATTTCTATGCAGACATTAGGAGCAGGAGACAGGTGCTAACACAGTCTCTGGATTAAAAAAGGAAAGTTTAAGAAACATAGCAAAGCAAAAGTGGAATAAACACTATAGAATGATATCATTTCTGGAAACTAAAATGGTGCCACATAAATTACACATTATGCTTTCTTCCTAGAACACAGGAAACTAATGGATGGACTAAGATGAACTGTTGCTCAGTGATGGAGAAAATGGGATGGGAATGAAAAATGAACACAGTAGAGAATTAATGAACAAGTGAATGAATATAGAAAACTCTTGTTTTAAATAATGTCATTAGGTATGTGTGTCTGTGTGAGTGTATGTTCACAGTGTATGTGGGTGCTGGCAGAGTCCAGGTCCCTCAAAGATGGAATTACAAGCATTTGTGAGCTACCCAACATGGGTTCTGGGATTAGAACTCGTGTTCTCATGGTTGAGCAGCAAGTATTCTTAGTTACTGTGCCATTTCCCCAGCCCCTGGGAAAACTTAAAACTGCCAAAAGGAAAGAACCAGATGTATTCACCATCACCATGCACGCTTTGGGCATGATTTGGTTAACATGCTTGGACCCCAGTTGGGCTAAACTCTCATAAAGATGATTCATGTAGACCATGAACTATCAAGCATCTCCTGTTTAGGAATTGCAATGAATATAAAACCATTGCTTTGTGGTTCTGGTAGCTTCTGTGGCTGAGCATACGTGTCAGACAGCAACAGAAAGGGGAGAGTCATTTTGCTTGCACACCATTCACTTTAGCAGAGTTGTCTTCATGTTTCACCTGGTATGGTGGCAACATTTTGATTGATAGGTGCTCAGCTATTTCTTTCTGATGCACAGGATTTGGGAAGGGTCTTTCTCGTGAGAGGGATGGTGCACTTCTGGGAAAACCTGTCTGAAATAAGAGATACTCTTCCAGGTAGGATTTTACATTTAAATGGTAATGAAGGCAGGGATTGTGTTAGATGGTCATCATGAGGAAGTCAGGATTTTTATCCCTGATTTTTTGTGTGCCTCTCAACAGCCTGGGCTGCTTTATTCATCATTCCTCATAGTGTCCTGGGCAGATATAGCTGCCATGGAGTAAGAGATGAACTTGGCCCCGTATACTATAAAGTAACTTTATGTTCCCTCCTGTGGCCCTTTCAGACCAACCTAGTGTGCTTGTTAAGCCAAATAGATTTTCCAGTAACTTCTAGATTGTAAAAAAGTTCTTCCTTCATCACTTGAAGCCACAAGAACTGTCTCAGTTCATCAATTTAAAGGTGTGAATAGTTTAATAATAAAAACTCTGAGCACATTTAAAGCTTGAAATTCCCAATTCCCCAGCTGACTCTTCCTGGGGCATGGACTCTGAGGATGGAAGGGCAGGGACAATATCAATGTCTGTATTTCTTGCCTGCTTTAGCATCCTTCCATTCCACCACCTTCCTACCACCCCACTTAGCAGCCTCTGCACCTTCCAGAGTTGGAGCTAGAAGCAAGAAAAACCACTAAGGAAAAGAAAGTTCTTCTCAGACAAAAATGCAGAGCTGAAAGGGAACTGACCTGGGCATTTTAAATGGTTTAGGTGGCACAGGGAAGGCGCCTTTCCCAATTTTGGGTGGATCACCTTAGATGAAGAAAGGGGAACTCACAGGCCCAAAGCTTTAAGGAAATATGTGCAGAATTTGCCTTGAACATATCTGACGACCCTGGACCAGTAAGCAAGAAAACAGTGGTGGAGGAGGGAGTCCAATGATGCAGGCCCTGCTGGTAGGGGCAAAAGCCCACTGGGTTTGTCTCAGGTCAGGAGGGTGAGGAAGGAGCTGGGTCTTTGCCTTCTTCATTACCTATCTGTAGCACCTTTTCCTAGCTGTCTGCCTATCAGGGATCTATCTAGCTCATAGTCCTTCACTACAATCTTTAAATACAAAGGGAAAAATTGTGTTAGAGGACATAATAGTACATGGACAAGGGCAAATGAAGGCAGGAGTTAGAGAAGGCAAGGGAAGGAGGGAGGAGTCTCGGACCAATGAGATCTCTATAGATGAATTTTTAGTTTTTCCTCCATGCTTCTTGTGTTCTTCTCTCTTGTTATTCTGAACTCCTCTTTTCACTGTGTCATATTCTAAAAGCATCGTTTAGTTATATCTTCAAATACCCCAAGTGCCTCTAATTAATCATGTCTGATCTGCTCCTTAGGGTATCTTTTACCTTTAAAAATTTTAGTTCAAATTAGGAACAAGTTTGTTTTACATGTCAATCCCTTCTCCCTCTCTCTCCCCTCACCCTCATCCCTCCTACCCCACCCGACCTAACCCCCACCCCATCCATCCTCCACTCCCCAGTCAGGGTAGGGCCCTCAACATGGGTTCCACAAAGTCCACCACATCATCCTGGGCTGGGCCTAGGCCTAGGCCCTTCCCCATGTGTCCAGGGCCAGAGTGTATCCCTTCACGTGGGATGGGTCCTCAAAGTCCCTTCTTACACCAGGGAAAAAAACTAATCCACTATCAGGGGCCCCCTAGAGTGCAGAGGCCTCCTCATTGACATCCATGTTCAGAGGTCTGGATCAGTCCTGTACTGGCCTCCCAGACAGCATCTGGGGTCGATGTGTTCCCTCTTGTACAGGCCAACTGTTTCTGTGGGTTTCACCAGCCTGGTACCGACCCCTTGGAATTTTTTGGTGGAAAAAAAGCTGTATTTTTTGTAATAGGATGTAATTCCTAGTTCATGTTTTCTTTAGAGTTTTTTCTGTCCACTCAAAATTAGTTTACTTTCTTGACCCATTCTCTAACTAATGGTTTTACTTTATATTTATCTGTGTATGTGTGCTTGTGTGAATATTTGTAGACGCATGCATGCAGTTGCCTGCAAAGGCCAGAAGAGGACGTCAGATTCCCTGGAGCTACAGTTACAAGTAGTTGTGAGTTACTGGATGCAGGTGCTGGGTCCTCAAGTCTGGTCCTCTGAATGAGCAACATGTGTTCTCAGCTGCTGAGCCATCTCCCCAGACCCCCATTAACTCCTCCTTAAGCCATGCTAATCTTCTACTGAATCACTACATTGGGTTAACTTCCTTTATTGTGTTTTTTGTTGTTTAGAGCTGGGATAACACCCCTCCCCATAGTTTCAGTTTTTTAATGAATACTCAATTTCCTCGTTTGTCTCCATACACATACTAAGTTAATCATAAGAAAAGTCTCATGACTCTGTCTTATCTCCCTTTAACGTCTGTTTTATTCTAAAGCATTTCCCTTTATTTTCGTTGAGACTGTTGCATCTTTGAGTGTGCCTGGTATTTTTCTCGTTGAGTGCTACTCTTTACTTACAAGAAAAAAAATGTAGAAGTAGCTCTTACCCTTAAGGGACTTTTCATTGTCCTAAAGATATCTGTCAGTTTTAAAAATGTTGATGCTTTCAGCCAAAACTCTGATAGGGTACTAAATAACATGCTATACCATTATATGATAACTGCAAGGCCAAAATTAATGTGCTTTTCATTATCCTTAAGATATCTGCCAGTTTTTAAAATGTTAATGCTTTCAGCCAAGTTGCTTCTAACACAAATATGCTGCTAATGTGTCTAAAACCTACCTTTTCACAAACTCAAATGATTCTTGTAAGTTTCAGGGAGCCGAACTGGACCCACCCAAATAGGTCAGATTCACTCCAGATATTATTCAACCTTTCCCTGGTCCCGGGACTCCTTTCCCTCATCTTTCGAACCCCTCCCTCATCTTACAATTCTCCCCTCAAGTACCAGGACCTAAGAAAAATTTTTTTCCTCAACTAGACTTTGTACTCTACTCTGCCAACGTCTTGCCAGGTCTACAGAGGTGCCAGAGTTCCATACAGCCTGGACTGCGATGGAGCAACCAGCTACCCGAGAATGTGGCAGTACCCCAGCTTTCTCAGGTCTCCCAAAGATGGTCAACACGCCCCCCCCCCCCGAGGTCAGCAGGAAGTAGTCTTGAGAACTTGACATCCTTATTCCCTAACCTACCATGCCTAACTCCTCACTTTTTTAATAATAATTAAAGGTGGGAATGTAAGGATTCAGGCATTATGCTGGCCTGCCTGTTACCTGGCAGAATGCACTCAGGCAGCACTCTGGTCAGCCCAGGGTTCCATGAGTACTAGTTTGCATGCAGGTGTAAAGGGCCTCTTTAAAAGACAGAAGCCTGCCCACTTACACACTTACCCTCTTTGTCTCTCTCTCTCTCCCTCCTCTTACTCTCTACACTATATTCCTGTTGTATGTATACAGATCTCCCTCTTCTGGAAATCCTCCACTCCAGTGTTGTCTTTGTATTTCATAGGGCTGTCAGAAGCTCCTATTCTCAGGTTCCTGGGTACATTTTTTTTTTTTTTTTTAATGGCAGCCAACACAGCCTAGAGCAAGAAAAGCCCAACTCATCTAGCAAAGCTTTCTGTTTCCCTCGTAACTTGCTATTTAGTTCCCCATTGTTAGTTCTTTGAATAAATCAAACATGTATTTGTTGTGTTTCCAGCTTTTCAAACTGTCCTCACTAAGAAGGTTGCTTCTATTGGCCCACTGTGTCACTATCAAAAATAATTCTTACTGGCTTTTAATTAAAACATTTTTCTTGACACGCTACTATTTCTCCACCTACCAGGGCTGTGTGCTTTGATTGTTGGTCTTATTGTTTTCTTACATCTGGTCACTGAGTTCAGTGTATTGTCTTTGTATAGCTGCATATTTCTGTTTGTAACTAGTGGGTCTCAACAGTTAGAGCAGGGTTGATGGTTTCTTTAGAGAGCTGATCACTAATAGGTAAGTGGGGAAGGCACAGCACTTGCTACACTCTTGAGCCCCCAGGAACTAACAGAACAAAGTCATTGATGGTCTGTTGATGCTCAGGGAGGAACCCACTTACCTCCAGATCTCATTGTTTATAATCCTAAGGATCAGTAGCCATGTATCCAACTGTGTAGTTCTTCTCCAGTTCAATGAGGGTCAGAAGTGTCTGAATCCATGGGAAAGCTGACTATGTTATGACTTTCTCTAAAATGATGTAAAGCTTCTTGTAACTAAGCAACCCCAAGGAACCATGAAGCCACAGGCCTATCACCTGGCATGAAAGACAAGTGAGCTTTTGACTCTCACACACATATGGAGAGGGTATATATCATCTGAAAAACTGAAAGTGAATAATGGAAGGTTCACACTCAAGGCTCTGCTGAGTGTTTTCAGAGAAAGATATGCTAATAGCCCTGATCTTATCATTACATATTGTTTACATGAATGAAATTGTCACATGGTGCAACATGTATTTGTGAAATTATAATCAAATGTTAAATTCCTAACAATCAAAAACAGACATTTTCTTGAGATAAAAATGTTTGTATCCTTAAAATACTATATAAATCAAATTATGCTTAAAAATACAATTTAAGAGAGTTATTTATAAGCTCTTTGATCAAGCAGACCTGCCTTCCCTACTTTAAAATAAAAGCTTCATATTTTTTTATTTATGAGCTTTATTTTAAACAAGATGGATATTTCTTTCATAGATAAACACCGATACAGATATTGGGAAAGTATGTGTGGCGGGCACTGTTGGCTGCTTTCCTTCAGTCCCTCCTGTCTCCTTTTTAGCTAATAAATGGATCCACTGAGCTCAGTATGGCAATATTCCCAGCTAGAAATGCTACATCTATCAGCACACACCAGAGGCATGAACATATAACAGAGTACTGGCCAATGAAACATGAAGAGATAGTTTCTAGAAACCATTTGGGGTTGTTTTGTTGTTTTATTTTTGACACCGTCCTTCCTCGTTGGTTGTCTTCGATCTTTCAACCTGTACTGTCAATTAAGGCTTCTTAGTCCTCACAAGCCAGACATGGACATCTTACAACCAAGTGACAAACACCACCTGCAAAGGCTGGCATAGGAGAAAGATCAAATGGTGCTGTTCATAACCTCAGTGGGTGAGGTTATGAGGTTTCTGTGAACAAACTTGCACATTTTAAGTCAGCAGGATGAAGATTTTGCTGCCGAATTCATAATTAAAAGTTTTGGTGAGTATTAGTTGTAATTCCCCAAAGTAGAAGGTGATTTATGATCCATTCTAGAGCTCAGTCATATTTAAATTGCTCTGAGTGTTCATATACATAGCTGATTTATATTCCATCCCAAGTCTTTTATGTACACACACACACACACACACACACACACACACACACACACACACACACACAAACACACACACACTGCCTGGTAAGGTGGCACATGACTTTAATCCCAGCACTCAATAGGCAGAGGCAGATGAAACTTGAACTTGAAGCCAGACTGGTCTACAGGGTGAGTTCCAAGACAGCCAATGCTACACAGAGGAAACCTGTCTCAAGAAACAAAGCAAACCGAAAATAAAAACACCAGTAAGGTGGTAGATTCTGGGTCCACAGTAGCTGTACTTACCCAGTCTGTATTTTCCTATTTCCTTGTCATCATATAAAGAATGCTTTTACACAATGAACACACTTTTTGCTACACAAATAGTTATCCAGGCATTGGCTGGGCTACAGGCAAACACAGAGGCACCCTCACAACCCTCCACCAGGGTTGTGTGTCCATCAGTGCAGAATTCTTACATCAGGAGTCCTTACCTTCCAACCAGGCACACCAGGACCCTCCCAGAACCCCATTGTGACAGCAAGTACCAGGACTCTGCACCCTCTCTAGGATCTGGAAGCTTCAACTGAACCTACTTTCTGTAGTCCCAGTATTCCTTCTAAGGAGAAATCAAACTTCATTCTCTAAACAATGACAACTGCTCTTATGCTAAGGGGAAAGCAGAGCCACAAAGCCAAGGCTGAAACTACCCCGCTACTCAGCAGATGGGATGGGGTGAAGAGGGTCTGCCTGAAGCTACCCGCTACTCAGCGGATGGGATGGAGTGAAGAGGGTCTGCCTCCCCTCCCAGTTGTTCCCCACTCTGTCCTGTTACTCTGTTTTCAACATAAAGGCCACTCACTTTCTGCTTCCCATGGAGTATAGGTTAGCTCATCGAAACTCTTACTACAGTAAGAGTGGGAACGGGATGTTCTCAGCCCCACCCCCGTTTAATTCAGGATCTCCACGTGTAGCCCAGATTGGTCTTACACTCAGTATATAACCCACATTGATGCTTTGAAATCAGCATCCTCCTGCTTGAGCTCCCAGAGCACAATTACAGACACTCACCAGAACATTTTTTTTTTTCTTGATAATTCACTGTCTGTTATACCCAATGAAGAACTGTGTGGCTTTTTAAAAATGTGAACCACCTTGAGCTTCTTTTGTCTTCCTTCCTCATACTAAACTGAGGGTTGTCATTTCTGCCATGACATTGCATCTGTGTTTTGCCTCATCAAGATTCAGTAACAGAACGTAGATACTAAGAAAAGAAGTTGGAATCCTTAGGGAGAAAATGTGATATTATAACAAGAAAATTGATACAATAGCAGATACCATAGCTGGCAAAATGAATTTAACTTTGGTATCCCTAGATGCTCCTTAGTCCATTCTTAGTGAAATATATTTTAATCTAGAAAGAAGTAGGGGCCCTGCCAACATTTATTAATGCTCGCTTGCCTTTTAATTGAAGCACACTCCTGGAAAATCTGGGGAAACAGAATGCACACAGCATAAGAATAAATCTTTTTGGAGACCCTGGATATCTTTCTCTTTGAGTCCTGCCACCATCTTTCTGGCTTATTGGCTGCCTTTTCTTTGCTAAGCATTGATGGTAATGCACACATTTCCTTTTTCCAGTAAATCACACTTTTATAATTTGGCTTTCTCTCCATCTCAGATTCCCATCAGAAGGGCTTTACCTCAGGCATATTGCAACCAATTTCCCCATAATTAATGCCATATCTGCCTCAGAGTCCATTTCAACTCCCAAATGAAAATTGATGAGGCAGCCAACCACAAACAAGGCTCACATATCACTGATGAAAGTATCAGGCTGGGTTCCGGGCTTTGACGTTACAGGGCTGGATCATAACAGGGGGAGTTTGCTGGTCTTTTGCAGTGCACATTGCTCATAGTAAGTGTCTGTAAATTGCCATTAGCAGACGAGGAAAGGGATTTTATATGACCCCTATCAAATTCTGCCAGAAAGACTAATGATTAGAGGGGCTTGTGTTACAGGAGCTGAGACTCCACAGCACATGAAATAATGTGTCTAGACTTGATCAAATGACCCACACAGTGCAACAAAAGTCACCAGGCAAAGAGTAACTGCCCGCTTAGCTAATTTTTCCCTATCCAAGGGGGATGCAGATGGTCAGCCATGCAGTTGCATGTTGCTTAGGAAACAACCAAATCCTCCACCCACAGCCTCAACTTCAGACTTCAGGGTAAGGATTGCATACTAAAAAAAAAAATGTATAGGGGAACTGTTTGCCTAAGGACAAGATTGGAAACACGCACATTTATTCTGTTCATTTACTCACTCAATTTTTATTTACCTATATTCTGGGCTCTATTTGATAAATGAGAACAAACTAAAAAAAGGAGGGAAGGCAGGAAGAGGGAGAGAGAGAAAGGGGGAGAGAGAGAGAGAGAGAGAGAGAGAGAGAGAGAGAGAGAGAGAGAGAGCACCATTTTTCCTTTTGTGGCTGATGCTCTCAGGGCAGAGTGGCAGGGGACAGATAATCGATGATCATTGAATAGAGGGCACTGAATGCTGTTACCAGAGAAGTAGGGATGAAGTCTAGTTAAGCATGCACGCAGCCATTTATACACAAGGTATTTGGCAAATTGTGTGTGTGTGTGTGTGTGTGTGTGTGTGTGTGTGTGTGTGTGTGTGTGTGTGTGTGTAAGGCCCCTGGAGCTTTTAGATGGAGCTAGTGATCCAGGTTAGAATGAGGGAATGAAGTGAGGGCAGAGCATTTGAAATATGCAACAGAATGTGACTTGTTTACTATCATTGGAAAGTTAATCATTGCTGTAACAAGGGTATAAGGGCATAAGAAAGAATACTAGAGGAAGGTATCTAGATGCTAATCCCCCAAATATTTGTTCATTGGTGTGAAGATGTCAATATGACTATGAAAACATGCGTGCATATGCATATGTATGAATCCATGTACTTCTATGTACATTTGTGTGTATTTTAATCAGCAATATGTGCCTTTTGTTTGGGCAAAATTCCTTTATCATGTCTGTAAACACATCTCAAAAATGAAATGTAGATATGACCTCTTTCTGACTCCCAAGACGCCCCCTCTAAGGCTTTCAAGGAAAGGACTTAACATCCTAGTAGGAATTCTCTGGCTTTAGTTTATCTCACTAATACCAGCAGCTACCCCCCAAAAAAGGAGCAGATTGATGAGACGTGGAATTTCAGAGATGTGTCTGCTTTAGAACAGAGTGTCCTTGGTGGGAACATAAATCACACTGACTTACTGAATCCACAAAGTCCACCTCTCTAAGGCTGGACCATGCTCTATACTTTTCAGGCTGCTGTGAGCAATGAGTAGCATGGTGTGGGGGAATTCGATAAGAGGGTTAGAAGAGAGGGTTCCTGTGGCCTTTTGTCAAGTGTACTCCACAGAATAAGTGGATACCCAGAAGAGGAGCCTGGTTTCAGAAGGTAAAATAATAATAATAAAAAAATGTACATCGGGCTTAATACTACTGCTTTTTATACTCTTCATATACTTTTTATACTTACTAATAAGTTGATTGTTTTCATAATTTACTTTAGGTAGTAAAACTATTAGTCTCAAAAGGGATAAGCCAATTTTATGATTATTGAAATTCTTAAAATGGCCTGATGATGATGATGATGGTGACAATGACAGTTCTTTGTATTCAGCGATATTTTACCTAAGTTCTACTGAATTAGAAATTCCTAAAGGTGCTTTGGGTGGAATGTTAGATATATTACATGCAGTTTTCAGCATTTTAAACTCAAGGACATCAAGTGGTTGGAAGGAATTCAAAGGAGGGCAATAAACTCTGATGGGGCTGGCTGAGCTGGCTAGCCACCCGAGAAGACAACACTGTCGGTCAGGTTCTGTCAGGTTCGCTGAGAAAGCAGCTTCCTGGGCAGCTCTGATTCCCCTGCTGTCCCTCATGCACAAGGGCTGAGGACATTATTCATGACCCACTGGCCCTGGGGCAGGAGTTGCATCTTCAAAGGTGAGTAGAGTGAGCTTGTTCAGAGGTCAGAGGCACACCAAGTGAGCCCTCCAGCCCCCTCATTCTATTGTGGCCCTTGGAGGTGGTCCAATTATATAAGGAGGGGGGGTTCACAATGTAGGCAACCCAATTTTTCACATGTTATGCTTTATCAGTATTAATAAAAAATAAACCCTCGTTTAGTGTAAAAGTTGGCATATCCGAAGTTGGTAATGAAAATGAGTTTAAGATAATCACTTAACAATCTTGCTTTCACAATGCAAGGAAACTGTGACTTAATGACACCCTTGCTCATGGATCTTTCACATTCTGGATCCTTGAAGGGTATGGAGGCTCCAGGACAATGACCTGAGTGCAGCCCCTGAGCGTGGGAATCAGTCAGGCAGGTCAGTGTAAGGCAACCTGGGGTCTGGGAGATGGTGTACTAAGGTCTGGGAGATGGTGTGCTGGGGTCTGGGAGATGGTGTGCTGGGTGGGGCCTGGGAGATGGTATACTGAGGTCTGGGAGATGGTTACTAGGGTCTAGGAGATGGTGTACTGGGGTCTGGGAGACGGTGTACTAGGGTCTGGGAGACGGTATACTAGTGTCTGGGAGATGGTATATTAGGGTCTGGGAGATGGTGTACTGGGGTCTGGGAGATGGTGTGCTGGGGTCTGGGAGACAGCTGACTCACTTGCTTTCATGCCTTGTCTCAGATGACCTGAGAAGGAGAAAGCTGGACCCTTTGCAAAGCTCACCCCAGTTACTGGCTTGAAGATAGTGACTGGAAGGTTAGAAAATCCCAGCGTTTTGTTGCTGCTCTCTTTGTTTTTATATGGAAATTATTCTTTGTGTGTATTTTCATCTATTTGAACCCACTTTTATGGGCCTGTTTTACTTTGAGGTTTTTAGAAACATGCTAGACCAGATTCCTTTACAGACACACAAGAGAGTGAGTAACTGCCTTGTGTGAGGCTCCCAACTCACCATGTCCATGTCACCAAGGGGGTTGAGCCCTCCAGCAATCCTTCCTTCAGCCTGTTGAGCCCCTGCAGGTGTCTCCCCCGCTCTCTCTTTCTCTCTGTGTGTGAGTGTGTGAGTGTGTGTGTGTGTGTGTGTGTGTGTGTGTGTGTGTGTGTGTGTGTGTGTGTGTGAAGAAGCATGCACGCCCTGCAGGCCTATGGATGTCGGCCCTTACCTTTCATTTTGTTTGAGACAGGGTATCTTCGCTGGCTTTCTGCTACCTGGCCCAGGAGCTTTTGGGAATTCTGTCTCTGTCTGCCTGCCTTTTCCTTATAGGAGAGCTGGATTACAGATGCTCATATTATGTGCTAGGTGTATGAGGGTTTCCAGGATCTGAGCCCAGGAACTCAGTCAACACTTTTATGCATGGAGTCTCCATCTCTACAGCCCCTTCTCTTTCTTTTTTGACAGGGCCTTACTATGTAGCCCTTGCTGGTCTTGAACTCATGGTCTTCTTGCCTCAGCCTATTGAGCACTGGAATTACATTCTCCCAATTTTTTTCTTAGATATCTTCGTCACTAGAAACAGATCTATTTCGAGATCTTTCCCTGGGCATTTTCTGTGTCAGGCTTGTTGCTTAAGAAGCCTACTAGATTTTTAAAATCTATTCATGTTCACATGTTTCATTCAGTAGAGTGAATTGTCTATATTTTAAAATTGTGAGTACTTCTAATAAAATTAACATTTCACACAGTGGACCTCTTTAATACACTCAGATATAAATCTCAGGGACAATCAGAAGCCCAAATTTCTGCTTCCCCCTGTTTTAAGGGGAAACTGAAAGAGCATAGAGTTTATTTTCTCAGTGCAGTGGTTTCAATGAGGAAAGCCCCTCACAGGCTCAGACAATTGAACTCTCAGTCCCCAGGTGGCAGTACTGTTTGCGGAGGCTTAGTGGGATGACTTTCTGGAAGAAGTGTGTATTTAGGGCATGGCTCTGAGAGTACATATCCTTCCCCACTTTCAATTTGTTCTCTCTGCTTCCATGTGGTTGAGAATGTGATTTCTCTGCTTCCTGCTCTGGCCCCAGGCCTGCCTGCTGCCATGCTTCTCTGCCATGAT
This sequence comes from Cricetulus griseus, assembly GCF_003668045.3. Lineage (NCBI taxonomy): Eukaryota > Metazoa > Chordata > Mammalia > Rodentia > Cricetidae > Cricetulus > Cricetulus griseus. Next base: position 232,430,460 of record NW_023276807.1, read on the forward strand.
AGACTCCTATTCCTATTCAGATGAACTCTTCCTTTAATAGGTTGTCTTGGTCGTGATGCTTATGGACAGCAACAGAGAAGTACCTAATTTACTCAGGAATATGTAAGACTCAGATTCAGGATGCTTTTTGGGAATCTCAGACTCCAACAGTACTTGTTACTTTTCATCCCACCCCACTCAAAACGTTAGGTTTGCCATTTTCTAAGAGCAGAAGAATAAAGGGTGAGGCTTAGGTTCAGTCCTCAGATGCTCTGGGCATCTTTTAACCCCACCCACAGCCTCCCTATGTATAAGTACTATCGCAGACATAACTGAAAGACATCCTTCGGATTGCATGGATATCCATTCAGTGACCCCAAGCCAACCAGAACGTCAATCTCAGCAGTTAAGGAAGATGAAAAGACAAAGAGAAACAAAGATTGAATAATAAAATGCATGAGCAAGTTGGCCATGCAAAAGAAATTGTAATTAGCATCCTGCCTAAGATAGAAACCATTAAGCACTGTTAGCACCCATAAAGAGATGTATCAGGATGGCAGAGTAAGTGGAGAGAGGGAAGGGCAGCCGAGTTAGGGTTAGAGTGACATGGGCAAGCAAGGAAATAGAATGAGATTGAGCCTTAGGGCTGAAGAGCCACAGAACCAGCAACAGCAGAGTAGAGACAATGAGTGTGTAGAATACAGCACAGCAAGGAAAAGGGTGGATCATATTTCATAATGGACTTTTAACCGAAAGCTATCCTAGTAGTATATCAACAAATACAGAAATATACTTCACTGAGATCTGCAAAGTAGAGTGTATAAGAAGACAACAACAGATTTGAGAGCAGGTGAAGCCCTGCCTTCTAGACCATAGATGATTACTTCTATGCCCTTCTGTGGTAGACGGAAATGAAGACGTTCCCTTAGGCTTATATCCTGAGAATATTAATCCCATTTATGTGAGCAAAGCCCTTGTGACTTAGCCCCTTCCAACCCCCCTCCCTAAAACCATTTTGGGATGAAAATTTCAACATATACATTTTGGGGGAGACAACTCTAGCATCAGCTTACAGATCTCAGTAGCTCCCCAGGATGACATCACTGGATCCTGGCCAAACTGTAGTTTGTGCTTAGAATGATGAAGCGGAGCTGTCCAGAACACTCTCAGTGATGAATGTATTATATGGAAGGCTGCAGAGATGTGCAATAAATTCTGAGGTATTTTAATAAAATTTAGTTGAAATTTAAGTTTTTATCAGTAGAAGCATAAACCTTTCACTATTTGCAAGTATAACCAGTTTCCAGTCATCCCAGGTTACTGAAGGATAGTTAAAAATCACTGGTCATGTTTGCAAAGGCATAGGTGTGCAAGTGGGCTCACTTCAAAGAACTGATTCTAATGCTGGAGGAAGCTGTGACATAAGAACCATGGGAGTGAATAAGGGCGATGTATGGCTACAGAGCTTGGGAAGCCATGGAGGCATCTACGCCGTGATAAGATCTGTGTTTACTTAAATTAAATGTAATTATGACAGGCCACTATAGGAAATAGCATTGGGATAAGACTTGATAGCAACTAGATGAGAACTAGGGTAAGGGAATGAGGTGTTCTCAGACACAAAATATAAGGGGGTTACCAAAGAACAACAATTAGAGCCAATTGTGGTGGACCACCTTTAGTTCCTGCACTCAGGAGGCAGAGGCAGGAGATCTCTGAATTTAAGGTCAGCCTGGTCTATAAAGCGTGTTCCAGGACAGCCAGGGATACACAGAGAAACCCTGTCTCAAACAAAACAAAACAAAACAAAATGAACAAACAAACAAAATAATCAAAATTAGTACCATAATCCAAAATGGACACAAAAGCTAATTTTTCAAAAGAGGGTCAGAACCAGCAGTGACTTTGAACACCTCCAAGAGAGGATAAGTGAAGTAATTTGTTACATTTTAGAGAGAGATGAGGAAGTTATAGGGATAAAAGAAAAAGGTCGGGTTCATGTTTTAAGCTCCCCTGTCCATCACTGATCTAAGGGACATAGAGATGAAATAGTTTTGGGGAGGATGTAGATGAGTTCCATTACGAGTCGGCCACATCTGATATGGATCTGAGCTCTCAAAGAGGGGTACCGGACAGACCGACTGACAGTCTGGGATGGCATTAACATGTGGTAGGTTCTCACATGTAGGTGCTCCTGGGAGCTGTGTACAGGCGAGCCTGTCCCAAGAACACACAAAGAAGAAACAGGAGAAGGGTATGTTGAGTAACAATGAAAAGCCGTGGTGACATTTATGTTGGCCACTCTGCTAAGTAGCCTGCAGCAGTTATGAAATGAACCTTCACGACAACACTAAGAGGCCCGTGTTACTATCAAAACTCTTTTGTAGATGAGAAAACCGAGGACACCTAGAGTGGTTAAGTTAGCTGGGATTTACATGCAACAAAACTAGTGCAAAACCTAGACACAAACTCAAGAAGTCTGAGAGGGAAGGAGACAATGCGGCTCCGGGGAGTATAGAGCAAGGATTGGATTCTAGTGTTCACACTGTGATCTTGGCTAGCACTTGGGGGTTGATACAGTGTTAGGTTAGCTTGCTAGCCGTCTGTTCTCCAAACAGCACAGTCGTTCTATGGAGAGTGAAGTGGTAGGACACTGGATGAAAAAGAAGATTGACGTGTATGGACTGCACTTCCCAAGACCTGAGACCTGAAAAGAAGGAGAGCGAGGAACACGGCCTGAAGAATGGAGAGCTCAGTCACAGCCTGAAGAGAAACTGCCAGCCAGCCTACTCAAGATGCAGTTCCCCGGCCCAAACCAGCTTGAATGAGCATGCCCAGTAGATGCTTCCTCCCTGAGCCAACCTAAGGCGGCCCACTACCGCCAGAGACACGTGACCAGAGATGCCAGTGAGGAAAGACCAATGCAGCAGAGTTGGCCACCGGAACAAATGGGACTTCGGAGGGGGTGTATAGGTAAGACTAACTTCCTTACCAAACCAGTCTGCAACACTGTCTGTTACTCACCTGCCTCCCCGTGTCTTGTGTCTGCTTCTGCATCCTTGAGCAACAGAAGCTTCCTTCCACCAATACGTGCTGGGGAGAAGTAAGAGGCGCTTTCCTTCCTGGGAGGGAAAGGCTCTTAAGAGTGAAGAAAATTCCAGGTCTAAAAATAATGATGACTTGCCACTTGAGATGATTTAACACATTTAAAAATGCTTTTATAGGCATGTGATATGTGGTTGTTAGGACAATCCATTGAGTAAACAGGTGGCATCCACAATTTATAGGCTTTGAAATGAAGATTCAGAAGAGGGTTAAAAATAGATTAAGAATAGTCAATGCTGAGAGATCAAGAGACTCCTTCCTGGCTCCAGCTGGAATGGAGAATAGAAATAACGGGTAGGTTCTAGAATAGACAGGAAGGGAGTGCTTCCAAGTAAGAGGGTTGCTAGTGGAAGGGATGAGCCTGAGTGTGGGTGAGAACCCATGGGAGGGAGAAAAGAGTGAGTCTAGTCTTTAGCTGCTCATCAAGGCATGCCCAACCTGTAATATGCATGATGCATGCTAACACAAGGCATCACCTTACTTGGATGTGTGTGTGCGTGTGTGTGTGTGTGTGTGTGTGTGTGTGTGTGTGTGTGTGTGTGTGTAATTATTTTGGTAACTTGATTGTGTATTTCTTGAGGGTGAGCATTGTAGATGACAGCTTCATGCCAAGGTGTGAATCTCTGGATGTTCTTGACAGAGACATTTGGAAGGACTGTAAAGTTTAGCTTTGCATTCACAACACACAGAGACCTTTGCATGAGATTGTTTACACTATTTGAGCTTATTTTTCTGGACCCTTTGGCTTCCAGATTATGGAGATATTTGAACTGCATGTGGCTGGAACACGGAGCTAAGTTTGCCAAAGTACTGTGTGCGCCCTCTGCACTGAACCCAGAGTGTTCACATATGGGACGAACTGAAATCTAAGCTTCTTTTTGTTTTCCTTGTGATGATCACAACCTCAGTTCCACAGAGGATCAGGAACAAAGCCTGAAGAGGGACAAAAGATGAGGGATACTTTGCTAGTTAGATGGAGAGAGGCTTTCGCTTCATTAGATTTATTTAGTAATCACAGAGGCTGGAAGCCATGCAGAACTTAGATGGCAGCGGCAATTGCAGAGAAAGTAAAAGAGGCTCAAGTTAAACCGTTCATTGAGAAGTGACCCAAGTCTGAAGCTACTCGTGTTGGCAGAGGGTGAGATTCATCAGCAGGCTCCTGACATGCCCTTTGGAAAAGTTGTTAACCATTTTATTTAGGAAGCGGCATTTCATCCAGGTTCTCTCATTTGCATGCTTGTAATTTCATTTGCATATATTTTACTGTGCTGTGCCCTGGAAATATATATATTCACCTGTTTCATTCCCTTCTTTAAATTCTGTGCATCCCCTACAATACCAAGGAATGTAAAAGACCAGATGGGGGGGGGGATATTCTTGTTAGAAAGAGAGGCCATTCTGGAGCACGTGTATTAAATCTGCCATGAGTTTCTCCCCTTCTCTCTATGGTAACAAATCCTTTCTACTTTCTCTGACCACTTCATCCTGGGAGACCAGGGTTTCCTTGGTTCCTAACTTATCTGATCTTTAGCCTAAACTATTCAGTCTATTTTCTATATCCTGAATATTTTTCCACTCATCCAGTGCTCAAGAGCCTTTAAAGGTAGTAATCAAATGGCGCTCATTACATTCATCACATTCCAGATTCCTTTTTAGAATGTAAAGCATTTCTTTTTCATTTTATGTGTATTCATGTTTGGTTTGTATGTATGTCTGTGTACCACATGTGTACCTGGTACCTATGGACGCCAGAAGAGAATGTTGAATTTCCTGGAGCTGGAATTACTTACAGTTGTAAGCTGCTGTGTGGGTGCTGGGAATCCACTCCAGATCATCTTCAAGAACAAGGGCTGAACCATTTCCCCAACCCCTCATTCCAGATTCCCAATTCCTACCATCCCGTCAAGAAAGAGACAAAATTAAAGCTGTGTTTGTAACCTGAAGTCCCTGTGTCAACTCTGCGTCTCCTCTCATATCTTCTGTGAAGTATTTTGTTCTCATCTGTTCAGTTCCTTCTTGGAAAAATAGAGAAATAATTTTGAAAGCAAGAACAACGGCAGCTTTAGAAGGGCTAAAAACTTTATTATCATGTTTTTTTTTTCAAGACAGGAAAGGCCAAAACAGATAAAGACTTTAAGAAAGAATAAAATTTTAGGGAGCTAAGAGAACACTGTTGAAAGTGAAGGTATGAAGCTTCTGGGCCATTTGCTAACTCAAAATCAGCTGACGTCTGGTTCTGGGGAAGAAGCCCAACTACTAAAGGAAAAGTGAGCCATGGAGAGGGCAGGAGTGAAACAGTTAGGCTACTGGTTTGTTGCCTTAGTGGTGTCCAAAAATCCTATGGAATGAATGGAAGTTTGGGCTAAATGGAGTCCAGGAGGATAGCCATGATCAATGAGGTTAACGAAATTGTCCATGCTTCTCTTTCTTGTTCCCACTGGCATAGTCTGTGCAGTCAAAGTTGGCCCAAGCCCTCCATGGTCCAACCCAATGAGAAAGGGAAGAGGAATCAAGAGATAAAGGCTTCTTGTATGAGAAGAGGCTGAACTGTGCACACCACTGTTCACTTCAGTGAACATCATCAGATGGTGGCACCTAGCTGCAAGAGAAGCTGGTTCAAGAAGTTTGTCAATTAAAGAGAATAATATGAACTATATGAACTGAGGGGCAATTAATAGTCTCTACACTTAAATCTCAATAGATCTGTATACAGAGTTTGAAGACTGACCTACATTTAGGTGGTAGAAGTGGGGTGTGTTGGTTTCTGAGGGGAGTAACAGATGAGAAAAGAAAATCCTAAAAGATAAATCTTTGTATTGTGGATATTGCTCTATAGTTAAGATACTCCGAAGTCTGTGGCTCTGGACCGTGGTTGTATATCCAGTCCAAGGGTCAGAAAACTTTTTTCTATGCAGGATAGATAGTTAATATTTCAGGCTTTGTAAGTTGTATGTTTTCTGCCAAATCTACCAAGGCAACCTAAACAAAATGTAAGCTAATAAATATGATTGTTTTCCAATAAAATGATAGCTACAAAAACAGGCTAAGAGCCCGATTTGGCTAGTAGGTCCCACTTTGCTGAGTTCTGCTTTAGGCTATTGCTTTTAAAAATGTAGTCCTCTAAGCTGACACCTGACCCATCAATAACATCCTTCTTTCTACCATTCCTCAGGAATTTATTTAACTGAATTTGTGCTATGCTGGGACCTGGAATACATAAAACTCAAAGTAAGGGGGGTTGGTATATAAGTAAATTTATTCAGAAGTAATTTCAAAGTACCACTGTGTTTTCTCCTATAAACACAATGGAGAAAATGCCTATGTTTTCTTGGATATCAAGAAAGACAAGAGGCAAGACTTGTGCTGGATCTCGAGGATAGGTGGCAGTATTTCTGATTGACTAACATGCAGAGGGATCAGTGTGTGCATAAGTTGGGAAATAAAAGAGTTTGGCATGTTTGGGGTACCACAAAGGTACAAGGAGAGGAGACACGAAAGGCTTTGATGTTCAGTTATAAAAGATTATGTATAAGTCATATGAAGAATTTTGTTTTCCTTATAGGTAATGGGAACCTATTGATTAGAATTTTTGAGTCAAGCAGCAGCAGTATCAAATATGAGTGTTAGATATCCCATCAGTGCATTGATGGCAGGTAAGCATGACTAGATGCAAGCATGGGAGTCAGGAGTATGATGTGTTTGGTGGGATGTGTTGGGTTTGGAGTGAGTGACAAAAGCATTCTCTTTGGCAGGGATAATGTGGAAAGGAGTCAAGAGATACTTGAGAGATTGACATGATATGAATTGTTGACAACTGGAAAGAACTTTGTAGAAAGAAGGCAGAATTGGGGATGAGCCCTGAAGCTTGACCTCTGTAACCTAGTGACACCAATCAAGACAGAAAGGGGGACAGATAAAGACTAAGCTTGGGGAAATTGATAATGCTTTTCATGAGCTTGTAGCAAATCTTGGTGGCTCTGCTAAGCCACTGGATGTGTAGTATGCCAGTTGTTTGGGAAATCCTGAGGCAGAGTTAAAGACCTAATTAACTAAGGTGCTTAGATTCAGAGTCAGGGTAGTTACTTTCCTGTGTTCTGGAAAATGCAAATTATATAATCAAAAGTGACAAACGCAGAAGTCCATGGAAACATTAAAAGCTGAAGCTTGTCTATGCTAATAGCAGACTTCACTTTTTGCACAGAAGTTCATCTTAGCTAATGCACAGAGTATGGCAATTGCCTCGATCATGGTCTTTTTAGAAGATGACTTTCTGTGATTTAGGAAAATCTAGTGGGACTTGGTCCTGGGATTTGGGAGTTTTCAGTGACAGGTGGCAGACAACTTTTCTAATAATCTTGGGATAAAAATAAAATTAACCTCATTGGACTTGTATGTCTTTGGTTTTTCAGAGTGTCAAGGTGTGAGTTTGTACAACTGCAAGTTTATGGGAGCTTGGAAGTTCCTGATCCATTTGAAGGTCCCTAGGTTGATCATTCTTCCTGGTTGCCATTTAGGGGAGAGATTAGACCAGGTAGAGTTCATAAAAAGATAGTTTTCTTATCTTATTTTATGAACTTTGTTTAACTTTCTTTTTTTATATTTATATACTTGAGTGATTTCTTAAAGAGGCCAACTTTAAGAGGGCAGGGGTTTTCCACATCATTAGGTGCAGGAAAGAAAAAGCTTTTTACATTGTAAATCTTGCAGCTAGATTAATGGAACACTGTTTCTATGAGCCAGTGGAACATGGGAATGGACTTTCACTGGTCTATTATTATCTAGGACTTTTACCCATCTCTACTAAAAGCTTAGCTGAGTACTCGTAGAGTCAGAAATAGAAAGGGGCAGGCTCCCAATCAGGACACATCTCTTCTCACAAGGAGCATCTTTCAAGTGTTTCACCATCTGGGTTTCAATCCCTACTCCTAAGCAAAACCAAATCCTTATGGGCTCTGTGAAAATATCCTTAGTGCAGTGACCTGCATTTGATCATAATTATCCATCAACCTTTGATGACTGAGAGATGTTGGGAACTGAGAGGTTAAAGGAGACAGAGGTTTGAAAGGATTTGAGCAGACAATAGCTGCAGGGTGGACACATGGCCATGCAGAGTTCTGAAAGCCTTCACTCACAAAATTGTTTTCATTTTTTAATTTGTCAGAAGTTTCTAACTCCACACCTGGCATGACTCTAAGGCCTTTTTGGCAATCTATAATACACAAAAGGAAAGTGATATAACATAAATATTTGGCATTACAAATTATCAAGAATATTAATAAACACTTTAAAATATCCACTCTGCAGACCAAGACATGATCGGCAGATTTTCAGGACTATCCTATGCTCATACACACATCTCTTCCCAACAGCAGCCTCTCCATGCCACACTAGTTATAATCTTAATTTTTGTGGCAGTCATTTGGCATCCATAAATGCTGGCATTTTAAATTTTCTATTGGTAGAATACACACACACACACACACACACACACACACACACACACACACACACTGCTTCCTATATTCAACCTTACACCTTCATTTATCTCTGCAATTGTGTGCTGTCGTTTTCATTTTCATGGCACTACAATATGTTACAACACCTAATTCCTCATCCATTTATTATTGGTAAATCTGAGTAATGCATAATTTGAAGATTTCCCTATTGTACTTGTCAATCACCCACATTGCTATTCTTTGGTAGTGAACTTTATTAAATATAATGAGCTTTCAAAGATGCCAAAAATCTCAACAAACTTTTTTTAGGAATTGTCTTTTACAAGCTCATTTGGCCAAATTTACCTTCTTTGATTAATTAATTTTTATTAAATATTTTTTATACACCATATGTATATGTATCAGTCCTGTTGTGTCTGGGTGGTGCTATTTACTTGGAGTCATCAACACTTCTGGCTCTTAGAATTTCTCAACCTCTTCTTCCACATAGATCCCTGAGCCTCTAGGGGAAAGTGGTTTAATAAAGACATCCTGGGTAGAGTTGAGTACTCCAAAGTCTTTCACTCTCTGCACATTATCCAGTTGTTGGTCTCTGTGTTAATTCCCATCAACTGCAAAAGGAAGCCTCTCTGATGTGAATTTGGTGAAGCATTGATCTATAGGTACACAGTATGTCATTAGAGGTTAATTTCATTGCTATGTATCTTCAGCAGATTCATAATTTGGTTTTTCTCTAGACCCGTGACTTACCTAATCTCAGGATCTTGGCCACCTTAGCAGTGTGTATGTGTGTTTCAATCCAAATAACCACAGATGTCATATAGCTAGTAAGGGACTATGGGGAAGGAATAGTTCTTACAAGGAAAGAGAAATAGAATGCAGTACATATCAAGCTTACCTTTTGATCACACACGATACTTATGACAGTGCCTTGTAAGTGGTAAACACTAACAAGAGTGAATATTAGTTGCTCTGGTGCCATGATTTTTACACTATCAAAATATATTTAACTAGATAACATCTATGAATGTACACAGTGCCAGGCATTGAGTGCTAGCCCTTCTGCTGAAGCAGAAGCTAAGATAATCTCCATTTTCAGATGAGAAACTGAGCCACAGAGCTGGTTTCTCTTACATGCTGTCATGTAACTGAAGGGTGCAGGAGCCTGTTAAATATGGTGCCTAGGGGAAATCAGGAGGGTGAATCCTGAGGTGCTTACAGAAAAAGGTGATTGGTTGCCAAGATCAAACCAGATGAGGTCACTGCATGAACGGCTTGTGTTTACTAGGTAAAGCATAAGGTGCCTAGGTACATGATAGGCTGACCTTTAAAACCATTGGCTGGCTGTTTTCCTGCTCTATTTTAAAAGATGCTTGCTGTGGGGCAATAAACAAGTTCCTGCTTGACTAGACTCCCTGTTGTGTCTGATTGTCTCCAGGATACTGGAGGCTGGGGAACAGGTAAGCAGCTGACTTACCCTTCCTCGGACCCAGCTCAGCCTTCCCTGGATGGGCTAAGATCCTGCATGTAACTATTTAATATCATACCTAGAATTTGGTCTAGATAACTGGATTCCATGATTGTGCTGCCATGGCCAGACCAAAACCTCAAACTAAGAGCTAGGACTGAAAAAAACATACAGAAGGAATACTCCCATAATTAGGTTTGCAAACACTGTATAATGCTTAGTTCTGATCCAAGTCTCCCATATCCATACAGCTGTCACAACTTGTGTCAGGGCACAATGGTTTATATGTTACTCCCCTGCAGCTTCCTGGGATGCTGTTTTGTTCTTCCACTGCAGAGTTGAAGGCCTCTAGGAAAAGAACCTCAAAAGGCAGCCTCTGCAACTGGCAGCCAGGGCTCTCCAAGCAAATAAGGAAAGCAGAAAGAATAAGCTACACAACAGCCTCTCTTTCCTTATAAAGTCTTCAATGCCAACCATGAAAGCTACCTGCTTGCCAGCACCATTAAATGTCTGGTAGATGAGCTAGAAGAAAATATGTGAAGCTGGCTTGATGAGTTTATGCATCTCCCGTGAGCATCATCAGAACTCATTCTGAGTAAAGCTCGGCTTGCCCTTCTCCTTCATCCCTGGAAACACGCTGGGGGCATGCTCCTAAGCACTCCATTGTGGGACTCTTCCTGGCAGAGCATTTGTTTTCAGCTCTGCAGGCACAGCTGTGAGGTGTGGCATTGTCTTCTTGTATCCAGAAGCAGAGGTAGTCAATTAAGACCCTGATTTATTTATGCCTCCTTCACATTTTCAATTGAAACTCTTGTTAAGCAGGGTTCTAATAATATGATTTATCACAATAAACAGCAGGGCTCCTGCTTTAATTGATTTGTCTTTTTCTCCACATAAAATTCCCTTATTTCTGGGTATTTGGTATCAGCCTTTTCTGTCCTTTTCAATTTCCTGATCTTTGTTGGGTGATAGATTCTACAGGGACTAGATTTTCTTTAATATATATAGAATCTATGTCTTAAATCATTCATTTTCTCATTGCTAAGTGCTGACTATGATCATTCCTTGCATTTACTGAAATTAGCATGAGCTTCAAACCATTAGCTACAAAGAAGAGGTTTGGGGAAAAGGCCCCCGCTGTTCTCTGAATGAAACAGTTGATGTTGTGTTAAGAGGTTTTGATCTGACTTTAATTTCCCGGCTTTAATGTTACACCTGGAGTGGTCTGTCTTAAAAAGAAGTGTATTTGTGGCAGCACCATTCTATCCCATCTCTAAAATGGATCATTTCATTTCACACATGCTCAGAGTCTGAAATTTCTCCTGTTCTCATCTCAGATTTCACTGAAAACCACTCGGTGTGAGGCTCCAAATTCCCCCATCAACAGATTGGCTCTACAAGTCTGTAGCAGTCATTGTTCATAAGTTCCTATTTTATCTATTTTTCTTTGATTTTCTTTTATTGATATTTTCCATTAAAATGTAAAAGTACAATATTTTTTTTCTGATAACTCTTCTCTTTTACACTAAAATCTTGGTCTTAATAATGTTAATCTGATCGTTTGTTGATAAGGGTGTTAGCTCAGTGTGAGAATGCATTTTCTTTTTATTCATTTATTTTAAATTTCATTTTCCATTCCAACCACAGTTCTCCCTACCACCCCTCCTCCTGCTCCCTTCACCTCTTTCCCAGTCCATCGCCCATCCACTCCTCCCAAAGGGCAAGGGTTTCCATGGGGAGTCAGCAAAGCCTGGCCCATTAAGTTGAGGCAGGACTAAGCCCCGCCCCCTCCACACACACACATTAAAGCTGAGCATGCATCCCACCATAGGGAAAGGGCTCTGACAAGCCAGCTCATGCACCAGGGATAGATCCTGGTCCTACTGCCAGGGGCCCCTCAGATAGACCAATCTACACCACTGTCTCCCACATACAGAGGGCTTAGCTAGATCCCATGGAGTCTCCACAATTGTAGGTCTGGAGTTCAAGAGTTTCCACTAGCTAGGTTCAGCTGTCTGTAGATTTCTCCATCATGATCTTGACCTCCCTTGCTCATGTACTCCTTTCCCCATCTCTTCACCTGGATTCCCAGAGCTTGACCTGGTGCTTGGATTTGGATCTCTGCATCTGGTTTCATCAATTACTGGATGAAGGCTCTATGATGACTGTTGGGGTATTCATCCCCTGATTACAGAGGAAGGCCAGTTCAGGCACCCTCTCTATTGCTAGGAGTATTAGCTGGGATCAACCTTGTAGATTCCTGGGAACTAAGTCCTATTTTATAACATGTGCTAATAGAGTATAACAATATGCTCTACCTGCTGGGATTCCATCATGAGACTCCATCCCTGTGTTTTTGTGGGCATTAGCTTTTCAATGTGCCTTCCACTGTTAGGAAGTGAAATGTTCTGTACAATGGGATGGAGAAAGTGGGATTAAATGGGAGTTTCTGGAAGGCAGAAAGTAGAACAGCCAAAGTGTTACTGAACACTTTGACATTCACTGCGGTGTCACCTACATTTCTATCCTGCCACTCTGTGGTGGTTTGAATAAGAATGGCCCCCACAGGCTCATATACTTGAATGTTTAGTCACCAGGGAGTGGCACTACCTGGTAGGGATTAGAAGATGTGGCCTTGTTGGAGCTGGTGTGGTCTTATTGGAGAAAGTGTGTCACTGGGGTTGGGCTTTGAGGTTTCAAAAGCAAAAGCCACGCCCGGTGGCTTCTCTCTCACACCTCTCTCTTCCTGCTCCCTGTGGATCCAGATGTAGAACTCACAGACTTCTCCAGCACTAGGTCTGCCTGTGTGCCTCCATGCTTTCTGCCATGATAACAATGGACTAATCCCCTGAAACTGTAAGACAGGCCTCAATTAAATGCTTTCCCCTCTAAGAGTTGCTGTGGTCATGGTGGCCCTTCACAGCCACAGAACACTGAGGAAGACACACCGCTCTTGTCCAGCTGCTCTTCTCCCTGAACTGAGCAACTTTCCCAAGCCCAGCAGCAGGCTCCTGATTGTTGGCCCCAAAGGCCTGGTCTGGCTGGCTGTTCATCTTCCCTCTGCTGGCAAATGTTTCCTTCCTGGACTTCTGTGAGACTGTGGCTTCTCTCTCCACACTGCTCACCCTGCCCCCTCCCTGGCTTTGCTCTCTCACTTCTGCTCCTCTCTGCTTTACTCTCCTCCTTTCACCTCCCTGACACTCCCTTACCCAACACCCCATTCTCTCTTCCTCCACCTAATCACACATGTGCTTCCAACAGACCCTCTGACACGGGGAGCTTCACCTTCTGACCTTTGCTTTCTTACACAAACATAATGCTACAAATATCACAGCTTATTGGGTTTTTAAACATGTTATTTATAAGGGTATTTTTTATATAGAAAGCGAGACTTCTGAAACATCACTGACTTCTATTTTATTTTTTTAATTAGCATACATGGCAGCAGCTTTCCTTAGGGCATTTTGTTCCATTCTGAGTTTTAGTAGACTGTTCCCCACCCTGCTTCCTCTGTCTCCCCCTCTCCCCATCCCTGTTTATAACCCCCCCCACACACACACCTTCAATATTCTCCCCTTCCATTTCATGGAATTATGTTTTGTTACCCTCACAAATTGTTCCCTTAAACCCTCGACACACTCATTTTCATGATTCCTTTTCTGGTTTCCTAGCCTTTATATACCCTCTCCCACGTAAATACACATGAGTAAAAAATAGAAGACAGGACTTGCATATAAGAGAACATGTGTGACCTCACCAGTTTCCATTTCTATCCATTTTTCTTCAAGCTTCATTTTTCTTTATGGCTGAATAAATTGCATTGTGTGTATGCACCACATTGTTTTTTATCTACCCACCTGTTGAACATCCTTAACTTCTAATGATATCAGTTCAATCATTTCAGTTGTCTTCCTGGACTTAACTTTTTAAAGAAGAAATTTGGTCTGGTGAGATGGTTCACTGGATAAAGGCATTTTCTGCCAAGCCTGAGGGCCAGAGCTCAAAGCCCTCTACTCACATATGTTGTAGGAGAAGAGACCCAAGTCAGACAAGCTATTCTATGACCTCCATAGGCACACACACACACACACACACACACACACACACACACACACACCTTAAAAATTAAAGGAAACCATTTCTTTCTCTAGATCTTTTATTTCTAGGTAGGTCTTAGATGCCCTCATTTCTAAACTTCATGAACCAGGAATCATGCTTCCACATCCCAGTGTTCAGCCCTGTACAGTGAGTTTGGTGATTGCCCTGACCTATCTGAACTGTGGTTTCCAGTAGCCACAAAGGTTTCCTTTTCTGACCTGACTGAGTCCATTGTGTAGTTAGCACACAGAGAAAAACACACAAGCATCCTCCAGGGGTAAATAGAAATTGATTTCCAAAGCAGGGATTGATTACACTTCAGGCAATGGACTGATTTAGGTAGAAACCTGGAGTCAATGAGGCTGATAAAATGGTTTCTTCTTTGTGGTTTCTTCTATAGGCACCAATGCAATTAGGAACTCATTTTAATTGAAAAGGTGCAGAACTCTTGGACATTTTCCTTTGGCCTTTATCACAAATAGGGATGAATACTGAAAACAAGGCAAGGCTTCGCTCTAGAGGAACTGTATTGTATAGTCAGTAATGCCGGCTCCAGGGGAAAGAAAACATTTTAGTCCATTCAGTGCTGTGCTGTAACATGCCTGGGCTTTTGAATCACAATAATAAACAGTTTATTCATGGCATATTGAAGGCTATCAGTGAGGTATTTCCCTTGCCTACCCCTCAGCATCTCTTCCATCATACAGCTTCTACCCCTCATTTGAAAAATCAGATTTGTCACAGAGGAAGTTATCTCTTCTGGGTTTAAACACATTACTATCTGAATCACAGCTTGTATGTAAAAGGCTGTTCTACTTCTCAGGTGTTAAATGCCAAAGATGCTATCTCTTATATGCTGATTAATTGAGCCTAGGAGGGACACAAGAATTTTCACTTTAATGCATTATCACTAAGTCTGTATATGGATTAATATTCTGACAGATACTCTTCTAACTGTATATTTTACAAAGGAACAAGGCATTAATTATTAAATGGCTTCAGTTTACTTGGCATTGCTTTTTCCCTCCAGTGTGTTGGAAGTTTAAAAACAAACTTCAAGAGGGCCATGCAGGAACAGTGCCTGCAATGTGGAATGGTAGCCTTCAAAGACAGCTAACTGACTAGACTGGGTGATCAGAAGCAGACTAAAGAGCACTGGGTGTGCGTGGTCAGCAGTAGGACTGTGGTGATGCGGACTGGGAGTCAAGTTGGAGTCCCTTTCTGGGCTGTGTAAGAACAAATCTTCCCTTTGCTTTTGCACCCTTGGGCATGCCAGCCATCCCTATCCTCCATGAAATGACCCCCAGTGAGCCTTGTCTTCTAACAGCCATACCCTTGGGTCACACCCTACTCATGTGTGGAATTTAGACATGGGGGCTTATTTCTAATGCATAAAACATCAACACCAGACATTCTGGACTAGGTTGTAAAGGGCTCTGATTCCATTTCACACAGGTTCTAACCCTGAGGAAGTAAGTCACCATTTTGAGTTACCTTATTGAGATATCTGTGACTGGAAAGCGAAGACTGTCTCTAGCTAGGAAGAACCCAAGCTCTGGGAGCACTAGATCCCAATGCACAAAATTCTGCCACAACCACCTGAGTGAGCTTGGGCAGTGGGTCCTTCCCTGGATGACTGTGTAGAGATCACAGCTTCATCACACTCCTTGGTTGCAACCTTGTGGGGTGCAATCTTCACTAGAAGCGCCAGCTAAGCCACGCCCAATACTGTGCCACACAACAACAACCTGAGACAATAAATAACAGAGTTTTAAGTCACTGACTTTTGGAATAGTTTAGTAGATGAGGCTAGATAACTTCAGATTTGGGGGATGAGGAGCCTGAAGAACAATGTAAACAAGAAAAGATGGGGCATTGATGAAAGCATGCATGCCGACACTGCACCATGGTTCCATCCGGGACAGACAGTCCTTCCTGCACAGGCTGCTTCTGTCCGCATTCCTCTGCTGACACTGAAGGGTTGCCTTTCAGCGTGAACTGCCAAGTCTTGCTCTTTCTTCCATTAAATCTTCCAAGAAGAGCAGCACTGCCACCTCTCATGACAGTCATGACTCTCATGACTGTCTTTTCTAAAACTTGCCACTATTAGGCATCACTAAGAGTGGCAGT
This sequence comes from Cricetulus griseus, assembly GCF_003668045.3. Taxonomy (NCBI): domain Eukaryota; kingdom Metazoa; phylum Chordata; class Mammalia; order Rodentia; family Cricetidae; genus Cricetulus; species Cricetulus griseus. Next base: position 232,446,696 of record NW_023276807.1, read on the forward strand.
GTTTTTTATGAATACAACTTGCTGGGCAGCAACAGTCATTAAAATACAAAATATTAAATTCTATAACATTTCTAGGATTCACTTTGGAAAACACCATGACAATTCCACATTTATTGCAATGCAATGCAGATATAACATGTGAACCAAGTGTACTTCTAGGTAGCTTTCCAAGACAAACTAGCATCTAAGTGAGACTTACATTCACTATCTATAGTGCTTATGCTGAAAAAGTTCAAAACTAGAAACAACCCAAATATTCACTAATGGGCGAGGGAATGCTTGAATTGTGGCGCACATGTGCAACAAACATTACTCAGAAATGAAAAGGAAAAAGTACTGATATATATAACATGATGGATCCTGACAGAAGCATTACACTAACCAAGACAAGCCAAACAAAAACCCCACTTACATACAATTCTAGAAAAGACCCTACTACAGTGGTAAAACTATGACGATCATCTGTCATAGTTTGGCTGAGGAAACTGACTACAGAAAGACATGAGGGGGATTTAGAGAGAAGTCAATGCCTTTTGTCATGATTGTGGTGGTGGATATGTGGTTCTACATTTGTGAAGATTCACTGAACTTAAACTGCGTGCATATGTAATATGTTGCATTATGCATGTAGCATATATATTACATAAAGATTTAAATCCAGAGGCAGACAGAATTGGTCCCTGAGGACCCTGGGATCCTGTTTTTGCTGAGTTCGCTGGGCCATTCCAGGCCCCCACAGAGTGTAGAGAGTCCAGAGAGTGCAGAGAGTCAAGAGGAATCTCCGACAGGACGACTCGACTCCTGAGGACCAAGTAACCCAGAGTCTGCTGACATCTCTGCGCCAGTGCTGCTCTCACCCAACTGGAGAGCAAGTGCCTCAGACCTCCCTGCACCCAACTTGAAACCCATCAGAGTATCAAAGTCAATTGCACACACCTGAAGAGAACACCAGACCCATACACACCAGGAAAGGAAGTGACACCAACTGTACCCACTGGAACAAGAGATGGGAAGACGACAATATAAGAACACATCCAACAACAGGAAAACCAATATGACACCACCAGAGCCTAGGGACTCTACACTAGCAAGACATGAACATCCGAACACAGAAGAAGCAGAAGAGAGCAACCTTAAAAACAACTTCATGGAAATGATAGAGAATCTAAGAGAGGAAATCAGAAAATCCTTCAGAGAAATGGAAGAAAAGACAAACCAAAAGATGCAAGAAATCAAGGAAAGCCAAAAAAGCCAAGAAAATACAATTAAACAGCTGAAGGAAACAGTTAAGGACCTGAAAACTGAATTAGAGAAAATAAAGAAAACACAAACTGAGGGAATGCTGGAAGTGGAAAAGCTTAGTAAACAACCAGGAACCACAGATGCAAGCATAGCCAACAGAATACAAGAGATGGAAGACAGAATCTCAGACGCCGAAGACAAACTAGAGGAAACAAACTTGTCAAGCAAAGAAAATCTAAAGTCTAACAAATCCATAACACAAGACATTCAGGAAATTTGGGACACCGTGAAAAGACCAAACCTAAGGATAATAGGTATAGAAGAAGGTGAAGAAACCCAACTCAAAGGTTCAGAAAACATATTCAACAAAATTATAGAAGAAAACTTTCCCAATCTAAAGAAAGACATGCCAATGAAAGTACAAGAAGCCTACAGAACAACAAATAGAGTGGACCACAAAAGAAAGTCCCCTCGTCACATAATAATTGAAACACCAAATGTACAGAATAAAGAAAAAATATTAAGAGCAGCAAGGGAAAAAGGCCAAGTAACATATAAAGGCAAACCTATCAGAATTACACCAGACTTCTCCATGGAAACTCTGAAAGCTAGAAGGTCCTGGATAGATATTCTACCAACTTTGAGAGAACACGGATGCCAGCCCAGACTACTATACCCAGCAAAGCTTTCAATCGCTATAAATGGAAAAACAAGATATTCCACGACAAAACCAGATTTAAAAAATATGTAACCACTAATCCAGCCCTACAGAAAGTACTGGAAGGAAAACTCCAACCTAAGGAAATTAACTACACTCGCATAAACATAGGCAACAGATAATCCCACTCTACAAAAACACAAAATAAAAGGCAGGGTAAATCCACATACAATACCAGTACCAACAACAAACCAAAAACAAGCAAGAATAAACACAGAATGGAACTTAATTTCCCTCAATATTAATGGTCTTAACTCGCCTATAAAAAGACACAGACTAACAGATTGGGTACAAAGAAAGAATCCATCCTTCTGCTGTATTCAAGAAACACATCTCGAATTCAAGGACAAACATTACCTCAGAGTAAAGGGTTGGGATAAGATACTCCAATCAAAGAAACAAGCTGGTGTAGCTATCCTTGTATCTAACAAGATAAACGTCAAACTAAAATCAATCAAAAGAGATGAAGAAAGGCATTTCATATTCATCACAGGAAAAATCCATCAGGAAGAAGTCTCAATTCTAAACATCTATGCCCCCAATACAAAAGCACCAACATTCGTAAAAGAAACATTATTAAAACTCAAATCACAAATAAGGCCTCACACAGTTATAGTGGGAGACTTCAACACCCCACTTTCACCCCTGGACAGGACCACCAGACAGAAACTGAATAGAGAGACAAAGGAACTAACAGAAGTTATGACCCAATTGGGATTAACAGACATTTATAGAACTTTCTATCCAAACACAAAAGAATATACCTTCTTTTCAGCATCACATGGAACCTTCTCAAAATTCGACCACATTCTCGGCAACATAGCAAACCTCAACAGGTACAAAAAAAATTGGAATGATCCCCTGTGTCTTATCAGACCACCGTGCTTTAAAGATAGAAATCAAAAACAAATCAAAGTGCAAAAAAACCTACCAACTCATGGAAATTGAACAATAAGCATTTGCAACATTCCCGGGTCAAGGAAGAAATAAAGAAAGAAATTAAAGACTTCCTGGAATTCAATGAAAATGTTGACACAACATACCCAAACTTATGGGACACTTTGAAAGCAGGAAAGTTCATAGCTCTAAGTGCTCACATGAAGAAACTAGAGAATAATCAAACCAGAGATCTGACATCACGGCTGAAAGCTCTAGAAAAAATGGAAGCAAATTCACCCAGAGGAGCAGACGACAGGAAATAATCAAACTGAGGACAGAAATCAATAAAGTCAAAACAAAGAAAACAATTCAAAGAATCAATATATCAAAGAGTTGGTTCTTTGAGAAAAATCAACAAAATAGACAAAAGGTTATCCAAATTAACCAAAAGGCAGAGAGAGATCATGCAAATTAACAAAATCAGAAATGAAAAGGGGGACATAACAATGGACACTGAAGAAATCCAGAGAATCTTCAGGTCATACTTTGAAAACCTGTACTCCACAAAATTGGAAAATTTAAAGGAAATGGACAATTTTCTGGACAGTTATCACTTACCAAAATTGAATCAAGAACAGATAAGCAACTTAAACAGACCTATAACCTCTAAGGAAATAGAAGCAGTCATCAAAAGTCTCCCAACCAAAAAAAGCCCGGGGCCAGATGGATTCACTGCAGAATTCTACCAGAAATTCAAAGAAGTGCTAATACCAATACTCCTCAAATTGTTCCACAAAATAGAAGCAGAAGGGACATTAACAAACTCTTTTTTACCAGGCTACAATAACTTTGATACCCAAGCCACACAAAGACATAACTAAGAAAGAGAACTACAGACCAATATCCTTCATGAACATTGATGCAAAACTCAATAAAAATCCTAGAAAATCGAATACAACGTCATATCAGAGAAATCATCCACTATGATTAAGTAGGCTTCATCCCAGGGATGCAAGGATGGTTCAACATATGAAAATCTATCAATGTAATCCACCATATAAACAGACTGAGAAAAAAAATCACATGATCATCTCACTAGATGCCAAAAAAGCCTTTGACAAAATCCAACACCCCTTCATGATAAAGGTCTTGGAGAAATCAGGGTTAACAGGAACATACCTCAACATAGTAAAAGCAATATACAGCAAGCCAACAGCCAACATCAAATTAAACAGAGAGAAACTCGATCCAATTCCTCTAAAATTGGGGACAAGACAAGGCTGTCCACTCTCTCCATAACTCTTCAATATTGTCCTTGAAGTCCTAGCTAGAACAATAAGACAACAAAGGGAGATCAAGGGAATACAAATTGGAAAGGAAGAAGTCAAAATCTCACTATTTGCAGACGATATGATAGTGTACATTAGTGGCCCGAAAAACTCTACCAGGGAACTTGTACAGCTGATAAATATCTTCAGCAAAGTGGCAGGATACAAGATTAACTAAAAAAAATCTGTAGCCCTACTATACACCGATGACACATTGGTGGAGAAAGAAATCAGAGAAACATCACCCTTTACAATTGCCACAAACAACATAAAATACCTTGGGGTAACACTAACCAAAAATGTGAAAGACCTGTACCATAAGAATTTTGAGTCTCTAAAGAAAGAAATTAAAGAAGATACCAGAAAATGGAAAGATCTCCCATGCTCTTGATAGGTAGGATCAACATAGTAAAAATGGCAATCTTGCCAAAAGCAATCTACAGATTCAATGCAATCCCATCAAAATCCCAACACAATTCTTCACAGACCTTGAAAGAACAATTCTCAACTTTATATGGAGAAACAAAAGACCCAGGATAGCCAAAGCATCCCTATACAATAATGGAACTTCTGGAGGCATTGCCATCCCTGACTTCAAGCTCTATTACAGAGCTATAGTACTGAAAACAGCTTGGTATTGGCACAATAATAGACAGGTAGACCAATGGAATAGAGTTGAAAACCCTGATATTAACCCACACACCTAGGAACACCTGATTTTTGACAAACAATCCAAATCTATAAGATGGAACAAAGAGAACATCTTCAACAAATGGTGCTGGCATAACTGGTTGCTGACATATGGAAGACTGCAGTTAGATCTAAGCCTATCACATTGCACAAAACTTAAGTCAAAATGGATCAAAGATCTCAACATAAATCCAGCTACACTGAACCTATTAGAAGACAAAGTGGGAAATACCCTTGAATTAATCGGTACAGGAGACTGCTTCCTGAACATTACACCAGTAGCACAGACACTGAGGTCAACAATTGATAAATGGGAAACTGAGAAGATTCTGTAAGTCAAAGGAGACAGTCAGCAAGACAAAACTGAAAATAGAAGCAGAAGCCCACAGACTGGGAAAATATATTCACCAACCCCAAATCTGACAGAGGGCTGATCTCCAAAATATACAAAGAACTCAAGAAGCTAGTCCCCTAAACACCAAACAACCCAATTCAAAAGTGGGGTACAGAACTAAATAAACAATTCTCAATAGAGGGACCTAAAATGGCTGAAAGACACATGAGAAAGTGTTCAACATCCTTAGTCATCAGGAAAATGCAAATCAAAACAACTCTGAGATACCATCTTACTCCTGTCAGAATGGCTAAAATCAAAAATACCAATGACAGTTTATGCTGGAGAGGATACAGAGAAAGAGGAACACTCCTCCACTACTGGTGGGAGTGTCAACTTGTCCAGTCACTTTGGAAATCAGTATGGCGACTCCTCAAGAAAATGGGAATCAGTCTATCACAAGATCCAGCAATTCCACTCTTAGGCATATACCCAAAAGAAGCACATTCATACAACAAGGACATCTGTTCAACCAGTTCATAGCAGCATTATTTGTAATAGCCAGAACCTGGAAGCAGCCTAGATGCCCCTCAACCAAAGAATGGATAGAGAAAATGTGTTACATTTACACAATGGAGTACTACTCAGCAGAAAACAAACAAACAAACAAACAAACAATGGAATCTTGAAATTTGCAGGAAAATGGATGGAACTCGAAGAAACCATTCTGAGTGAGGTAACACAATCACCAAAAGACAAACATGATATGTACTCACTCATATGTGGACCTGCTTTATGATACATAGTAGTGACCATGCTTTATCAGTTGTTTTTAATGATGTTGCTCAGAATGGTTTCCTCCCAGATGATGACTAAGAAGCTAATTAAAAAAAAAAAAAAAGGTGCCAAGTACCACAAGAGTAACAGAACTGTGCTGTTTTCTGGGATTTTGTTTTTTACTTTGTTGTTGTTTTTTGTTTTTTGTTTTTTGTTTTTTTGTTTTTTTAAATGGAGTGTGCTGGATGTCTCTACAATTTTGTTCAAATGACTGCTGAACCTTGAAAACCTGTTGCTGCTATTGATGCATAACATTGCCATTATTGCTCTCTCTCTCTCTCTCTCTCTCTCTCTCTCTCTCTCTCTCTCTCTCTCTCTCTCTATATATATATATATATATATATATATGCTAATTGAAACTCAAATATGTGATGAATCCAAGGTGTTTCAGTGAGTGCTCACCTGTGCATAATTTGATTCATCTTTAGTAAGTAGTAAAGTTATATGATTGCCAAAAAAATAAATAAGTGACACACTGGAAGACAAATGTCACATAATTTCAATTTTATGTGTAACATAGAAATGATGAACTTATGGGAAGAGAGAGCAGAATTGTGGATATATATATATATATATATATATATATATATATATGCTTCAATGTGGGTCTTTTAACAATGGGGAAATGATTGGTTTAAGGATATAAAACTACAACATTTGGACAAGAGGCATGGACTCTGTGAAGTGTTGAGGTCTACTGAAAGCATGATAAATATGGTTGATAACAATATGCTATATTTTAAAAGTTGTGAGATAGTATATGTGTGATATAACACGTTAATTGGTTTAATTTAGCCATGCCATTGTGAACATACTGTACTGTGTATCATAATTGTGCATGGGTTTATTTATGAGCTAAATAAATGAATGAAAAAAAAGAATTGAATAGATTCAAAACCATGCCTTTTGCCATTAAAGTTGTTCTTCAAGTCTGATACTTAAATGCAAGAACATGTGGCATTGAGACTGGAGAGATGGGCCAGCAGTTAAAAGAATATACTGTGTAGGGAGAAACGTAACCAGGCCTCCTAAGGTGTGGCTACAGGTGTGCCCCGACCACACCCATCAGGGTGTGGTCAAGGTGATGTCAGGGTGACGTGGGAAAGGTTTTAAAGGGACAGACAAGGCACATGGTCTCTCTTGCTTTGCTGCTTTAGCACGCTCTGGCTTGCTGTTGGCTGCCGTTTATTTATTAAAAGTTATCCTAACCTTACGGATTTCTTATCAGTTATTCATCTCAATAATACTGCTTTCCCAGAGGACTGGGATTCAGTTCTCAGCATCCACTTAGCAGTTCACAACCATCTGTAACTGAAGTTCCAGGAGATCTGGGGATTTGCTCTGGCCTCCTTAGACACCAAGTACACATGCATTACACATTATACATGCAGGCTAAGCACTTGTACACATCAAACAAAACTACATATTTTTAAAATGTCCCCCATCGATACCTGAGGCAGGTGGGAGATCTGTCCCTGAGCTCATAAGAGTGGAAGAACTCTACCTGCCCCCTACCAGCTGCAGCACTGGGGAAAACCCCCCTTGCACCTCTCCTGGATAACATAGTACAGCTGGCTCTGAAGGTGTGGGTGTGGAAGGACCGCCCCTGAGCACATGAAAGCTGGAGAACTGGCCCAGCACCTTGCTCATTGTTGCAAGGGGTGAAGTAGCCAGAGCAATGCTGGAGAGCCCACCCTGGTGGCAAAGACAGGGGCAAATTGGCAGGTTGACCAATACTGCAACTACCCAGGGTTATATGTTGGCCCACCCCAACATCCACCCCATCTGTGATCCCCTGAACACAAGAGGCGGGGTTGGGGGTCAGTCCTGCAAACCCAGGGCTGCAATTTCTCCATGACACAGGGCGGCAGGGGGATGTCTGGGAAGAGTCCCAGTGAGGGCTCAGCATCGATGGTGTAGCAGAGACCAGGGGCTTGGAACCGGACCGGTGATTCTTTGGGATGAGTGCCTGCATGTAAACATGTATGGATAAAGGGGTTTACTGCATGACTCACTGTGCCACACTGTAGCTTCCATGACGAAATTCCCCCTTTCTTCCCCCCTTTCCCTCTTTCTTCTATTAAATTTTATTTTGTTTTATTTTGAAGTGGGAAGAAGATGGCTGAGATTGAGAAACATGAACTGGAGACATGATCTGAAAGGCATCAAAATAAATAGAAATAAATGCATTTTTAAAAAGGATCTGCCATACAGTGGTTAGAGACACATCAGTGGATAGTGTTTAGATTGTGAGCCAGCCAGGTAGCAGGCTGTGTTAGCCTGTTTTCTTCTTTGCTGTAATGTACTGCAATGAAATATCAGAGATCAGGAACATCATTAAAACATACTATGTTTAAAGTTCACAGTTTGGGAGACTGCAGTTCTAAGCAAATGGAGTTCATTTTGTTTCTAGAGAGGACCCCCTAGCTACACCACCTCATAGTAGCTCTCTCAGCAGAGTGAGAGAGAGGCAGAGACAGATAGACACAGATGTAGAGACACAGAGACAGGAGAGAGAGAGAGAGAGAGAGAGAGAGAGAGAGAGAGAGAGAGAGAGAGAGAGAGAATGTCAAACAGAAAGTCATTGAGCATTTGAGCAGATTCAGGGATCAACACTATCATTCCAAAACAACTGGTGAGTATGGTTTATTGGACATAAAGTTTTATTTCCATAGCTATTCATGGATATACACTTGTCTGAGAACACTTGAATATTTACAAAATGGCCACTCACCAAGAGGCACAAGGAAGTATCAGAACTGCTATTGTGACTGCTGTTTTTTGGTGACAGCCTTTTCATAAGAACTACCTGGGGTCTCATAAGATCCACATCAATTCCCTGGAGAGTGATGCCTTCCCTAACTCCCCATAAATCTGCAAGGCTCCACATGACAACGGCTCTGTCCTGTCTTCCCACATCAGTGCACTGAGGATGAAACTCCCAACACAGATCCCATTCAGTACATGCAAACGATATCTGAACCACAACACAGGAGCTTTCCAACAGAGACAAAAGGGTAACTAGAACCCAGAACTCCTGTCCCCTTAGCAGTTGTTTAAGATTTATATCAAGGCAAGAGCGGGGAACACCTTGTGTTCCTGACTGTCGTGTGGCAATTATAAAAAGGAGACCAAAGTTATCCAGCTTTATTACCTTTTGAAAATTATTTGCTGACCACTATTGCCTGCACCTTGGATGAACTCTTCTGATCATTTCTCTCTGATAAAGCCTCCCCAGTAGCGGAGCTTCCTGGGACCCTTAAGGCACATCACAAAGCCAGAGGCCAGTCTGAGCACTGACTTTGAAAACTTCAATATTGTGCAACAAGCATTATTGATAGCCTTCCAAAGTCAGAGTCGCTTTCAGGTGCTAGCAATTTTAGGTAAAATGGTTCCTTTCTCCCCATGCTGAGGGTAGTAAGTAGCGTGGTCTCCAACAATTCAAAGCAGTAGGGTTCCCTAAAACCGTCCTGTGTCCTTTCTACCGCCTTGATTATCTTTCCCGGGGTCCTTGTTGGCAAGTCTCTTTCTTCTAAGCCCCCTATCCTACCACATCTCTACAAGCTTTGAGTGTGGAGCTCTAGCTGTAGGGGAGAATTATCTTCTCAGAAGGGGGAACCAATAAGAAGGGCTCCTTCACCAACACACATCTATTAAACCCACTGCCCTTATGGGCCTGACAGTCACCTGCCCATAGGATTGTAAAAGCCTGTAGGAAACGAATGGTCCTGAGATTGTTTGATGCAGGGTTGCAGCAAGGATCGACCCTCCTTGTTATTCTTGTTACTCTGTACCACGAGCTAAAGCTTACTCAGCAGGCACCCAGGCCAACCAAGTCACAAAAGCCCAAGTCACAAAAGCCCACGACAAAGTGCATGTCAGCAGTTCACAGAGATAAAAGGCTGGTAGTGGAAAGGGGAAGGTTAACGTGGACTGTCAGGGCTGCCACCATCCTCCACTTTTGTAAGGGTTTCCTCACAGTTCACTCCACCTTGATGGGATTTTTTAAAAGCAACCTAACAATTCCGAATTTAACAGTGCCATCTACGTAGAGTTCTTGACTCGGTCTCAGGGTGGTCAAGGAACCCTTTCATGATTAGGCAAACAGTCCCTTAATCTCTCCTCGTTGAAGATGGACAGTACAAGCCACAGCACTACAGTCCTCATCTGGTTTCCCAAGACCTCCTGACAGATGGGTGGAACAACCATGCCTCTCACCCCACCCAAACAAAACTCAGGCAGAATCAGAGACTCCACACTGAGGATCTTTAGAGGCTTTGACTAATTTCCTATCCTTTATGTTAATGGCTGCTGAGAGAAGAAATTATCAATGAGAGGATTTTGGTTGTTGTTATTTTTGGTCTGGCTGGAAAGGGGGTGTGGTAGTATCGTCACATCTTTTCACGTCCCATCTCTCCTGTATTCTGTGTTCTATCTCAACAATTCCTTATGTGAGGACAGCCATTGGCTGACATGAATGGCATTTTAAAAAATTAAAATTAAAATAAGGAAGTGGGGGTTTTTAATTTGACTGTATAGGATCACTAATTTTTGGCAGACCCAGGAGAATAATTGGTGAAGAAAGTCACTATTAAACATAACTAATATGACCCCGTGTCATTTGCAGAGAAACCGGAGTGGCTGTTTTACATTATCTGCTCCTCTGCATGGTCTCTTATGAGTTCTTAAGATCTTCAAAGACAAGACTTGAGATTGATTCTTTGGGGCTATTTTCTGTTCTGCGGAGAGTGTTTGTCACTGCTTGGGGCAGGTGTGTGCATGAATTATCTTAACCATGTCAGGGTCAATCACAGCAGTATGGAATCAGCCTGTCAGTAGCAGACTGATAAGCACAAATTTCAAAATGAAACAGATGTGACTGAGCCAGGCTAGAACCAGAAACCACAGGGCCAAAGTGAATGTTAATGCCTGCTGGGGATGAGGGTAGGAAGAGGCATGTGGCACTTGTCACTAACATGTGACCTCAGAAACCTCCATGATCAGTTTTGACCGTGTGGGTTTGTATATTTTCAGATGTGCAATGGGAGGCTTGTAGGCAGCTGTCACCCAGGGACAGGGGGCCAGGCGCTGTGCCCTTCCACTCTCCTGCAGACTTCACTGAGTCATTGGACATCAATAGCAGCTTTTACTTTGAACGCTTTGAAAAGTCCCCTTATTTTGTAGATTATCGGTGGTAAAACTTGCTTACTATCTGCTCTATAACTAGCAAATCTTCCAACTTCTTGTTGACAGCATTTATGTGAAGATGGGATTATGTGTAGGACTAGAGTTTATATTAGTATTCTTTTATTCGTTGTCATACAACAAACACATACCAACACCCACTAGGATGCCAGGAATACACAGATGAACTGACTATTTTAGAGATTATGCGGTCTTGGGTCTTGATGCTCAGTTTGCTGTGCTGGGAACCCTGGGTCCAAGTCTAGACTCTGGTTTTGCTGGTTGGCATTTTCTTTGTGTGACTGAAGAGTTTCGAGGAATGGCCCTTTGAGGCGCTATCTTGGCTGAGGCTTGAGTGGTTGAGTGTCTAAGTAGAGCAGCACAAGACACAGCCTCCTGCTGAGTGATATAGCCTAGGGAAAGAAAAGAGGGTAATTTCAAAGTCAATATTTTTTCTTTAAAGGGTTTATTTAGTTTTTGTTTTATGCATATGAGTGTTTTGCCTGACTGTGTGTTATGTGTTCCACATGTGTGCCTGCTATTACCAGAGGCCATAAGAGGGTGATAGACCTCCTAGAGTTGAGCTTACAGGTTATGAGCCAATTGGGTGATGGGAACTGAACCCAGGTCCTTTGCAAGAACAGCAAGTGGTCTTAGCCACTGAGCCATTTCTTCAACTCAACAATTCTATAGAACAAAAGTATTCACAGAGGTGAACAAAGGTTCTACTTCTGTGATTAGCATGCCCTAGTTACAGGCTTTGAGGACAGGAAATGTTCATTTCTTATTTTGCATTTTTTCCTTCCATGAGCATGGCAGTTAATCTTCACTGTCAACCTGAATACCTGGATAACCTAAAGATGGTTGAAGCACACATTGGGGGGTGTGTCTGTGAAGATATTTCTAGAGATGATCAACAGGGGGAGCCCCATCTGAATGTTGGTGAGTACCCACACTCTCTATTCTATTCCTCCTGGTTACCAGCATGTGAAAAGCTGTCCTGTATCATCACTTCCCTCTCATGATGGAATTACACCTCTAGAAACCATGAGCCAAAGTAAGTCCTTCTTAACCAGAGTGGTTTCTGTAAGATATTCTGTCATATGAATGGGAAGGGTTAAGTGACACAAGCTACTATAGTCATCAACTAGCATGTCAAGACATTTGGAAAGACACGAGCAATGAGTAGCCTTCTCATGTAACTTATCTTAGGTATCAAAACTTTCTTCACTCCAGAGAAAGATGCTGTCTGGTTTAAAATATAAATATTATTTCTTTCAGTGTTTCTCAAAGTACAATCCTCACTGTACCCACTAGATTCTCTGAATCCATGTGCTTAAAAAATTTCCCATTATAATTCAGAACTCTACTCTCTTCAAAGACCTTCTGCAGTTGAATCCCAAAGAGCAAGGTCTGGAATCTGCATTTTAGTAAAATGACATTCAGATTTTGTGAATACTACTAAATGCCTCTGCATTCAAGTTTATTGGCTTTTTTGGCATTTGGCTTTGAAAACAAACCACCAGATGGTGCTTCCACCTATTGCAGACAATCTCCAGTAATCACCAAACCCCAGGTCCTTGTTTGCTGCTTTTATGACCATGGTAAACTTATTTATCTCATGTGGGTTTCAGTTTTCTACCTGAGTTTGGAGGACTGTGCAGCAAAGGGGGTGCACAACTACAGATACTCCTGTAAGATCAAGGAATTAGTAGCAATGAGGCTTTCCAGTAGGTTGATGCTCATGATGGTTTACGTCTTTTGAAACCATGGTTTCATCTGTGCTTTGTAAAATCAGAGTGGACTTGCTAGGAAGGGAGAAAGAGCAAAGTATGAGCAGATGTAAGCCATAGTCTTTGGGAAGTCACTTCTTGCCTGAAGTCCTCATTGACAATGGCTGGCTTAAAGGTCTTCATCAAATTACATAATTTGAGTAGGGTTCTGGTTCTACAACTGTATATTGTACATAATGCAGGATATATGGGCTATGCCAAGTGCTTAAATGTGTAGCTATTATTATTGGGAGTAAACTATGTTTGATCTTACACAAACAGTAAGGAGGGGAGCCATTGTTTGAGCTTATGCTGGCTTTCCAAGACCAGTGTATTGATCTACTAGATCAAGTTCATATAAATCTCAGAGAGTTGTTAACATTTTATAAGAATCCATACTCTAATTTCTTTAAACCCTCTTAATTCACCTATAAAACTTCACTGTCTATTGTCAGGGATAGTCATTTTTAAACTTGGCTAGCCAACCATGTTGAAAAAATAGGTTGGCAGAGGCCATTCTTCTTGAATTATTTATCTGGAGATGTGACTTCTGGCTGTAAAGAGTAAGTACCCTGATGATATGCCTGATTCTGGTAGGGTAGTTAAACTCACCCAGCTGCTGCCAGTACCCAAGGCTGTGGATGTAGCGGGTCTGTAGGGCCTTCCACTGTGGCCTGGTGTCATAAATCTTCATGATGCTGTAGAAGTAGCGCCGCTGCCCTTGATTTAGATCCTATTAGGACCAAGAGGTGACTTTGATAAGCCCCTATGCAATTACAAGTGTGACATGTTCAAAACAAGTGTCCACAAGAATAAGATGCTTCTCTTAGGGTGACACAGATTTTTAAAGCACATGGGACACAAATAATCAGGAAATTTCCCTTCACTATTTATGTAAACCATCTTCTCCTTGTTTGGATGATGATGAAAACAGGGAAGGAATAAGTTCTAGGTTCTGGAATTCATAATTTTATGCTGAGGGAGATGTAAAAGCTTCCGGGATATGAGGATTTTTTTTTCCTTATGGAGAAAAATAGGCTACACAGTGCCTGATGGATGAAGGCATCCAGATAGCTGAGATGTACAGTGGAAAGTTCCCAGTAAGGAATCAGGATAGATGATCAAATAAGCAATGTGCTAAGAGATCCACATTGACAGTAAAAGACGGCTATGGAAACAGAGGAGCCAGGCATGATGGTACATGCAAGCAGTTAGGAGGCAGGGGTCAAAGGAGCACTTCAAGTTCAAGGCCAGCCTGGTCTACCAGCGAGTTCCATGCCTTCAGGGCTACATAGGGGGATCCTGTTTCAAAGAGAGAGATAGGGAGAGGGAGGCAGAAAGATCAGAAGTTCAAAGTCAATCTTATGAGACCCTGTCGCAAAAAAAAATAAGTGGGGAAAACTGACAATGGCATCAACATTCTAGAGAAGTCAAGTTAGAATAAGTTTGTCCTGGATACAAAATACCCAAAAGACGGAAATCTCAAAGCCAACTGAAAACCATGTGGGAAGCTGCCCTTACACTATTACACATAAACATAGGTTAAAGTGACTTATTTGTTAGATATTTTGTGGGGAACTAAAATCTGAAACCTGTGAGACAAAGTTTTAAGTCTAGAACCTTTAAATTTGATATTGAAAAGCAAACCCAGAGTAAAAATAGCAAGGGTAAGAGCCTCACAATATAGGACATCATTTCGCTCTCAGTTTCTGTATTATGTATTCTTGGGGATAATACATTTGAGAAGAGAAGGGATTTCATTCCTGAGTAACTAATTAAGCCTTTCACATGATTACAGGCAAGATAATAGGACAGATGCTGGCCCACTCAATAGCAAAGCTTCTCAGTAACAATGAGAATTTCCCTTACATCAGAGAAAAATCTTGTGAAAGTTATAGTTTTTATTTTATCAAGAAAAACTACACCTACTTCCTCACCTCTGTAAAACTTTAAACATCCTAAATGAGAAGTCAGTAGAAGGTTACATTTCTCATATTCTTACATCATCCCTTATCTTTCTTGGAAGAGATGGAAGCAAAATGAAATTGTTACAGAGAATTTCTATGTGAATGGCTATAATTAGCCTGGTGGGAAAGAAGCTGACAGCTCAAGCAGGAAGCCACTATGTTGATGCTGCCAATTAAGTGAGTTTCCTTGGTGGTGGGTCAGGGATGCAAGGAGAAGACTGCTTCTCAGACTCTGGCCATTGTGGGGGTTTAGGGTCAGGCTGTTCCAATACACCTTCATTTACTCCTTCAGCAGGCACTTACTGCGGGTCAAACAACAGCCACCTCCCACACAGACAGTAGAAAAAACTTCTCAACCCTCCAAAGAAACAAACAAACAAAAAAGCCCTTCCCTCTTCAAACAAGATGTCAGACCTTCAGTAATGAATTGTCAGCAGCAGAGGCAGGGACTTGAATGCGAGGTATCTGTGGAACATTCTGGAGCTTGTACTGCCTTTTCAAGTTTCTCCCCATTTTTCTTTGTCTTGTACCTCCAAGGAATAACAAACACAGAGCAGTTTTTATTTTGTTTAACCAGTTTTGGGGATGGGCCTAAGACAGTTAGTAAGCAAATAATTAAATCATTTTTTTCCAAAGAAGAATATTTTCTTCTATTTCCAAGTAATAGATGTCTTCATTCTACTAGTTCCCTGTCCTTTCCTATCCTTGCTCCTTGTTATGGGAAGAATCATCCAGGACCCCTGTCTTCCTGCTTCAATGTGTCCAGAGTGGGCATCCTGTCTACAGCAGTTACTTCTTTACAATCTTAAATGGTGCTATAATCTCATCTGGCTCTCAAAGTAATGTCTATGTCTTTGGAAGTTTGGGGAAGAAATTTAAATGGGAGAATAAAATATAAAATAAGATTATCCTTCCTTAAATATTGTTGGCATTTGATTAGTTTCCATTTATTTATTTCTTTACTAAGCAAATATTGTATTTGATTTTAGGAAAAGATGATCACAATACGAGTACGCTATGAACCTTCCTAGGTCATCAAATGTCCCCAAAAATACAACTGCTGGCAGACACAAAGTGTATCCATTTCTTGCATACTTAGATCTGTGGTTTTACACTACTATGTTACAAAAGAAAACTATGACTCCATTATGTTTCCCTCCCCTTCCTGACAAAGGACAGAATGAAGGACTTCCCTGCAGTGACAACATCTTCTTTCTCAGTGCATTGGGGTTTAGAATCTAAGGTTTATCCAATAAGGAAAACCTAACAGTTGGAGAAGAAAAGGTGTGTTGGTTAGGGTTGCAGAGGCAAATAGGAACCCCGAGCATTTTCCTGTCTGCTCACTCCTCTGCCCTTACCAGTACAAACTACAGATGACAGAAAGAAAGAACACAAGAAATCAAGTGTAGCAACAGACCTTCTAGATATAGCAAACTGATATCAATACCTCTATCATTACCTAGCTAGAGAAGAGAACTGGGAAAAGTGGCCACACAGCTTTAGAACCAACAGACCTGAGTTTCTTCCCTTTTTAGCCTCCCTTCTGTCATCTTCATGATGGTAGTTACAATGCCTGCATCATCGTTTATTTGATTCACTGAGGTCATGAGCATAGAGCTCTCATCTCCACCTTCCCCTAGTGAATGCTCATTTATGCCCATACATTGGTTCATCACATACTCATTCTGAAAAAATACTTTAATAGACAGGTGTGGCAGTGCACACCTTTAATCCCAGCCCTTGGGAGCCAGAGGCAAACGGGACTCTGGGAATTTCCGGCCAGGCTGGTGTCCACAGAGAGTTCCAGGACTATGTAGAAAGACCCTGTTTCAAAACAACAAAAATCTCAATACATGTGGGAATCCCTATTGGTTCTGATATGAGATCTATCCATGGGGATATTCTATAGCTGAAATTTGTTATAGAAACATCAGTCAGCCTCTCTCCGGGTTGTGTTTCCATGATATAAGCTCCTAAATGAAACTATGAATATTTTATGTAACACTGCTTTTCTCTAGTGGGCACCTAGGGATCTGAACCAATCAAGGCATACTCTTTGCATGTTCTCCTTGATTGAAACCCCCACTCTTCCCTGCACTCTTATTTCAATATTCCTCCTCCCATTTTCCAGGTCTGCAGAGCAAAGAATAGATATTCTTCAAAGCTGGAATGATTCCTTCTGTCTTCAAATAGTGCAAGGAAATGACTGATGGTGTTTCTTGTGACAACAGTTCACGTATACTTTTTCTTGGGCTATTGCTGACGAAATCCATCTTACCCTTTCAAGTGGTCTGCACAGGATAAAGTTGGATTAAAATGCCTGGTGAATGCATGGAGAAAACAACCTACAAGTTAAATGAAATCTGAAACCAAAAGACAGATTTGCATAAAAAGAACTTACCTTATATTGGGATTCCCTGTTTTAAACACTAACATCCATACCCAGGGTAGTTTTCTTTAGTCATACAACAGTAGCAGAAATTCAGTGTGTTGATTAAACTAATATCCAAGCAACACCAGGGGATGAAACAAAGAGCTGGGGAAACTTGGATGCATGCCTTTCTGTTTCTGGGTAAGGGTTTTGTTACTGTTGTTGTGCCAATGGAGATAGATAGTAAAGATTAAAGGGAAAAGAAATCTATTAGTGCAACAGGCCATTCCATGTGTACTCCCCAAATTTGGAGTCAGAAACATTCCTTCCCCTTGCTCAGAATGGGGAAGGAATGGTTCCAACATACATAAGGCAGAAATTTGACTATGATAACCAATGGAATAAAATGATAATTTAAAATAATGTTTTTCTTCTCATTTCTCGGGGGCACTAAGGTGTTCTCTATACTCATGTTCGTTAGAAGCTACATACATAGCAAAAGATACTGCCCACACTGACCTGCCTTTCTCTGTGATGGCATCATTATTTCTCAAGAAGCATTTTTGAGGGCTATGTGAGGGGTATGCCAAGATGGAAGATTAGAAGCAGTTTCCTGTGATGCCAGGATTGAGAAAAGTCAGATAAAAAGGGAGGGGCATTATGCAAAGAGAGAAAACATAGAAGAACACTAGAAAGTACAAAGTAATTCAGAGACAGCTGAATAGCCTGGAGAAATACAAGGGCTAAGCAGCAAAAAGTGAGAAGCCAATCCACCAGGCTCCCCAGTGGAAGAAAGAGAGCCAAAGACATTTCCACAATATAAGCCAGGCAGGCATGGGGCTGGTGAGATGGCTCACTGGGTAAAGATACTTGCTGCCAAGCCTGACAACCTGTGTTTGATAATCAAGTCTACACTGGAGAGAACCAACTCTCAGAAGTTTTCTCCTGACCCCCTCCCCCGACACACACTCATGTATGTGTCTCTTCATATGTGTATGAAGAGGGTCGGTTCTACACTCAGAAGTTTTTTTTTTTTTATTTTAGAAACAATCTTATTTTACACATCAATCCCCCCATTCCCTCACCCTCTCATCCTCCCATGCCCCCCCAACCCACCCCCACCCATTCCCTAATGATAGTGAGGCCTTCTACGGGGATCATCAAAGTCTGTTACATAATTTTGGGCAGGGCCTAGGCCCTCATTCATGTATCTGGGCTGCAATATATCCCTCCATAGGGAATGGGCCCCCAAAGTCCATTTGTGCTCTAGGGATAAACACTGACTCAACTCTTAGAGGTCTCATGGAATGCCCAGGCCTCCTAGCTGGTACCCACATTTAGAGGGCTTGGTTCAGTCCAATGCTGGTTCCCCAGCTTTACAACTAGGGTCTCTGTTCTCTCACTAGGTCAGGTCAACTGTTTCTGTGGGTTTCTCCAACATAGTCTTGGCTCCTTTGCTTATCCCTTCTCCCTCTCTACAACTGGATTCTGGGAGTATGGCTCAGTGCTTAGTTGTGGGTGCCTGCTTCTGCTTTGATCAGCTACTGGAAGAAGGCTGTGGGATGACAATTAAGGTAGTCATCAATCTCATTATAGGGGAAGGGCATCAAAGACAGCCTCTTCACTACTGCCTAGATTCTTAGTTGGGGTCATCCTTGTGGATCTCTGAACATTTCCCTAGTGCCCGAGATTTCTCTCTAAACATATACTGGCTCTCTCTATTAAGGTATCTCTTTTCTTGCTCTCCTCTATTCCTCCCCTGTCTCAGTCTTCATGATCCCTCTTGTTCTCCTCCCTCCTCCTACTCTTCTCCCTTTCTCTTTGTTCTTGCTCCCTCCCCTCTCCCCGCCATACTCCCAATTTGCTCAGGAGTTCCTTTCCCTTTCCCTTTCCTGGGCGGGGGCATTGTTTCTCTCTTAGAGTCCTCCTTGTTTCCTAGTTTCTCTGGTGGTGTGGATTGTAGGCTGGTAGTCCTATGCTTTATGTATACTATTCATATATGAGTGAGTGCATACCATGCTTGTCTTTCTGTGACTGGGTTACCTCACGCAGGATATTTTCTTCCAGTTCCATCCATTTGCCTGCGAATTTCAAGATTTTATTGTTTTTTTCCCATTGTGTAAATGTACCACATTTTCACTATCCATTCTTCAATTGAGGGACATCTAGGTTGCTTCCAGGTTCTGGTTATCACAAACACTGCTATGAACATAGTTTAACATATACCCTTGTTGCATAAATGTGCATTCTTAGTGTATATGCCCGAGTGGAATTGCTGGATCTTGAGTAGACTGATTGCCATTTTCCTGAGAAAGCCCCATACTGATTTCCAAAGTGGCTGTGCGAGTTTGCACTCCCACAAGCAATGGAGGAGTGTTCCTCTTTCTCTGCATCCTCTCCAGCATAAACTGTCATTGGTGTTTTTGATTTTAGTCATTCTGGCAGGTGTAAGATGGTATCTCAGAGTTGTTTTAAGTTGCATTTCCCTGATGGCTAAGGATGTTGAGCACTTTCTTAAGTGTCTTTCAGCCATTTTAGATTCCTTTATTGAGAATTCTTTATTTAGTTCTGTATTTAGCCACTTTTTAATTGGATTATTTGTTGTTTTGGTGACTAGCTTCTTGAGTTCTTTGTATATTTTGGAAATCAGCCCTCTGTCAGATGTGGGGTTGGTGAATATCTTTTCCCATTCTGTGGGTTGCCGTTTTGTCTTTCTGACTGTGTCCTTTGCTTTACAGAAGCTTCTCAGTTTCAAGAGGTCCCGTTTATTAATTGTCAATCTCAGTGTCTGTGCTCATGGTTTTATGTTCAGGAAGCATTCTCCTGTACCAATTCGTTCAAGGGTACTTTTTCTTCTAAGAGGTTCAGTGTGACTGGGTTTGATTCATTTGGACTTAAGTTTTGTGCATGGAAATAGATATGGATCTATCTGCAATCTTCTACATGTCAGCATCCAGTTATGCCAGCACCATTTGGTGAAGATGCTTTCTTTTTTTCCATTGTATAACTCTAGCTTCTTCACAGTTTTCCTAAGTCCTAAATTTATCTGGCGATTTGGCATGATAGACTTGTGTGACATTGTGGCACTTTCTACACTCGGGGGCTATTCCCAAACAATTGGGTTAGGGGCCATATTGCTTAAGGCTGAGAGCTACTAAGGAGGCCTGAAAACATTCAGGTGACTGCATGAAGCAATGATGGATCCTGTGAGAACTTGATATGGACAAGATTAGAAAGCTGCAGGAGGCTCAGACTGTGAAGGCTGGTGGTCTTACTTTCTTTGTCCAGAAATAGGTAACCCCATGATACTGACAGCTCCAAACCAGAAGTTAGCAAGGCTCTGGAACTGCGTAGTTTCCCATTTGCCATGCAGCTCTCAGGTCCCTTGGACATGACTGCATTACCCTCTGTCCTGTAGTATGCTTAATATCAAGCAAGATTGGGTTCTTTAATAACATATCTCAGTACTTCATCACCTCTTCCACACCCCAATATCCTCAGAAGACACCCCTTAGACTTAGACATCAGCAATCCAAAGATGTACAAACTGGAGAATCGCCAGTGAGAAACTGCCATGCCCACAGGCTACAAAGCTACCCATCGTCAGAAGTAGCTCATGGTACACAAAGACATGGTTAAAGCAGCTGATCTTCAACCATGCCAGGCTCAGCACCAGTTCAACAGAATAAAGGTCTTCCATAGTGCTGCTGTTTGCTTTTCTATTGGTGGCTTAACAGTTGGTTTTAAGTTTATTTCTATCTGATTTTGTCTGGTGTTATTGTTTTTTCTGACAATTTGTTACCTTCATTTTGAGTGGTACCGGATTTTGGACCCTCAAGTGAAGATTGCTTACTAAAGAGACTACAAAACCAGAAAATACATCCATCCCAATAGATGCGTAAATCACAACACAGAAAAAAACAAAAGCCATGAAAAATCAAGGCAAAAATAATTCTTCTAAAAGATCATAATTAAAAAATGCAAAGACACTGGAATCCATGAAACACAGGGTAACGGATTCAGAATTTATAAAAAAGAAAATATCAGTGACTGCAAACAATCAGATTATTGAAGCAAGAAAATCAGTTCGGGACCCTGACAAGAAAGGAGAAATATAGATGGGAATCTGCACCATGGATAAAAATCTTGACACTGTGAGTAAAGAAAGGAAAGTGAAATTTAGCCAAAAATTGGGAATGCATCTCACCCAGGTCAGACCAGCTAAGATTAAGAACACAAATGGCAATGCTGTTGAGAATATAAGGAAAGGGAGCCTCCTGCATTGTTGATAGAATCCACCAGAGGCACAGCCTCTGTGGAAATCAGTGCAGTGATTTTTAAACGTCTAGACATAGATTTAATATGTAACCCAGCTACAGCACTCTTGGGCATAAGCCAAAGGACTCTACTTCTACTGCAGAGTTAGGTGCTCATCCATGTTTGTCCTGTTTGTCCAACAGCAAAGATATGGAAGCAGCCTAGATGTCCACCGCCAGATGATTGGCTAATGTGGAGCCAGTATTAGTTATCTCTGCTGTTGAGATAGAGGGCTCTGACACAGGCAACTTAAGGAAGAAAGGGTTACAGAAGGATAGAGTCCATCAAGGCAAGGGAGGCATGGCAACAGGCTGGGAAGGTGTGACAGCAGGAGCAAATGCCTGGATAATCACATTTCTCACACAGGAGTCAGAAAGAACAGGAAGAGGAGCAAGGCTATAAACACTCAAAGCTGTCTCCCAGTGACACATTTCCTCTAGCAAGGCTCCACTTCCTAAAAGTTCCATACTCTTCCCAAACAGCACCACCTACTGGGGATCAAGTGTCCAAATGATGAGGCTATGGGGGTATCTCTCATACACATCACCAAAGCATCTATACATGATGAATTTTATTCAGCTATAAAGAAAATGACATTAGGAAAGTTGCAGGATGGAACTGGGAAATATGCTGAGTGAGATAACCCAGACCCAGAAAAAAGAGTATATGTGTTCTAACTCATATATGGATCCTGTGAGCCACCAGCAAGAGAGAGCACCAGCAGAAGGCAATCTCTATAAGATAAGTCTTATAAAATATATAGATTTATGATAATTAAGACTGAGCTAGCAGATGAGAATCCTAGTCATTGGCCAAGCAGCATTTGAACCTAATACAAGTCTCTCTGTGCATTAATTGGGGCCCTAACTCGCGTGGGCGGCTGGCGTAAAGTGCACACGTGGCTGTGGGGCTCTGCATCTTTTGGCGGAAAGATTGATCGTAACAGGATACTAGAGTTTAATCTTTAGGTTTATATTTTTGAGTACCTGTAGAAGCTAGGAAACTAGAAAGAGACCACTAGTGGGGGACGGAAGGGGGAGATCTTAAGTGGGGGTGGCAGGACACAGTGGTATGAAGGGGAAAGGGGGAGAAATGATGGGGAGATAAATTTAAGTGAGGAGAGGGATGGGGGAATAGGGCAGAGGAAGGTGCTGTAGGAATATAACTAACACTGAGGGTGATGTATAAAGCTATACAGAAACCTAGCATTATATAGGCCATATATGTGCACACACACACACACACACACACACACACACACACACACACACACACACACACTCACGGAGCTCCCTTACACAGAGACTAGTGTGTAAAATTCCATTGCCAGGTGTGAGATATATTCCCTCAAGTTATTGGTTAGAGGTGTCCTGAGACCCCCAAAACAGTACAAGGAATTGTCACAAGAGCTGGATGATCTTATTTCTAAAGACATCACATACTTTGGTCATAGGACATTAAGAAATCAAGT
The DNA here is from genome assembly GCF_003668045.3 of Cricetulus griseus. NCBI lineage: Eukaryota > Metazoa > Chordata > Mammalia > Rodentia > Cricetidae > Cricetulus > Cricetulus griseus. The sequence continues at coordinate 232,469,806 of NW_023276807.1, forward strand.
TGGTACTGACCAGGAGCAACAGTCTTACTGAGATGAGAACCATATGAGTTACAATAATAACTGACACAGCAAGATGCCCATTGGTGCAACAGCAGCATGAAAGCTATGGGAGTAACCAACCGCTTTCTAATTGGATTTCAGGCCACTCCACAGGAGGAAACCTATAATGATGCCATAAATCTGGCCAAGAAATAATGGTTGGAGAACTCACAGCCCCAGAGGTGAGTCTACTTCTATTATTTTGTTAAATGAACTCAGTATCAAAACGCCTTCTGAATTTGTATCTCTGTACCCACAGACTAGGGCTGTTCTCAGAATTCAATGGAGAAGCTTCGTTGTGCCATGGGCATTGTGAATGCAGAGGCTCACAACCTATCGAGGCTCAGTGGATAAGTGTCTATGGAATGCTCAGATGTAAATGGATGTCTGTATCCTCTGTCCCTTAGAGAACAAGACCATCAAGGAACAGGAGGCAGAAAGATTGTAGGGGCCAGTGGCTGGAGAGGACAAGTACAAAGCAGTGTCTTCTGGACATGACACACAATCCATTCATGAACTCACAGTAGCTGTTTGCCTACAAAATAGCTGTCTAATATAAAACTAGTCAACATTCCAATATGGAGAGGAGAGGGGCTCATGAGCCCCCACCGCAGCTGAGGAGCTATTGACAATGGATGGTGTCTGGGGTAGGGAGAGTCCATTTTCTTTAGTGTGTGGCCCTTGGTAAGCCTGCTATGCTCCAGTCGATGCCCTCACATGTAGGAGTTTACAGACAGCATAAAGTCTTGGGGTTATGAAAAAACAGGACATAAAGTTGGGAGAAGGCCAGGGTATAGGATACATTTCAGAGGAGTTAGAAGGAGCAGAGAAAATATGATCAAAATACATTGCATGAATGTATGAAGTTCTGAGGGTTAATTAAAATGATATATATATTAAAAAGAAATATTGGAAATGCAAACTTCAATGACTCAAATAAAAATATCACCATGGAAATCATCATCAAGCAGAAGAAAGAATGCCAGAAATGGAGGAAAGTCCAAAGAAGTACTTTATTTATTTATTTATTTATTTTTAATTTTTGGAAGTACTTAAACACTGGTGTTTTATATTAATCACCACAACTTTCATAATTCTGGAATACATCCAGAGATGGAGCCTAAATATTTCATAAGGTAGATGAAGAAGCTCAGGTGAAAACTAAAAGCATAGAAAATATTGTTAATAAAATTGTAGCAAAAAAATCTCATTTAAACACAGAGGCATTTATTTTTAGACTTTATTTATTCTTTTAAATTTCATTTACATTCTAACCACAGATCATGATGTAGAAATCTACAGAGACAGCTGACCCAAGCTCGTGGAAACTCATGAACTTTAGACCAACAGTGGTAGAGACTCCAGGGGACCCAACAAGAGGCATTTATAACCCCAAATACTCATGACCAGGGAAGAACCTTGTAACAGTCAAGATGTCAAAACTGCAAAGCAAATAAACAGTATTAAACCTGTGAAGGCAAAATGCTAACTCACCTCCAAAAGCAGAAGCCCAAGAATGAATGAGATCACAACCAAAACGTCCACAGCCGTAGGGCTCTTAGCTAAGTGTGGAATGCGAGACTTTGAACACTGAAAGGGAATGACTGCCAAGCAAGATTCATATATCCAGTAAGGTTCTTTTAAAACTAAGATGAAGCAAAGACATTCCACTACAAGACTGTAGCTCACCCTCTAGGGTTGGGGTCCTTGAAATTTTACCCTGCCACACTGGCCTGTCAACTGCTGTGATCAGTGTTAAGGTTTTGCTTAAGATTGCAGACATGTAGTTTCCCTGTCATGTCTAGAAGACAGTCTTGCAGCAGACTTCCAGGTTCTCTGGTCCTTATAATCTTTCTGGGCCTTGGTAGTCGGGGTTGTGCTATAGATGTATCAGCTGGAGGTGGGCACCCCTTAGCCAGATGTTCTCTGCATTTTTACCAATTGTAGATTTCTGTGATGGTCTCCAAGAAGCTTTTTTGATGAATCATAAGAGCTACACATTTCTGTGTTTATAAGGATAAATATTTAGGATACTTACCAAGTATCATATTTTTAATGTATTTTTCATACATCCATTTTTGACTGACTCCCATTCTCTTCCAGCTCCCTCCAGCAGTATTTACGTAGCTAAGATACAGAACCAGCATGCATATAGATGAGATGAACAGACAAATGGATTTTTAAAATGTGCATATATTCAATGGATTATTTTCAACCATAAAGAAGACTAAAAGTGTTTCGTTTTGTAGGAAAATAGGTGAACCTAGAGATTATGTTAAACAAAGCAAGACAGACTCAGAAATGTAAACATCATGTTTTATCTCATACATAGAATATATGTGCGTGCATACATAAGTATATGTACACATACATATATATGATAAAGAATTAGAGGTGGAGAGGAAGAGAGGGCAATGGGAAAGAATAAAGAAAAGCAACTATTCATGCTCTCACTTCACATGTGAAGTTTGGCTATGTATATATGAAAGACATGAAAATAAAAAGGGTCCATTTGCAGGGAGAGATAACACTGGTGAGAGAGGGCAAGGAAGCAAATCAATGAATTACAATAATGCACATGTAAGAAATGTCATAAACTTATTTTACACGCCTACTAAAAATCAATTAAAATTGTTATAAATGAAGCGACGAACTGAAAAAGCACCCTGAATACAATTTATCTGCAAAGAGAAAGAGTTGAGAGAAAATGAAAGCCTTGACACCGAAAGAACACATGGATTGAAAATTCTTTGGCTGAAGGGAAGAAAAGGCTCTGGGAGATAAGAGCGTTGAATCACACACCTTAAAGATGAAAGCGTTCCACAGACATAAAGGTTTGCAATTCTTGTCAATAATTTGAATACATTCCTTCTGGAAATAAGCATGGTACAGACAAGATCAGTAAATAGCAGTGGAGAACATGAAGCCTCACACAGTATCTGAGGGCTTACCCATTCTTTTCTGGGAGATAAAGAGCTGTGTGTGCAGAGCTGAGATTGCCCACTGAGTCTTCCCTGGATGCTTTTCTAGAATACGATGCCTTCCAGAGCACACGGCATCAGCTGTTGTTGCACACCCTTGTTCATTCACACAGTGTGCTGTAGTGCCCAGTCAGGGAAATACCAACAGATACAGGTGTTTGATAATGAAGGCGTTTATCTAAGGCAGTAAGTTATAGGAATACTAGTGGTAGCTGGGATAAAACAAGACAGGATTGGGTTATCCTATCTATTACACTAGCCATCACCAAGTGATTTCACTAAATTAGTTGAATACAAAAGAGAGCGTAGCTTATCCACACTCCATTTGCTTATTTATTCCTGCCCTAATTGCTGATAAGACTGTTGTCACCGCTGCTGCTGTCCCTACTGTTGCTGCTACTATCATAGATAAAAGAAGAAATTAAGGGATAAGAAAAAAAAAAAAAAAAAAAAAAACACCTAGTGGTTTCCCCCAAACTTCCATGTCATGTATCCCCTGGATGCCAGCTTGCAAGGAATAATGGGAAATGCATTTATAGTTTTCTTACTGTCATGGGAAAAGAAGGGTATAGTAGGGTAATGATGAGCCTGAAAGATAGTGGGCCCTATGTTGCACACTTTGGTCTGGGATTCAAAAGGTCAGACAAGAGGTTTAAGAACTTCAAAATGTGTCCAATGTTTGCCCATGTTACTAAAGGTTGAAACTTTGTAAGAGAAAACAGTAGATAATTGGCTGGCTGTGCAGATGGTTTCCAAGAATGAGATTTAAACTTTTAAGACAGTATCTTAAGATTTAAGAGTGATGAGATGCTTTATAGCCTCAATTTAGGAGAAAAATAGAGTGAGTTTCTGAGGGCTAGAATGAAACATTTCAAATGGAATAAAACTAATTACAAGCAGAATTTTTGTAGAGGATCAAGTGTTGAAATGGTATACTGAACCCAAACTCCTAAGACTAAATGAAAGGATTTATTGAGCTGTTACCGAGGTTAACCAGGACAGAAGGACTGGTTCCACAAGTTCTCCTGCTATGCCTCTGGCACACGACATGATATCAGCCAGCAAAAGGTCTACTGGATCTAGAAAGTCAAGTAAATTTGAAGTGGTCAGTGGAAGTTGTTCATAAGGAAACTACATTGACTATAGACCACAGGTGGATTTTCGAAAACAGGGACAGCTATACCCTAAGAGGGCAGTTTATAAAGAGGAGTTTTACCTCTGGATTGGCTCAGAGGCTGTGTGCAGTGGCTCCTAGGGTCTCAAGTAGGATTTGGGTTAAGGTTTGCTGGTCAGTTTTTGTAAATTTGACACAAACTAGAGTTACCTGGGAAGAGAAAACTTCAACTGAGGCATTGCCTTTATCAGATTAGCCTGTGGGTATGTCTAATATGTCTACAAATACCTCTTGCCTTCAGAAATTGGATTTTTGCTGACCTTGCAATCAAATTGCTAACATGCATGGGACCACCTAAAACTTTGTATTCAACCTATTTTCCCATTGTGTACTCACCTTGTTTAAATTTACCTGCCTTGAAAAAAACATTGTAACCAATCTTACTATGCCTTAGACTCCCCCCTTCCATCAACTTTTATAAACTAAACTACTAAACTGACGTGTGTGTGTGTGTGGGGGGTCTGTGTATGTCTCTGTGTCTGTATGTATCTACGTGTCTGTGTGTGTGTTCATGCTTTGTGATAATCAAGGATTTAAATATTCACAGTCAGTGTTGGAAGCAACATACGAGTTTAAGTTAATAACATCTATTTTCAGTTTTGAGAGTCTGAGTACTGTTCGGGGTCAGTATGGGTCAATAAACCAATTTTTTTTTCTGGTAAAACTCTTTATAACATGTCTGTAGAAAGTGGTTCCTTCTGTTCCCACACAGTTGTGTGTACTGTACAATAAGCACAGAATAAAGCCTTTTGTAGACACAGACAAGACAATAGACAAGATGGAAGACAGAAGACAGAGCATGATTAGACTCACTCTTGGTTAAAATGATCCTGAGGAAGTTTCCTTTCCCGAATGCCATGTTCCTTCCATCCCCACAATGGTGGAGCTCACGATGGTCACGCCTCTTTTTCTTTTCGTGTGTGGGTGCTGTGTACACATGGGTGTGTATGTATGTTTTGCATGTGTTTTGGTACACATATGGGAGGGGTGTGCATGTAGTGGTTCAAGGTTGATGTCAGGAATCATCCTCCATTGCCTCTTCGACTTTATGCATTGAGGCAGGATGTCCCAGTCAAACCCAGACCTCACAGCGATGGTTGGTCCTCTTAGCTTGATTCTGGAATCTTGTACCTGCTTTCCAAGACTGGAATCCTTGGCTGGCTACCATACTTACCTGGCTCTTCTGTGCGTTTCTAGATATCCAAACAACTCCAGACCTCAAACTTACACGCCAAGCATTTTTACCACCGCTCCATCTGCCCAACTCCCTGCTCTCCTCACAAGATTTTAAAATATTTTTCATTACAGAGTAGGGATATTTTTTCTGCAAACAAACTCAGTGTCATAGGTCTTCAATTGCAATGCCAGAACTAAAATCCAGTTGCCTGAAGGCTGTGATTTCTCCCCTTGGTCTCTGAAGCTAAAAAGAAATTCCAGTAACACAAATTCTACTGTAATAGAAATTTATCCCTCCTGTCCAGCCATTGTCTACTGACAAGATTCATGCATCTTGATTCTCTGTGTCCTTGGGATGTGTTCTATCCACACCTGGAGGTTGCCCGAATAAGGGAGATGATCAGTTCCATAATAATTCACAGCTATATTTTGGATAAAGATGTTAGTCTTATTGTCCCAAGTCACTGACCTTCCAATGAGGCTCTTAGGAAATGTCCCTACAAAAGGCACACCCACCTGCCCCAAACACACCAAGGCATATCCAATACACAGTGTATCTCAGAGTGGAGAAACCTGAAAACCATGGAAAACCTCTCCAAGCATATCCTGATTTTCAAAGAAACAAATTGGATTAAAATACTGTCCAGTGTATGACAATGAATTATCAGCACAACTTGGAGAACCTTTCAAAGAAAATGCTCATCTCATCTAATATTACTTATACATATATTTTTAGAGCCGATCCTTTGGTATTAAATAACTAGGTGGTGTGTTCCTCTCTGGGGGAAGACTGTTTCTTCTGCTCTCGGCATTCCTTAGTTGCCTATAGCTCTTTGTCTAGGGTTTAGATAGTTCTCCTTTTGGTATCAAAATGTCTTTTGGTGTCATTCTAGCTCAGGTCATGTTTGGGCTGCCATGTTGATGAGACTTCATGGGTGTAGTATCTCTGACATGTGTAGGAGACATAATCTCATGGCAAACTTCTGTTTTTCTGTCCATTAAAATGTTTCATCTTCTCCTCTATAATTATCCCTGTGTCTTGTTTAAATTTTACACCAAAGGTTCCTGAATAACTAACAGATCAAAGACAATAAGCTTCGGTGGCATGCCCTGGTCTTTTCCAGTTTTGCAAAGGACCCAAATGAAGACATCATAGACATGTTTATCATACTTTTTATATGACAGCTATCTAGATGGCATGGTGACTATAGTAGGTGATAGAATTACTACAGAAGAGACCTTGGCTGGTTAAAACAATGACTGTACCTGTTGGAGCAGAATTTAATGAACAATTGGATAACTATAAAAAGACAACAAGAGATGTAGGGGTTCAGACCCAGGGGAAGGAATTTCAGGAAGAGCTACTGAGATTACTGCAGGGATTTTAACATACATAGACTGCATTAAGTGTAGCTTGTAAAAGAAAAGAGACCCTGGGATTCCCATGGTGTGCTTTATTCTGGAGTGTTGTGCTCATTCACAGAGCATACACACGTTGTGTTGGAGGCTAAAATCAGAAGTGTCAAGCATAGAATGAACTGGCATATGTGGAAGAACTATGAATTCAGTAAAAGACCAACAGTCCCAGAGGTTCTACACGGGCAACATATGGGAAAAAACTAACAGGGTTACTACATTTAAGAGGCACTAAGCTTTATCTCTAAAAATTAGTATTAATAAGTAGAAGCTGCAGGGCTAAAACTTCCTGAAGGATTGAACAAACTCAGAAAGGAACATTTCCCATTTTAAGAAGTCTTAAGAAAAACAGAATCATTTGATGTAAAAATGATACAGGATACTTAAGCCCTGTATTGGGACCCTGGCCCTATAAAGCTATTATTCTCAGAGCCATGTATTAGTCATTATATGCTGTCTCACTAGCACCCCTACTGTTCCACAGACTTCTCCAAACATTGTCCACGTTTCTCTCCATGCACTTGAGCATCCTAAATATTGTTTCTCACTATGAATCTGGCCATTTCATTCATAACTCTGGTGCACTATGCACCATTCTGAACATCTTATGTGCATGAGCTCACTGAAGTCTCCTAACAATGGGATGAGGTCTATGATATTAACATCTTCATTTTCTTGTAACAAATATAGAAATTAAAACATGCTACACATTATGAAATTAATGTTTATGCCCTCCTCAAATTCATGTGCTGCAATCTCAACCCTCAACATAATGATAGATTTAGATGAAGTCAGGATGGCAGGACCATTTTGGGATTAAAGTCCTTACAAGAAAATGAAGGACCACCAACAAATGAGGACTTAGTAAGAAAGGAGCTGCCCACAAGCAAAGAAAAAAGATCTTTATGGAAATATATTGCTTATGATCTAATAAAGCTTGCCTGGAGATCAGAATACAAAGCTAGCCACAGCCATAGAGGTCAGGCAGTCATGGCACACACCTCTAATCCCAGGACTCAGGAGACAGAGGCAGATGGATCCCTGTGAGCTCAAGGCCACCTGCTAAATGAGAGTGAATCAGTCTAAAAGAGAAATGGAGCTCATGCCTTTAATTCCAGCACCAGAGAGGTGTATAAGACAGAAGCAGGGTCTCAGAGCTGACATTCAGTCTTCGGCATTCAGTATTAGGCAATTAGTCTCCCTCCATGTTGCAGACACCATCTCCCCAGACTTGGTAGAGGTAAGAGCTCTCTGGCGGCTTGACCACTTGGCTTCTCTGATCTTCAGCTTGAACCTCAATATCTGTCTCTGGCTTTATATTATTTGTTCTACAGATCTTACCTGGAACTTGGCTTGCTGATACCTTGAATTTGTACTTTTGGGCTTCTAGAACTATGAGGAATAAATGTGGTTGAGGCTACTTAGACCATGCTATTCTGTTGTATAACCTGCTCTAAGACAAGGCCCAGTTCCACAGCTGGAAGCGGTAGAACTGAGACCTGAACTTAGGCAGTCTTACTCTGGCATCTGAAATCTTCCCTCAAGGCACAAGTTTCATTCTAAAATGAACATTCTAGAATTGTGCCTGTCTCACTTCCTATTATATAGGAATTTCACTTTTTTATTTCCTTGTCCTAGATATAATGACAGAAGAATAGGCACTCTTGAAAGTGGAGAAGCTTGAAAGTGAAAGAAGGAAAGGAAGCTTTGTATCCATCAACATGATCACAGGTAAGACCCCTGGGGGATATCCTAGTTCACAGAAAATGCTGTCTGAGACAGCAGTGTGAAATCACAGTGATCACAGACCAAAGGTGACTCTGGGAATGGTCTGACATGTTAGCTTCTGTGTTATATTTCCACCTTCACAACCAAGCTAACTTATAAGGAGAAAAAGGGCATTTGGGCTCATGGCCTCTGAGGTTCGTTTGGCCCTGTTGCTCTGGACCTGTTATTAGACCATACATTATGCTGGGAAGGTATGACAGAGAAAGTTTGTTCATTTCATGTTAGCTAGGAATCAAATAACAGGTCAGGGAGTAGCCACAGTCCCAGAAACCCCTTTTTAGAGCATGCCTCAATCCAAGTCACCAGGTCAAACCTACTAAAGCAGCAGGTCTCAACCTGGGGGTTGTGATCCCTTTGAGGGGGGTTCACATATCAGCTATCCTATATATCAGATATTTACATTGTGATCCAAAATGGTAACAAAATTACAGTTATGAAGTAGCAACAAAAACAGTTTTATGGTTGGGGATCACCATAACATGAGAAACTGTATTAAAGGGTCACAGCATTAAGAAGGTTGAGAACCACCATACTAAATGTTCACACTAGTGGTATGGGTTGCTAACTAAGACTTCAACACATGGCACTTCAAAGGGCCAAGTCTGTAGCCTGTGGAAAGACAGTCAGGATCCAAAATATAGTGGCTTTTGTCCTAAAAACAGAACACCTTAAATTTAAGTGGGTTTCATTTCAATCTTAATGTGCTTGAGTTATCAGTTAGCAGGTGGTGAGAAGTCATGTCAACAACTCGTGGCTTAAACGTACAGGACTTGTTTATTCTTGTCCCTTTGGAACAAATGAAGAAAGATGATTGGTGGTACTGGATCACTGATTTGGGGTTTATGTCTGTGATTCCTTATGGTGTTAAGATGACATCATTAAAACTGTTGAAGTAGCACTGAGCAGAGAATTATCTCCATGTGCCTATTCCTTATCCAAGGAAAAAAACCTATATTCCAGAAGCTTCCTAACTAAATTTCCACTATCTCATTGATACATCAGCCATAATTGTTACCACTGAACAAACAAACAAAAGACCATCTCAGAAACATACCATGCCTTGTGGTGATTGCTCTGCTATCCAGGGTTCAGCAGTACATTTTTAGGTTGCCAGGAAACATGGGTCATCCAGGAAGTCTGTTACTGGTATAACTCAGTTTTGGAGTCCTGGGCTACCCCGCAAAGGTCTTTGTATGACAGAGGCCATTGACTCTCTGAGGAGAAAGCCTCTGCATGCACTTGGCACGTTCTTCTGGTAGCATACCAACTTAAAACTCAGTGGGGCAGAAAAGGACACTTCTTTCAGAGGCCATAAGGAGGCATGTGTATTTGATGAAGGTAACCAAATACTCCACTAAAGGCATGGGTTTAGACCAGAGGACAGGTTGACCTTTGCAGAAGCTGAAAGGTGTTTATCCAGCCTTAAGCAAACATCCTGGGCTGCCAACAGGGAAGAAGGCGATGAATGGCTTTTAGACCCAGAGCACCAACAAACAGCTGCTACAGGTGGCGATCTGACCTATCCACACCTCAAAAAATATAATGGCACTAGACTGTAGTGTTTTTTAGGAGATAATTGTCCTTTTTTATTTCTGTTTTGCACCTCAAGGAAGAGGAAAGAGAATGAGAAAGGAACTATCATTTATTATGTGTCTAGTATATGCCAGAAACTGTGCTGGGAGCTGAAGATAAACTATTTTATTTATTCATAACCCTTTGAGATAAATATTATTATTATAGTTCTATGCACGAAAAAAATGAAGACTTTGGGAAGTAAGTTGACAATTTATATATATCATGTACAGTAGAACTGGGATTTATGCCCAAGTTTGTATGGCACCAAGGCATTTATTCTTTATGCTATACTGCATTGGCTTTATCACATTTTGTTCAATTTGTTTAACAGTTATTTCTAGAATATTCTATATAGAGTCTCAAAAAAGATGCTTAATTCCCCTCAAACAGGGAAGGTCTTTATATGGGTAAGCTCAATCCTTTTGTTCCTATAAAACTACTTCTACAACTGGTTAGAAGTGGATCACTCAAAAAATTCCTGTGTTATGTGAGAGATTTTTATTTTTCTGAAAGTCCTCACATACTGAACCATACAGTCAACCTGTAACCAAAACAACCTGGGCTTGTAGCTTACTGACGAATCAAAAAAGAAACATACATTTTACATTGAGAATGATGTCTACATATGTCTTACATAGATAAGCATTACTTATATGCATTAACCATATAAGAGCTATTTTATTTAAAATACATGACTGTAAACTTAATTTCTAATCTTTTGATACAGGACCAAGGCCCTTTATTTGAACATAAGCAGTTAATCTCTGTAGGGAGCACTGAAGGATTGCATTTATTACAAGGAAAATTTGGTGGTCGTTAGGGAGGCTTTTGACTCAAGGCCATTGTAGAATTGGCTAGTATAGCTCAGGAGACTAACTGTCTCAACCTTGGGCAGTCCTACTGAATGAATCACCACACCCAAGATGTCAATAAGACTCCTATTGAGAAATTGACTGATGGGATTTTATGTTAACAAGTATGAAACACCCTCAATGCATTGCTTAAGAATTAGAGCTTCATTGCTTTCAAATAGAGGCAGATCATGGAGGGCACTTGTGAGACAAACGGGGTTCAAAGGCCTCCTTGTTTCTATTGTTTCCCCCTCTTTTGCAATTACATTACCCTAGGCACATGGAACGGGGCAACACAGTTTTGAGTTGCTTTTAATTATTAACTACTCCGAGTCATTCAGTGTAGTTTGTATAGAATCAGCTCTTATGATCAGATTATATAGTACTTGGTAAAGTGTCCATATACATAACAATGACATAAACAAGTTGGGCAGCACACTCCTCATTGGAAGCACACAATCAAACTGGAACTATCATAGTTGGGGGACTCTATGAAAATAAGCTTGGTTCAGAGAATGTCCACTAAAATATGCTTCCTGGAATCACTGTTGGTGGACTAAGGAAGCCTTTTGCAGCCAAATCACAGATACAGTGGACTGAAACCTATCCTTGTGGTTCAATTTACCAAAGGGTCTTGTCTTAGTAAGTTGTCTGCTGCTAATAACACAATATATCAGAATAATTTAAATTATTATTTTTAATCATGTACATGTTTAATTATATGTATGGATGTGTGTACATGCGTGTGAGTGCAAGGTGCCCACAAAGGCCAGAACAGGGTTTCAGATCCTCTGGAGCTGGATTTACAGGAGTTTGTAAGACAACTGATATGGTTGCTAGAAACTGAACTGGGACTTCTACAAGAGCAGAACCTGATCTTAATCATTAAATCATCTCTCCAGATCCGAGAAGGCAGCTTTTAAAGATTGGACATATGTTACAGTCAGCAGTCTGGTGGTGTGAGGCAGGGGCACCATATCTAGTGATAGCCTTCTTGCTGGCATGTCCCAAGAAGGTGCAGCACCGAATATGACAAGAGCTAGGGAGTGCATGTAGATAGGTTCATTCTATCTGTCTGTCTGTCTATCTAGCATATACCTACCTATCTAGCTAGCTATCTCTGCAGGATTTAATCATGAAGGCTTAATGACGTTAACACCATACTCAGCATAATTAAGTTTGCATTATATTTAATATTTCATGTGAGGAACTAAATTTCAACACATGACCCTTATAAGACACTCAAAGTCCATCTAAATGATAGTAAGTGGTTGTTTCTTTCCCACTGTTTCCAAGGCTTTTTTCTATCCCGTTTGGTCCATAGGAGTCCTGTTCAGTGTGCAATATGAAGTCCAAAGAGTGGCTCCACAAGTCATAACTTTATTTTTCCCTCCAATGGTGAGGCCAGAATCCTCATCCTAGCTTAACCTTGTGTTGTTGTATTTGGATGAAGCAGTTATTTCTCAACAACTCAACTCATCCAACTTGACTGTGGTATCGCCTCTTATAGTTGATCGTCCATCTCTATCCAGTGTTTGGGGACTTAACTGGTGTTGCTATTTCAGCCTCTCGATCCTCCTAACATTGGAGATCAGTCCTTGTGGCCATCACTGACAGCCCCTTCAACTCAGGTAACAATGCTCTGGGCTGATACTGTGCATAGTGTTGAGATGGGCTCGATAGCATCTTGGCATCAACCTCAAGCCCATAGGTTAAGATCTCAGACACTGGAGTCAGAAATCCCAAGGTGGTTAAGTGGCTGACGGGTTCATATTGTTTTACCTGAGAGACTTTGAGCAGATTTCTTGACTTCTCAAGATTTAGCTCTCTCGTTTGTAATATGATTTTCATCATTGCTATGCATACTATGGTTGCTCTTAACATTACCTAAGGTAATACAAGGATACATATATGCATGGCACTTATGATTCAAGCACACATCTAAGACTTTTTCCAGTGCTAAGAATCACACCCAGAACCTACATGTGTGCTAAGCACTTCAAACTCGCTCTAGAATCCTGTTCAATCTTTGTACCAAGGCTGTGAGTCAAATGCCATTAGTCCTACTCAGTAGTTGAAAAATTCCGAGGCCCAAGATAGGCCCAAGTTTAACAATATAGATATTAAGTGGGAGTCCAAAGATTTAAATCCAGGCAGACAGGCTCCAGAGTTTAACCTAGGGTCTGCTATTGCTAGACTCTATGCTGTTGTTGGTATAACCTGGGTAGGGAAGTAGCAAGGTCTGAGGCTTCCCATTTACACAAGAGCTTTTACCTACTTTCCTATATTGCTGCCAACTTAGGTTCACCTTTTGCCTTTCCTATGAAGAAGATAAATTTGTACTCTCTCCCTCCCCAAGTGCTGACTTTTCTCTCCCGTGCAGCTTGCTGCTTCATCCTTGCCTCCCTAGGAACTGACTGCATCACTCCTACTCTCCAATTTAGCTCTAGCAGCTGTCAAGGCACAAACTGATGGATTTCTCAATTAAGGCTAATTGGAGCCAAACCCCATGTCGTGTCTGGACGCCTGTTCCTTCTTGAGCTTGTGTAGACAGCCTCCAATTGTCAAACTGTTTCTCCCTACACTGCATACCAGATGAGTGACCACAGAAGACTCCCTCGAGTCTGATCACTTCCCATGAGCTACATACTTTCCTTTAACTACTTACTGCTTTTGAGTGATTTGGTCCCCTTAGAAGGCACATGGAGAAAAGCTTTGTTGGTACATATGAAATTGCCATCAACTAACCATCACAATGATGTCATCTAAGAATAATTCCTCCTATCTGGCAATGTTAAAATAGATATTTGCTAAATTTTATCATACTAATTTTGTAATTGCATTAAATCCCATTGTCTTAGTTACTTTTCTATTGCTGTGAAGAGGCATCATGACCAATGCAACTTATAAAAGGAAGCATTTAATTGGGGGCTTGCTTACAGTTTCAGAGGGTTAGTTCATTACCATCGTGGTAGAAAGCACAGCATCACACAGGCTTGATGTTAGAAGAGTAACTGAGAGAAGGGTATCTGACTGCAAGTTTCAGAGCAAGACCGAGAGAGAGGCAGAGGGAGAGAGACAGAGGGAGGGAGAGAGAGAGAGAGAGAGAGAGAGAGAGAGAGAGAGAGAGAGAGAGAGACTGGGCATGGGCGGGGTTTTTGTAAATCTCAAAACCCTCCCAGTGACACACCTCCTCCAAGACCAGATCTCCTATTCCTCTCTAAGCAGTCCACCAACAGATCACTAAACATTCAAATATATGAGCCTTTGGGGGCTATTCTCATTCAAACCACCACACCTGTCAAGGAAGTCTTGATGATGAATTCTGCCAGTGTTTGCATAATCAGGAAAATCATTCATTGTGGTTTGAATATAAAATGTTCCCCATAGGCTCATGAATTGGAACACTTGATGACCAGCTGGAGGTGCTGTTTGTGGCACCTTTAAGAGGTGGACCCTTGCTGGAGGAAGCTGGGCTTGGGGAGCAGGCTTGGAAGCTTTGTAGCCTGGTTTCACTTCCTGTTTACCTTCTGCTTCCTGACTGAGGATGTGACAGGACCAGCAGCCTCCGGCTCCTATTGCCATGGTTTCCCCCATCGTGATGGATGGCGATGGATGGCGTCACCTCAACTGCAAGCCAAAGAAAACCGGCCCTTGCTCATCTTGCTTCTTGTCAGGTGTTTCGCCTGGAGAGTGAGAAACGTGTACACCGTTTGTGTATGATATTGATTCTTAGCAGAAATACGGCTTTCATGGCAGTTTATGAGATTTGGGGGGTGGGGAGAAAAAGATGGCCAACATTCGGTGCCAGCAGGAGCTTGTCCAGTCTGGGTTGGGCTGTGCTGACTTCATTTCCTTTAATTGAGTCATTACTCAGTGGAATGCCAAACACACATTGTACTAAACAAAACTCCGATTATGTTGCTGTGGAGAAGAGTGTGATCTGTAAGACAGAAGATACTAGGGGTGTGTTTCACCTACTGAGCATCTATCTCTCTGGCCCCCAAATACTGATGAGTAACTTTCAATCAACATAGCTGATATAACTGCACATAATAACTTAGCAACAGATGTGGTGGTGTTTAATGTTAGTGTTAAAGATTTGCTTTATATTGTAAATAAATTACAAAAATGTAATACATATATATATATGTATATATATATATATATATGTATGTATACATACATAGATTGATGTACGGACAACATTGGTCCTAGCATTGAAAATGAGGACACTTTTTTGGAACCTTTCCCACATTTGTTATTATTCAAGATGTTGATTAAAAGTTCCTTTAGTAGCTGAGCTGCCAGTCACCTGGGCCTGGAGCTGTGGGCACTTCAAAGTACGTGCCCTGAATTGCAATTCCTCCTTTGTATTTCTGGCTCTGCCTTACCCTTTCAAGCTTGCATTTTGCTATTCTTATTGGAGAAGGCAGTGGTAAAATAGGAGTTGAGTAATTCTGCTGCCACCTGGTAAATTGTACTCAAATTCCCCAGCCCTCTATGCACTTATCTGTTTCTTATTCTTTGTGCCCTTGCATTTTAAATGTCCCTTCCTGTTGGCCTGACATTATTTGCAAGTTTTAGTTCCTTCTGGAATTTTGCTGGTTTGAGATCATTTTGTGGGTCTAGGCCATCTATTCAACAAATTTATGGAGTGCGAATTCTAACAGAAAGAAAGACAGTAAGCACCACAGACAGGTGAATTACGCCATGTATTATAAGGCTAGCACGATGGGGGAAATACAACCACACAGAAATTCATAAGTTCTGAGTTAGGAGGTTAGAGTTTGGGTCTTTTTGTTTCTGTTTGTTAGTTTTTGTTACTGTTATTGTTAATTTTATTTTTGTCTTTGTGAGACAAGGTCTCACAATGTAGTGTCCCTGGAACTCTTGCTATGTAGACCAGGCTGGACTTAAATTCACAGAGACTGGCCTGCCACTGCTTACTGAGTGCTGGGCTTAAAGGTGAGAGTTTAGATCTTTGTTTTTAATGTAATTCTTTGGGAATTTCACATCATATAATCCAATCCCTCTCATCTCCCAGTCCCTTCATATCTACCACTCATCCCTGCAACATGTCCGTCAGGAACTGTGGTGTGTCATGCAGTATACACTTTTCTCCTGTCAGTTTCATTCACAAAATGTTCACTGCAATGAGTCATTGTTCTGGTTCAAGGCCTCTGACACACCATCATCACTGGACCCTCACTGAAACTCCTCTGGGACATCCTGCTGTTACCCAGAGTCATGGAGATCCTGCCGCTTTGGTTCCTTGGGACCAGTCCCTTCATGTGTTCCAGCAGGTCGCAGATGAGGTAGAAGTTAGGGTAGGCCAACCCAAGGACCAGGATGTGGGTCTGGGTAGTAGCTGAGCTGATCAGTCCACGTCACTGGGACTGCCCTCTCTGGTGAGGAACAGAGCCAGCTCCCCTATGCCCATGCCATCAGGCCAGCTCCCCCACTCCTGTGGTGAGGGGTGGGGCTCTCCTGAATGGCAGGGGGAGCTCTCCCATGAGGGGTTGAGGGCAGCTCTCCTGCTGCTGCTGTCATCTTGTCCAGTGAGGGGCAGGGCCAGCTATCCCAGGAACAATGAGAGGAGGGACCAGATTCACACAGCCCTTGTATTTCAAAATAAATGGTTGCTGTGACCCATTGTGGTAACACTGGCTATGGACATCATCACAGACCCCAGCTACAGCAGGAACACGGACCCAGACATGCCCTCAGCAGCAGCCCAGGCCTGGATGCCACCCTGGTCCCTGGTGGCAAGCAGGCCACCACCTATTCCTCACTGCCCTTCAGAAGTGCCTCTTTCCACAGCCACGAACCATTCAGCTTTGACTTCTCTCCCATTTCTCTCCCATATACTTGCTCTTCATAATGGTATCCGCTGAGCACTGCAAGGCACTAGGCAGGCCTATGGATGCTTCAGGCAGGCCTGACCATGAGGGCCCCTGCTGCCCCATGGGTGTCTTTCTCTGACCTGAGCTGCATGGCATCAGGTGGGCCTGTGAATGCTTCAGGCAGGCTCCAAGAGTTTGGATCTTAAATGTCCCCCAAAGGCCTGTGTTAGAGGTTTGTTTGTTTATTCATTTATTTCTCCAGACTTAATTTACTTTATTTTCCATGTATAAAAAGTCCGTGGGCGCTAAAGGTTTTATCACGAGCCTTTGGCATAGCCTAATAACAGAAAGTTGGGGAACTGGGCAATGAGCCCTTGAAGGTATTAGTGTGGTTCCATATCTCTTTGCTTCCTAATTACCCTATAAGGCCAGGGATTTTGCTCTGCTCTCTACTTCCCACCAAGGTGCTCTAACCACACCCAGGGCCCCAGAACAGTGGCCCCAATGGAGCAAGACAGAAACCCCTGAACCAAAGAAACTCTCCCTTCCTTTGAAATGGATGTTCTCAGGTACACAGTCCCAGTGATGGAAGGGCAGGGTGGCTGTGACTTGAATGGAGTAGCCAAAGCATTCACAGTGACCCCTCATCCTTCACAAATGAGCAGAGACTTGAGCGTGCCAGCAGTGAGCTAACTTCTGTAAACAATACTAATTACTCATGGCTTTTCTGTTCTTCAGACTCAGGCTCTTATGTTCTGGATCAATCACAGGTTTTTAAAGATGGATGTCACACCTACTGCACTCCAGTTTCATTAACAACCCTCACTGTCTCCAAGTTTCTTTCAGTTAGGGCAAATCTGAATCCACTTCTTAATTTTAGCCAAGTAATTGATCATGTGCTTTCTTGGCACATAGTAGACACTTAGAAATTATTTATTAAATGGATGGATAAGTGAACAAAGGCTACTAGCTTCATAACAGAAGGTGAGAGTTAATAATAGATTTTGAAAGCTATGAGGATATAGTCCTTTGGTGGAGAGCCACTAAAGAGGTATTCAGATGAATGGTAGATAGGAGAAATAGCAAGGGTGGGCTTATCGTTTGGGGTTGGATCTGATCTGCCAGCACCTTTAGGAAAACCTTTAGTTAGGTGGGAATAGAAGCTTACTGCCAGAGGCTGCCTCTGAACTTGGGAACTATACCCCCACACACTGTTTCCCTGAGAAGAGGAAGTGGGAAAATCACCCATGAGGTATTTTCCATTTAGTTTTAATCTCCCTGAGTGAGTTTTTCTGCCCGCCACCACAAACCAAACAACAGTGTGCAGTTTTTCCCAGGGTCCCACATCTTGGGCGGGCTGAATGTCCTAGCCAAAACAATCTGTGAATTCAGCCCACTGTCGGCAAGAAGAGAAAACAGAGATTGGAGAAACTTGAGGTCCTGGCAGTCTAGGGGAGAACTACCCGAACTCACCTTCCTTGGCTTCAAAGATGCCAAGTGGAAAAGTAATGCCTTCTGTATTCTGTAAACACAGATGGTGAGCAAACAAAACAGAAGATGGGTCATTGTATAATTTATTCTCCAACTTGGAGCACCTGCAGAAGAAAGAGATATAAATCAAGACTTCTCAGGTAAACCTCAGCATATAGTGACGCTATACGGGAACAAAAGGTGTACAGAGAAATCCAGGCACAATTGAATTTCTGCCACTTACTATTTTGCATCCCTGTGACAGGTCCTTCCCAGCCTGGACTCACTGTACCATAGACTTGTAAAATTTAAGGTGGGCTTGGAGACAATAATTATTCCCTTTGTGCCAAAAGACAATTCATGGATTGGTAGAATAGACATTATCTGGATGCTGGCTAGATATTCAGATTCCCAGGCTCTACTTCACCCGCATGCTACTTTTTAACAAGTCCCTGGGTGGGTTGCATGTATATCAAAGCTTGAGAGGTAGTGATTTAATCATTTCCATAAATGTGAAGTTTAGTTCAAGAAGGTTAGAAATCTTGATGGGGTTCTGCTTTCCATGCCCAAGGCACTATCTAGTTTCTTCCATAAGGCCCTTCAGCTTCTGAAATGCAATAGTTGTCTTTTCTAGAGAGTATCTAACATTCATGAGTTTATGGCACAGACCTGAAATCTTGTCCTGGTCTCCACAGATTCAAGTAGGTCATTAAGCCCACCTTCTTCATCAATAAATTAAGGAAATTTAACCATACAGCACTGAGTATCCCTTCAAGGGTTGGAGTTCCATAAACCGTTCAGCCGCTGAGGAGTCCCGAGCTAGTGAAGAGAGTCAGTGACGTTGTCGAGTAGGACAGGGTTCTTAATCAACATCTCTTCTGAGGAAGGAAGAGTGGGGAGGACTTACAGGAAGTAGAAAGGTAGAAACAACTGATTGGAGATGGGAGTATCTAGGGGCATTGGGAAGAGAGGGTGTGGGATGATTAAAAATGTGAAAAGAATATAGACAATTTAAGCCATGACATATAACAAATCTTTAACACCCTTCCTCAGCTGGAGTAACTTACATTCTTTGCTTTGAGTCTTTCCCCTCCTCAGCCTTGGGTACCCATGGGTCATAGGCAAATGATGGTTCATTTATATGTCAATTTGACTGGACTTTTAGTGCCCATGTGTGCAGCCCAACACTAGTCTAGATGTGGTGGGGTAAGGTACTTTTAGATGAGGTTAATATTTACAGTTAGTTGACTTTACACAAATTATACTTCATAAAGCAGATAGGCCAACTTCAATCAGTTGAAAATCTTAAAGACCAAGGTTTCTGGACACAAAAAGAATTTGCCTCAAGATTGCTGTTTAGAAACCCTGCCTGAATTCTGGCCTATTGGCTACCCTGTGCACCTGAGGTTTAAATACTGGAATATCAATTCTTGCCTAGATTTCCAGCCTCCTGCCTCCCCTACAAAATACAAACTTACCAGCCTTCACAGTTATGTGAGCCAGATATTTTAAATCTCCATCATATATATATATATATATATATATATATATATATATATATCAGCTCTACCATTTAGTACCTGTGTGACCTTAGGTAACTCAGATTTTTCCTTCCCTCAATCCATTTAAAGACTTGGCATAGTAATGTGTCTGCCCCAAGTGGCCTATGAGAAAGCTAAGTGCATTCACACAAATGAGATAGTCAAGATGGTGTATTCAGTAAACACACACAAAAAAGTGTTAGCTGTCAGCACTATTGAGCAATCTGACTCCTAACAAATGCTCATTGTCTGCTATCTGCTCTATATGAAAGCAATAATAAACAAACAAAAACTTGGTGGGGTGGTCCAGGTTTATAAACTGGGTAATTAGGATACTAGGGCCAAAAGATCACGAATTCCAGGCTGGCTAATGTACATATTGAGGCCCTGTTTCAAAAACCGTGTAAGATGAGACTATATCCTGAAAACCCAATGAAATGCCACGGGAAGCATGCACAGAATTCTCAATGTGCATCTGAGCACAGAAAAAAGCTAATCATCTGACCGCCCACATGGGGCGTTGTGAGCCTTCCTGCAGGAGGTGACATTTGAGCTAAATCTTAATAAATGAGTAAAACTCAAAGTTGAAGAAGTATGCCACTCATTTCTAGCAGAGAGGGAACATGTACAAAAAGCCTGAGTGGAACGGTAGGAAACAAGGGGTTCCATGTTGAGACTGTGAGGTGTCTAAGAAGAAATGCTGCATGGGAAACCACCGAGAGGGTCTGGAGGTCCGTGGCAGCTGGGCTGCAGGAATATGTATGTGTGCTGCAGCTTCAGCCGTAACTGCAACAAAGGCAGCAGTGTGTTCAACAAAGGTGTGAGGGAAGGTGAGAGTCACCAAGGCCACCGTGTTCAGGGAGAGGTGGTGGCATAAGCAAAGCAGCACTAGCCAGAAGGCTAGTAAGGTTGAAGAGAAAGCCCTTCTGAAGGCCGGGAAATAGTACGTCAAGACTGCAAGCCTACTTTCTATGCCAGTGGTTTTTCATTTTGTAGAAATAGGAAGATAAAACAAGTGGCCTTTTGCATCTAGCTTCTTTCACTTAGCACAGTGTTACCCAGATCCACCCATGTCGTAGTATATCACGGTACCTCATTTGTCTTTATTGCCGAGAAAATTGCTTCATGCAGACTGAGTTATCTACTCGTCAGCTGATAGTCATCAGTAGCGCTCCAGTTTGGGCCTATTATGAATAATACTACTGTGAATATTCATGGGCAAGTTTTTGTGTGAGCATATGTTTTTAATTGTCTTATAATGGAATAAAATACTATGAGGTCATTAGAAGGAATAGTGTAGAGTTGTGCCTGTTTGTATGGCAAGAATACTAAGTGAAAATTCAAAATGCATTACACTATGAGTTGAAAAGTCTTTGCAATTACAAGCAAATTGGCATGGTGTGGGGAGCAGAATGGAAGAATGTGATAGTTTCGGCTTTTCCCTTCTGCCAAATGCAAGGTCTCATGCGCAGTCAGCTGCACAGCAGTGCATGGGGACCCACCAATGTGCCTGGGCTAAAATGTGACGAAGTAATAGCAAGGCAGTCAGCCCATTGCTTAGCTTCAAGGCAATCTTATTTCACCTCTTCGGTGAGCTTTTCAAGAATAAGCAGGCAATTGTAATTGCCAGTAATCGGGCAGATTTAGTCAAATTAGAAAATATACACAGTTACAATTATGTGGGCACAATTAAGAAATGAAACAGAAAAATGTCTGGTAGTACTCCATAAATGCTTCTGGTACTTTATGTTCTCAGAAGACACCCCAAAATGATCAGCAATTTTAGTGTTACCCCTGTCCTCTCTTCCCAAGGAGAGTGTGTCTTTTACCTTCTGTCTGGGGACACCTTTCCTTCACAAATGATCTATTTTCCTGATGGCTGCTAAGGAACTTTCTCATTGGTGTCTGCACTGAGCACCCTCTCCCCCTCTCCCCCCCACGCCGTGCCACTGAAGTCTGGCTTGGCTGTAACTCAGTCTGACTGAATGTAGGGAAATACAGCACTGGGGTCCCCTCTTCCCCCCACTGCAGTCTGCCTTGGCTATAGCTCACTCTGACTGTATGTGGGGAACATAGCACTAGGATCCCCCTCATTCCCTCCACTGCAGTTTGCCTTGGCTGTAACTCACTCTGACTGTATGTGGGGAACATAGTACTGGGGTCCCTCCCATTCTCCCCACCGTAGTCTGGCTTGGCTATAACTCACTCTGACTCTATGTGGGGAAACGCAGTACTGGGGTCACCCCAGCCCCCACCCCATGCCACTGCAGTCTGGCTTGGCTGTAACCCACTCTGAGTGTGTGTGGAAACATAGCACTTCAGCTGAGCCTTGGAAAGATAAGCAGGTCTACTCCTGTGCTCCTGGGAGCCCTAAGCCACCATGGGGAAAGTGTGGGCTCCTTGCTAGAAAGACATATGGAGAGGCCACAGAGAGGTACACAGGAAAAGGGAGACCCAGCCACGCCAGGGTCTTCCTTGACACAGTGGTGAAATGTAGCCACACAGTCAGACCAGCAGCTAAGCTTCTGCTCGAACCTGTCTCCATTACCGAACCATCAGGAAAAAAGTCAGTTCCCAAATTCACAGCCACCAAATCCTAGCATGCGTTAGCATGGATTGGTGGGTGACCAAAACACTGGACCAGTTACTCTGTCTGAGACATAGGCATCAAGTTAGAAGGTGAGACTTCTAAAAGTTGAAGGAAGTCATGAGCTTGGCAGTTTGCCTTTTGTCAGCACACGTATTTCAATCAATAGGGTGTGCGTTCCCTTTTCACCACGCTCCCTAGCTACACCTTTCCTCTCCATGCTGGCTACATTCCCTCCTTCTATGGCTTTGGCCTTCTTCCGGAATCCATTTTCCTCATTTCCCTGTCTCTCACTGGCCACCTCCATCCCAGTTCCTGTTTCTCTTGATGCTGGTTCTCCTTGTGGGGATCCTGGCCTGGCAGCATCCACATCGCTAGGGAATTCATTAGAAAGGCAAATTTCAGACACTCCTGACCCGCTGATGCTGCAACTGGGGATGAAACTGATGATCTGGTTTAAGTGTCCCTCCAGGTGTTTTCTAATGCACAAAAGTTTGAAAATCACTGAGCTAGAACAAGGGTCACCCGAGATTCTCTGTCATGTGCCACAGAGCCTCTCTATAGAAACTCTCCAACTCTGTAGTAACATGAGATCAGCCACGGAGTACATATCAACATTAATATTTAAGTTTCATATAATTTTTGTGTGTTAGCAAAAATAATGTTCTTTTGTTTTGTTCCTTAACCATTCAAAAATATGGAATCTATTCTTAGGTCACGAGAAGCTCTGAATCAGACAATGGGCTGGGTCTTGGTTAAAGGGCTCAATATACCAACTCCTAACCCAAACATCTATGATTTGCCCTTCTTTAGGACACGCTGTGCAGGTGGACTGACCTTCAATTCAGCTGGC
Source organism: Cricetulus griseus (assembly GCF_003668045.3). Classification (NCBI taxonomy): domain Eukaryota; kingdom Metazoa; phylum Chordata; class Mammalia; order Rodentia; family Cricetidae; genus Cricetulus; species Cricetulus griseus. The sequence goes on from NW_023276807.1 coordinate 232,493,103, forward strand.
TTTTCTTCCTGAGCCCCCTCACTACCAGATGATCTCCTAATCTCTCCAGGCCACTGGTTCTCCTTGAAACCACTTAGAAGAAATATTGTTTAAGTAAATGAGATCTATGTAAAGGCCCTTAGCCAGGACCAGCTTCCCCAGGAAGACAGCGCTAACTTATTTCAGGTCAGGCTTGTGGCATGGGTACAGGCCATGGAGCTCCCAAAACTGATCGTCTAATTCACAATGAGCTAGGCCCCTGGCACTGACCCCCTATTAATCCATAGCTTAAGCTGGGTGGCCCCTCTGAAAACATCCCAGGCAGGGATGATCTTGGATCAAGTCACATCCCCAAAGCTACCATCAGCAGTTCTCTTCCCAGAGCTAGACAAGGTATCATTCCAAGATATACCTTCTGGGTGGTCCAGGGAACAACAAATATGTATCTTGGCACAGCTGTTACATGGGACACAGGGAGCAGAGTGGGAGATGGTGGCATTAGAGGCTTCTGATTTTAAAAGCAAAACCTCTTGAGTCAGGCTGCATCTCCCTCTTTCCCTGTATCCCCTCCCAGGGAACAGGCAGACACCTTAATGGCTGCAATAGTTTATTTTCCCAGGCTGCACAGCCACAAACCCTTGCAGCCACTAAACTGCTTCTTCCCTCTTGGGCACAGCTGCTCTGAGAATTGCAGCCATTCCCGGCTCTGGAAGTAGAGGTAAATGGCAGACAGATGGATGTTGTTGTTGTTGAACGCTATTTAAAGAAGCAAACATTCAGGGAGCTCTTCTACTGGCACAGTTAGCAGATCTGTTGAAAGGAGAGGAAGGAGAAAGGGGTTAAACTCAAGAGCTTCTTTTCCCATGCTAGAATCTGAACAGACCCCTCCCTACCACATCTTGAATATCATGAGAAGAGGCTACATGTCTCTGGATCTCTGCAAGAGCCCTTTTGCTGCAGCAACCCCAAGGACACAGCTCAGCCTGAGAAGAGGGCCCCTTCCTAACTGGCAACAGGGTTACACAGTGGGGAAAAAAAAACAGGGGTGGGCTGACAGAGTGATTGCTATCCTGAGCAATTACTGTGTAATGTGCACTTAACCCAAAAGATAACGAAACAGGTACAGGGAAAGTGGGGACCTTGTTCAGGGTCTCCCAGTTAAGAGGCAAAAGCTGACCACAGTTCAGGATGGATTTGGCTCCATTCTACTGCCCAGCACCAACCAGGACAGCCTTTTTATTGACGCTGGCCCTTTGAATGCAACATGCCTCATGCTGTTCAAGCACCTTACATAATTACTTCATTTAATCCTCATCATTACATGGCAGACACCATTATTATCCAAATTTACATAAGAAGCAATTGAGGTACCAGCCGGAAGAAGTACACACATAGTTAGCCAGTAGCTTGGTGCCTGGCTTTGCAGTCCTAGTTCTCACCCGCTGAACCTCAGGTGCTAGAATCAGCTAGAGAGGCCAGGAGCCCAGAGTACCCACCACTTGTTAGCTGCTGCATCTGTGACAAGCCATGCAGAACCTTGTTTTCCACTTGGGCTTCCCAGAGCCTGTGAATGGTCCTCTAACTACCTTCTAACGGGGCAGACAGTAAGTGCTTAAAATATGGAGCCCTAATGGAGGTAACATTGACTTTCAAGTCATTCCCTAAACTAAAGACAATACAGGTTCATTGCAGAAAATGAGAAAATGCAGATGAGAATGAAGACAGTGGAGACTGCTGTAATCCCAAAATTCCGGGACTAGCACTGTTAGCATTTGACTTAAACATTCTTCTGGTCTCCTGTATGCCTATGTGCTCAATTCATAATGTTGAGATGACATGGTACTTTCTGTTGTATGGGCTCATTTTCACAAAACTATCTATGTGAACCCTCTATCTTTAAACATTCTATAATGCCTCTGTGTGTGTGTGTGTGTGTGTGTGTGTGTGTGTGTGTGTGTGTGTGTGTGTGTGTGCGCACGCTTATGTGCAGGGGTGTTCTTGCACATGCATGTGTCAAGGCCAAAGGTCAACTTCAGGTGTCTTCATTGCTCTCCACTGAGACAGGATTCCTCACTGAACTTGGAGTTCACCCATTCATCTAAGCTAGCTGGCAGCAGGCCTCAGGGATCTGTCCCTACTTTTCCATGTCCCCAGCTCTGCCCCAGCACTGGGGACCACAGATGCACACTGCCCTCTCAGCTTTTGACTTGAGTACCAGGGGACCTAAGGTTTACCTGGTAATCGAACAATCTCTCCAGTCCCACAAGGCTTTATTTTTAATGTGTATCTTTAACTATGTGATTGTATTATAATTTTAAAATGTAACTCCCTAGTGATTGATCCAGGTAGCTTCCATTTTTGTCTTTGAAGAGTTGTGGGGTTTTTTGTTTGTTATTTTGGTTGGTGGTTTTTCTTTAGAACAAAACAAACAAACCAAACAGGCTCTCCCTAGGCAGCTCAGTAAGCTTATTATCTGACTAGTCCAAACACAGGCTGCTTTAGAACTTGAGGTCCTCCTGCCTCAGCCTCCCAAGCACTAGGATTTGCAGACATGCTGTACGCCCAGCTCTAAGAATAACTTTGCTGAAATAGTCTGTGTTAGGTATAACACTGTAGCTCTAACGTCATCTGAGATTTAAGTGCCGTGTTTGAGATTTGCAGTTGTGCCATTTCTCACCAATACATACTGTGCAATCTTCTACAAGTTACCTATCCTCTCTGGCTTCAATTTTCTCACTGAGCATATGATAATGTAAACTCATGAAATCCTCTCAGAACCTAAACTGAGAGCTGAGCACAGGCTCCCAAGGTATAACTGTCAAGTCAAATGATACGAATATTTTCAAGATATGAGAACAGTTGTTCTCACCCTGTGGGTTGTGACCTCTTTGGGGGTCCAACGAACCTTTCACAGGGTTCACCCAAAACCATCAGAAAACCCAGATATTTGCCTTATGACCCATAACAGCAGCAGAATTACAGTTATGAAGTAGCAACAAAAATAATTTTATGGTTGGGGGTCACCATAACATGAGGAACTGTATTAAAGGGTTACAGCATTAGGGAGTTGGAGAACCACCGCCTTAGAAAGTCTGGGCAATTTACACTCCTGCCAGTAGTAAATTACAGTTCCTAATTTTGTAGAAACATGACAACATTGGGTATTAATATTTACAAAAAAAACCCCAAGATTTGCCAGCTTGATTGACAAAAAAAATAACCTCAGTGTTGTTTTGATTTGCATTTCTGATGGCGTGGATGTTGAATAAATGCTCACCTCTAGGGTGATTTGCTGCTGCCAACTGAGCAAAGAAAAGATTGATGAGTGTACAAAAATAGCTGGAATAAAGGATGGCATGGGAATAAAACATGCAGCTGATGGGGAGAGACAGGGCTTGGAAAAATGACACCCCATAAGTCTATAGAGTGCTCCCCCAGGGGCCTGCCTGCCCTCATCAATGCAGGCAACATTTTACACAGGGTTGGCTGCAAATTCCGGGCAGCCAAACATAGTGCCTGGGGACAAAGATTAAGTTGGAGGGAGGGTAAGCAAGACAGAGGAGTCTGCTCTTCACAGAATAGCTTGATGCACTCATCCTGTTCTCTGCATGGTGGGGATCAGTTCCCACAGGCTCATACTCCTCCACTCTGTCTTCCATTACCACAGTGGTGGGAGGAGGAAGCACAGGGTGGGCATGCCCTCAGCATGAGGACTTCACGCCTCAGCAGCTGCCAAAGAAGAAAAAGAGCAAACCAACCACTGCCAGCTACACAGTATCACAGTCCTGGGGTTTATCCTTGGTTCTTTTTCAGCTCTATTCCAAGTCAGAGAAAAATGAGTAAGTCAGATGCAGATGCAGGGTTGAAGTCAGAACACTTACCCTATGGGATCAGAATATCACCACCTCCTTCACACACAAACCAGTACTGTAAGGCATTTTCAAGTGTACCAGGTTCATATGTGAATTGACTCCCTCCCTATCTGAGGTCTTCCACAATGTGCTCCCACTTAGGACTAGGACAGCACTTGCTCCCTGAGCTATGCTTGGCCCTGTGAATCCATTAAAGTCTTGACTGAGGATGTTGGGGACATAAATAACCACCCACTTGCAAGTGTTTTCAACTTCATGCCTTAGAAATTCTGCCAACACAACTTTAAAAAAGAAACGTGAAATTGTTGCCAAGTACCAAGGAGGTCACTTTTCTCAAAGAACCAGCAAGTATAAGACTTGCTGATGATACTCTCTGGCCAAGAAGGGCTGAATGTGGGGGTGTGGTGTAGTGGGGACTTCTTTGCTCTGAGACCCACAAACAGGGCTGTACCATTCATCTGCCATGTTTTGTCCAGACTGATGCTTCCAAGAAGAGGTCGTCATCATTCATGAGTTCCATGACTCCCCCAGAACTTCCAATGAAGATCTTTGCCCCCTCTGAAGGGAAAGCCCTGATAGTCTTACAGCCAAGATCCTTCTCAGGCTTCCAGAATACTCTATCACCTTCTAAGTACTCACCTATTGGCAAAGGAAGGGCATAGGTAGCCTGTACTCCACTTTCTTCTGCTGCACCAAGGAAAACAAGAATATCAGGTCCCCTGTATGCCAAAGGTTCTGCTGGGCCTTCAGTCTCTAAGATCAATGACCTTCCTTGGCATAGTTTTCTATCTGGACATCATCTTGCTCCCCTTCTCACAGGCAGGCTCTCCTTATGATTTTTGGATATTACCTCCTTGCTTTCCAGGGCACTTGTTTCTGATCGTGACCGGCACCATCACTCCATCTCTAGCATCTCTTAGGATTTTCCAGGACTCTGGAATGTCCAGTCTACATATGTTCAGCTCTTTTCTGCTTCAGGCCAATCTCCCCTCCAGACCTGATGGATGTTCCAATTCTTTGACATGATCTTCAGGGTCCATCTCCTTGGATACATACTCAGATTGATCCTGCCCTCTGGCAACCCAGCCTCTTCCACAATGGCCACAAGGTCTCTGCTGTTGTGTTTTCTTCTATATGGACGCTTTCTGTCCCCAACATTGAATTCATCTGGACCCTTTAAATCACAACCCAAAGCTGTGCCCTCACAGATACCCATCCTTACATCCGTAACCCATCAGACCCCACACATGTACTTAGCAACCTTTATGGCCTCTTCCACGACTCATACATTTATACTAACATTGCCATTTAATATATGTCTGTAGCTAATTAGACTCTAAAATATACAAAGGAAAATACTAGGGTTTTCTTACTATATATTCCTAGCATACTTTTGATTAATTTTAAGTAATTAATAAATTACTTATTAGAGGAATGAAGAAAAATTTAATAACACCAGTTATCTTTCCAGGAAACATCAAGCTGTTTCCAAAGAAATAAAACACATTTGTCAGCTCTTGCAAATTTATCTGATTTTTGCAATTTTTCCATCTTGTTGTACTCTGGGTAACAAGATCAAGGCAGCCATTTATCTTCAGGGTTCTATAAATAGCAAGAACAACCCCAGATTTTTACCCTTTTGTGCCAGTTTCCTAGTTTAGTATGGCCATTTAGTATATACCTGGAGTGAAGTGTTGAATGTTACTGGGTTTGAATTTGGGCCTGGCTGACTCTGAGAGCTATATGCTTACTCACCTATATGCTTACTCTCCTATATACCTACTCTCCCTGCTTTGATGTCATGCTCCTGGAAGCATTCCCTGTTCATTCTCATTCTTACAGAACCTCTTCTCTGAATTACCATAGGTTTTCTGGGCTATAACATTCAGTTTTTGGATCTATCATGCTCTATGCTCATTTGTTGGGGATCCATGTACACCCCTCCCCCATTTCTCCAGCTGACCTGGTATAGCAAGACAATAATGGCTGCCATCTCTGCCTCTCTGAGAGAGGGTCTAAGGTGGACTACAGAGTATCAGTCCTGCATCAGACAAATCTCAGAACTAGTTAGAGCCACACCCTGGCTGGAATGATGAGGAAAAGCAACAGGATCCATCAAGAGATTCCCCTATGATCACAGGAAAGAGTGGCTGAAGAATGTCCTGGGAGAGGAAGGATGACAACCGAGCCTTCCAAAGTGTTTGATATTTTAATTACTTTCACACATGTCCTCAGCAGCCAACTGACCACAAAGGGAAGTGTTGCTTTATGAAAATACAGCTGCAGATGTCTCCGGAAGAAAACTATGCAGGAGACAGTATTATTCTTCAGCATAGAAGACATGCTGATAGGGTTGTGAAAGTCGAAAGAACGAACCACAACCCAGTGCTACCTCTGAAGCAGCTTGCTTTCTTCTTAACTGTTACTTGCAGTCATTCTTTTTCTTATTCAGCTGTGTTCTGCCCCCAGTCTAACATGTCATGGTGAGGAAGCTATTCATTCACCACACACCATCACGTTGTCCTAACTGGTTGTCCTTATGCAAGCTTGTCGGGGTTTGCCAGATTTAGCATTTTTGTAATGGCACGTTTCACGGCTTAAGTACTTTTTCCTTGTGTTCAACCCAAACTTCTACCTCAGCTCTGTTCTTGGCATCTTCCTCTCCCAAGTCCTAGGGGTTGCCATAATTGACATTTTCTTCCAGTCATTTCAAACGAGACTCCTCTGAGTCCATTTCCAAAGAAGTAGGCCAAAGTTGTAAAGAGCAGGCTTCCTGAGTGGTGATTTTCCAGTTCATCATTAATCACTTCCTTGTGAACAACTGGGAAAATGAATTTCATGTGACTGTAGGCAGATATCAAGCAAAAATCCTCTGCTGGGTCCTGGGAGGATGTAAGTAATTTCACGGAATGAAGAAAAAATAAGTTTTCCATTTTTCTAACCTGAGGTTTCTCCTTCCATTTTGAAGTCTCAATGGTTTTCACTTTTATCATTTCAATCAATCATGGGGAATGATTCCAAGGACTTTATTTGTATAGTTGGTAGAGAGCAAGAATGTTCCAGTGAGTAGGGTGTGCAAAAAGTTGTCACCAGCCCAATGGGGTCACAGTCTTCTCTGAGGAATAATTCTTACCCTACATGTTAGAGTTATTAAATCAGAGGTCTACGGCAGAGGGAAAAGTAATGAGCCATGTGGACCCCTTAGTTCTAAATTGCCTTCACTTCCATGTGACCCAGCTCCACAAGATGAGTTTATTATAGGCGGTAGCCCATAACCAAGAGCTATTCACACTACAGAAGCACAGTCTTAAGAGGGTAACCCCAGACTTGACATGCAATCACTACCCCAAGGTACTTGGAAGCTCTGGCAGACATTCTGACTTATAATCAGTCTACAGTCTTTCCTTGGTAGACTAAGCAGTTGTCCCCTATCTTTTAATAGCAGTACATCGCTTGCTTTGGCAGGTGAGGTGACAAGCTGAACTGAGATGGACATAGGGAAACCTAGATTCTACAGCAACACATAACTGTGAAGTAATGGAGACCAAGGGATAACTTTACAGATCTCCGCTGGAAACTAACTAATCAACAGAAACAGTCCTCAAGAAAGTCAGCACAGCAAATGAACACAAGCAGCAACCTGGTTTACTGCTGTGGAGATACTCTGGACTGCAGCATGGTCTTTCCATCCTCGGAGAGAAAGCAGAGCTGCTGAACCCCAGGATGGCGTTCACTAGACAAAAGATTGTACTTTACTGTATTTGAAAGGCCACTTCAGGTGGACAGTCTTCTGTCTTCATTTCCTCTTCTTCCTCCTCCTCCCCCTCCTCCTCCTCCTCCTCCTCCTCCTCCTCCTCCTTTTCTTCTCTGGCATCATCACTATTATTATTATTTGTGAGTTAGCATATAAAATAATGGGTTTCCTCATGGCGCTTTCCTGCATATCAATACTTTGCTCTTAGTCATTTGCCTCTTCCACTCCCCTCCCCCTCCTTCCCCCTTCTACCTCTTGTCGGTTCAGTTACCACCCATAGTTACCACCCACTTCTGCCTTCACACCATGCATATTCCATTACATTCCTTCTCTTTTTCTCCTCCACTTAAAAGTCTGTTCTACCCTGTCATCCTGTCATAAGGTCCCCTTTCTAATTCTATGATCATAACGCATATTCATAGATGCAGATACACACACACACACATACCATGTTAAAATACAGGAACCACATATGAGAGAAGCCATGTAGTGTTTGTGTTCTGGAGGTTAGTCAGTCTGACAGGGATGAGATGCAGTCTGAAGTACTTTCACTTCCTGGGTCAGACTTATTTCACTTAGTGTAGTGATCTCCAATTATACTCATTTTCCTGCAAATTTTTAACTTTTCATTTTCCTTCATGACTAAGTAAAATGGCATTGGTAACATCACCACACTTAGTCTATCCACCCATTGGTTTATGGAGAACTAATCGAAGCTATCATGACTAGTGCACCAATAAACACAGATGTTATCTCTGTAGTAAAACTTAAGAGACTTTGGGTATGATCAGGGCCAGTGCATCTTGGCTCATATGGATATTCCAGCTTTAGGTTTTTGAGGAATCTCTGTGCTGGTGATTACAGTCTCTGCACAAGCTGACATTCCCGCCAGCAGGCTTTCTTCCTGCACAGTATTCATCAGCACTTGTTTGTGTTCTGGAGGTTAGTCAGTCTGACAGGGATGAGATGCAGTCTGAAGTACTTTCACTTTGCATTTCCTGGGCGGGTAAGGATATTGAACCCCTTTTCAAATATTCACTGGCTGTTTGTGTTCTTCTTTAGAGAAGCATCTATCTAGTTTGATCGTCCATTTATTCTTTAGAAGTAAGTTTTTTTGTGTGCTTTAATTTTTTTTGGTACTTTATATATCCTAGATATTAACTCATGGTGTGTAGCTGGAAAATTATTTCTCCCACTCTGAAGGTATTCTTTCTATTCTTCTGGTGGTTTCTTTTGCTATGTTAAGAGCTTTTTAATTTCATGCAGCCCAATTGGTCAAGTCTTCAGTCGTTTTCTATGTTATCAGAGTCCCTTTCAGAAACTCGTTGTTCATGCATGCATGTTTAAGTGTTTCCTCTACATTGCCCTCTAGCAGTTTCAGTGTTTCAGGTGTTTGATGCATTTTGTTTAATTTATATAGAGTGAGAGATGTGATTTTTATTTCACTCTTCTACAGGTGGGTATCCAGTTTCCAAAGTACTAGCTGTTGAAGATACTATCTTTGGATATCTTTGTCAAACATTAGGTGACTGTATCTGTGTGAGTTTTTTTTCTGGGGTCTCTATTCCATTCCATTGGTCTACATGTCTCCTTTTGTACCAGTACCCACAGTTTGTTACTATGGTTCAATAGTGTTATTTGAGCCTAGGTATTTGTAATTTTTCTAGTATTTTTTGTCTACTTATGATTAATTTGCTATTAGGGATCTTTTGTATTTTCATACAAATTTCAGGGTTCCTTTATCTAGTTCTTTGAATCACTGGAATTTTGATGGAGATTTTTGAATCCATCGAGCACTTTTCGTAAGACAGCTGTTTCACTATTTTCAATTAACCTATGAACACGGAAGTATTTCTATTATTTGTGTTTTCTTCAATTTATTTCTTATGAAGTTTTTGCTTGGATCATATTTAAAATATTCAGAATCAATATCCCTTAAGTATGACACAAGCAAAAACCCGGGGATGAGGGTGGAGACAGAAAGGAATCTATTTCAATTCTTTTTGGCTTTGTTTTGCTTGGCCACAAACTTTCTATGTAGCCAGGGGATAACCTTAAATTCATCCTAATTGTCCTGCCTCCCACTCCCAAGTGCTGGGATTGCAGACCTGTACCAACCTATCACTACCTGCCTTACTTTATACAACTTTTCATTCTAAAATGTTTCTTTGTTTAAGTTGCATCCAGCTTAGGGATTTTTATAGTTTATTAACCATGACATGAGCCTGAACTTGTGTTACACATTAGTGACTGAAAGAGGAACAAGGTACAAGATCCTCTCACAAGCTTGAGAGGAATAGAATAAGAGTGGCCTCATTATAGATTCTGCTTCTGAAGGTTTCCTGAGAAATAACAACCTTTCGAAGCTGTAGCTTTCTGAAAGGAACTGACTTACAGACTGAAGAAATATTATAGTTACACTAAAGATTCAAATTTAATGGAGACACACCCTGAAAAAGTGTCATGCCAAGCACTTGATCAGAGTTGGACAGCAGCTGTCCTTAGCTGAGAGGCTTCATGGAAGTCATCATAAGGTTGGCTCCTAGTATCAAAGATGAGGTCCATCTGGCCAACTTTTGTTTCCAAAGTGAAATCTTGAGGAAATTTACTATAGGCCTCTGAGCCTGCTGGTTTATCTTAGTTACTCTTCTATTGCTATGAAGAGACAAACACCATGATCAAGGAGACTTATAAGTGAAAGCGTTTAGTTAAGGGCTTGCTCCCAGTTTCAGAGGGTGAGTCATGGTGGCCATGGTGGGGAGCATGGCAGCAGGCAAGCACTTATGATGCTGAAGCAATAGCTGATATCTGAGCCACAAGGAGGATGCAGAGAGACAAGGTGGGCATAGGCTTTTGAATCCTCAAAGCTATCCTCAGTGATACACCTTCTCCAACAATGCAACACTTCTAAATACTCCTTAAACAGGCTTCCAGCTAGGAACCAGACTTAGAAATGCATGAGCCTATGGGGCCATTTTCATTCAAGCCACTCCATGGTTGAATGAAAAATAGAAAAAAAAGAGGGCAAGAATGTCTGTATTCTTTTAAACCAAGCAATAAAGGACTTTCTCTAAATGCTTAACTTGTTGTAAGCAATGTTTACATTGGAAAAACAAAGCAAATGAGAAGGGTGCTCACTTGTGATGTGTGGCAGTGATGTAGACAGCCACCTTGGCTAAAAGAGCCCAGAGAGCTGGAGAGAAGGAATTAGCACACCCCTGACTTTAGTATCATACAATTAGTATTTCCATAATTAGGTTACTGGGTGAAAGTGATTTAGCAAATTCGATCTGCAAGAAAAGACAATCAGGAATGTAATAAAGCCAAGAAAAATGATAGCAAATGGCACTTTTGTGATAAGTCCTCCTCAGAATGCCATGCTTGCCCAAACATGTGGCAAAAGGCAAAACCCTTGCCAACAATTTTGGCTCTAAGTGAACATGAGAGTTAGGGGGAAATATATACAGTAATCTGGTTTCCACAGTTGTAGTCATTGGTTAAAATATTGACGTAAAGTCTAGGAGGCCCTACTGTTTGCTTTATAGTGGTTGAGAAAGATTGAAAAGTTACAGCCATGCTATCATTCAACTTTCTGGAAAGTTACTGGCAGTTACTTACCTTAGTGTATAGGGAACTGTAATTGAAGGACTATTCGAGCCTCCCCCTATCTGAGGGAGCTGTGCACTCCTTTGCTAGAAAGCCTGGCCTGCAAAGCTGCTCTATGAACTGTGTGATCATCTTCCTTTTCTCCAAGGGTCAGATGTTGGCACTTATGATGGGATTTGTTGTACATTGTATATATAGCTTGCATGATTTGGAGACAGAAAATGCTGGAAACACCATTTCCTGGTAATTTCACACTTTCCCCTCTCAGGACTGATTCCTTTCTCATAGAAGTCACCCTCTTTGGTTCATATCTCAGAGGTCACCTTGGCATTGGCCCCTCAAAATTTTCATGTGAAACTGATGGTCCTTAATTTTCAAACTTGTGCTAGATGTGGGTGCAAGCCCATTGCATCATCATCACACCCCTCAGCCTTCACCCACCAACTCTGAAGGCCATGTTGATTAAAAAGCTCTCCCTGCCTTGAGCCTCCTGAAGTTCTGAGGTAGTCTTGACAGAGCTCTGACCATCTTTACTCTGGAAATCCTTGACTTTTTCTTCTGGTCTGTGGAAAAATAGAGAATTACCAGGCTGAGAAAATTAACTTCATTCAAATATTTTTCTGGGTTCTGGTGTTTATTTTCTCTATGGTCTGAAATGTGGGGCCAGCAGAAACTTCTAAGTCAATCAGCAGTCCCTGAGACAAGTTGAGTGGACCGAGTCCAGAACATCTCTACTCGTGTTACAATCAGAGAATGCTTGACCTTTTTCTCTTTTCAATAATGTGCTTCCATGATGATTTCCCTCAGGTAAAGGCTTCTGTAGATGCAGTACACTTGAAAACCACCAGGCTAAGTTATCATAGGTTCTAAGACTAAGGATGCTAACTCCACCATCCAAACCTGACTATTTTACATAGCAAGGACTAAACACCATCTCTCTGGTATGGAGAGAAGAGAAATATGCCTTGTATATCTCCCCGAACATTTTGCCTGACACATGAGGGATGCTGATGGGGCTAAGACATCATCTAACCTGAAGAGCAGCCTCTAGCATGATAAAGTCTTCATTGATGTCTACTTAGTCACCAACTGCAGCCCTTCAGAGCTACTGGAACCAAAATGTTAACTCCCAGCTAAAATTGGGCTATTTAAATGTAAACTAATTAAAAGCAAATACAATTTAAACTCCAGTTTTATAGTCATGTTTCTACAAGTTCTACTGTGTGGGGTTTACATGGAGGTGTGACCAGGTAAAAACAAGCCAAGTGTTTTCTGGCTGTGAGATAAATGATGTCGTTGTTGAGATTTTCCATCATGACAGAAAGTTCTTCTGGGTCAAAAGGTCTACTGAACCTCCCTTTTATAAAGCATAGGATGTCCTAAGAGAACTGATACTTCTAGAACACCAGGAAACACATGAAGCCATGGATCTCATTTAACACCTTTAGTAAAAATAAAACTCTAAAGAGGCAGTATGGTCTGCCAGTCACCAGGCTGTGCCTCCTGTCCTATGCTCCAGTAGCCTCCATCTGTGCCCACACCCCTGACATCTCTACCATCTAAAGACAGAGAACCCAGTACCAGGCAGCTCAGAAGTTTGAAAGGGGGCATTAAGTTTTATACACATTCAATCAGCTTCACGCATTTAAATAGAGACATTTAAACTCACATCAGGCACAAGCAGATGTGGTGGGAAATACTGTCAATTAGTGAGCAGCTAATTAATCTTTCTTTGCCACATGCACTCTGGCAAGATCTAGAAAGTGCTGTTTTGCTCCGAGCTGTGGGAGTGCTTGCTATGGAAACAAGGCATGATTATAATGTTGATTTCTTGACTCTGTGCAGAAGCTGGCACTGGCGGGTGGAGGGCAGCTCTTGCCAGCAGCCACCCCGAAGTTAGAAAAGGCAAAGGATTAGAAAGTGGAAAGATACTTTAATTAGTGAACCAGGGCATTTTTTGAGTCTCCATGTTTCATACAATAAGCATCTTTTATCCTCATAGTATCTTCAATTCAGATATTCATCACTGTATCTGATTTCCGAATCTCTGTGTGGTTGTATTTTGCAATATACAGAGATCCAGATTAATGAGAGGACTGTTGCTCTCCAGGACCTGGTCCCGGGCTATGCTCACTCCAAGAGCTCAGAAATTTCCTACTTTCTACTATATGTATGGATGGATGGATCATTTCTTCCTTCCTTCCTGTCACTATCACCCTGTAGCTACCCGTTTAGAGAGAGATGCCCTGAAAATGCAAACAAAAATTAGCATCTCTGTGTATCAGTCTGGCCAGAAATCTCAGTAACCACCTGAACAACCTCGTGCTGAGAGCATGAACCCTGTGCAAGCATGATGTGGGCATGAGGCAGTATGTTGAAGAGATCTTCATCTCATCCCAGAAACGGACCCCTGACCTCAGTCACAGTATGGCAGACTGTGCATTTGTGTTATAAAGAGTTCAAACCCTGGCATCAAGTTAGATGCTTTGACTCCCATCATCCCTTTGGAGTTGTTCGTTAATTTTATGCTCTGGATCCTCTGGTTGTAACTGGCCTTTTTACTTGTCTAGATAACTTCCATTGGTTCATCAAAGTTCAATTGAAGTAACTTTGACCTGAATCCTCTCTGACCACACTACTTTCCCAAGCAGAAGGGAGAACTGAACACTTTGGTTTCACTGTTAGGGTCTCCCTTTCACTTCTATATCTAATACATCACATTAGATTGTGGTTTATGTGGTTTATTAGATTGTGGTTTATGTTTATTATTGATATCTTTACCACTCTTTAGGATATGAACTTAACCTTTCTGAGATGTACTTTCCTCATCAATATACTGGAACAGTTCGGGTGGTGGGGGGTGGGGCAGGGTATGTATTTTCAAATTACCACTAAAGAGGTCATGTGGTTTGCCAGTCACCCATGCTGTACTTCAGGTTAAGTATTCCCCCAGACTCCATCTGCACACACCCTGACTTCATTTGCTATCTTGAATAAATGGATGGATGGAGGAGGTAAGAGTATATATGTCACTTTCAATGGAATGGTGTATGAGTACCATTTGGTCATGAAAAATGAAAAGATATTTACTAGATATGTAGTATGTATTCTGTTTAATAATAGCCTTCTCAAAGTTTAGAATTAATGTAAAAACTGAGAACAAGTTTGTTGAAAACCCAATGTTCTGGTCACTGGGCACATTTTAATTTCATTCATGTATTCATTTGTCCAATAAGCATTTTTCATAAGTATGCATATTAGAGATTTATGTAATCTTAACAGAAGATAGACAAAAGCTTTCCTTTGAAACAGTTTAAAGGTGATACAGGGAATACTGAAGCAATGGATAAGTAATTAGAAACTGCAAAATGAATCATGGACATAAATATATATGCAAATATATTTGTATGCAAATATGATTGATGATGTCCAGAGGTTGTAATTATGCTCTGATTGTAATTGAGAAAAGTTCATGAAATAAATGGAACTTGAATGGCCCTGGAGAGTATTATTTTGGAGGGACTGGAAATATTATACTAGACACAATGACATTTAACTTCATGGAGCTTACATTCTACTAGGCAAGACAGACAATAGAAACAGAAGCAGTAAATACATGGTGTCAGGAAGTGGTGGGGACTATGAGAAAATAAAGTAGGAAAAGAGAAAAGAGTGTGAAAAATGACAAAAAGTGCTGTTGGGGGGAACAAGCCCAAGGAAGTGCTAAACTGTGTCATTTGAACATCGACCTGAATACAGTAGGGGAAAATTGCCAGAAAAATATGTCAAGAAAGCCATCTCATGTAGAGATGGCATCAAGTGTGAAGTATGAGGAAAGAAAGAAGGACAGCCAGGCATTGTGAACTGAGGCAAGAATAATAGAACATGTTCCCAGAGGGTAAACAGGAGCTAGCTCCAACAAAGCCAGATGCACCATGACAATGACTTTGAATTTCTTTATAGCTATGCTACAGGCAATCCAGGACTTTGGAAAATGAGGGACATGATTTTGTTTGACTAGTGCATTAAGAACTGATCTTATGAAATCTGGGCAAGGAAGTAAAAGTTTGGACAATGACTACTCAGAGATGATGAGGATAATAATGACCATGACAGTGTTAGAGAGCCAAGAGCTATTTTAAGTGTTTCACATATATTAGCATATCTAGTGCTACCAAAGCCCCTTGAGGAACTTACTGTGTTACTCCCTACCTTACAGATGGGGGAAGAGTGTAGGTGGTCAGGATGGGATGTGGACTCATGGTCAACACACTTCCCTAAGAAACACCAGCTGCGATGCTGGTAAGTTAAAAGCAGCCTGTGGATACATGTTGAAGGGAAAGCCCATAGAATATACTGATGAATTAGATTTAGTGTTAGAAAGTGAATAGTTGGTGAGAGGGAATTAAAAAACAAAATTGCATGTAAAATATGGTTTGAATATTTGTATAGCTTCAAATTCATGTTGAAATTTAATCCACAATAAGAGGTGAAACTTGAGACACTTGTAAGTCTATGAGGTATTAGTGTCCTTATAAAATGTTCTTTGCCATGGCCACATCAAGAAGGTGCTGTCTTTGGGGGAGAAAAAAAAAGAAATGTCCATATTAGTAGGCACAAGTCTTGATTTTAGAATCCCAACTTGGGGTGATAATATGTAAGCTTTTGCTGTTTATACTTTTCATAGTCTCAAGTATTTTGTCATAGCATCCTGAGTAAACTATGAAAACCTGCATCCTTTGCAATTAATATTCCAATAAGTAACAACAGGGAGGGAGAAAATCCCCTTTGTTCATTTAATTGCTTTTATGTGTGAGTATTATATAGTCAACATAAATATTTTGAAGCCAAAGCTCAAGTATTAAATATTACTAATTTATTACCAATAAAGCTACAGTGTTATTTCAATAACAAATAAATGGTAAGAAATGAGTACCCCCACTGCGCCTGTTAAAAAAAGGTAGCAGGACTTTTGGGAGACCATAAAACACTCTCCATTGCCTTTTGATGTTTCCTGAGTGAAACATACACAATCCCTAGAGTATAGTAGTGAAACAGCCTGAAAACTGAAAGACAAAGGGGGAAAATCCTTATGGATGACATTTTTCTGATTATATATGGTTGCTAGTGATCCAGTCACTTAGCAGTATTCTGAATGCCCACCATGTACAGGTACTCTGACAGCCTGTGGAGGAGGGGCATCTTTAAAGGTTAAGACATAGTCCTGCCCTCAAGGAACCTCTGATAATGTGAGGAAGAGCAATCTAGTAGATAAAAATACTATGTTTTTTTTTTTCTATCTGTAAATTGACTCAGTTTATCCATGTGATCCACAGTCATTCCCAATGCTGTTTTCCAATTGTGATCCACAAACAGCACATGACCTTTTGGTTCTGAGAAGGCTGGAGTGTGGGTCTTGGTGTTTGAGTATAAGGAAATCACGGATGACAAAAGACGTTCTGTTACAGCTGGGAAAGCTGGTGCGGACAGACCAGTAGGGATTGGTGAATTGGCAATGATCTCTCTCTCTCTCTCTCTCTCTCTCTCTCTCTCTCTCTCTCTCTTCTCTCCTCTCCTCTCCCCCTTCCTTACTCTCCTCCTTCTCAACATGGGAGCTTTTTATTTTATTAGTTTTAGTGTTTTACTTGTATCTATTGATTGTCAAAACAACAGATTTTGCTCTAACACTTTCACGTATGCCCTTCCTGTTATTATAGCAGTCCTCCATCTTTGCACAACAGGGGACTTTTCCTCTCCATTAGGTATGATGGATACTGCATTCTTCATCCTTCAACTCAAACATTAATATGTTAACCATGATAGGTGTGGCAAAGCTGAATAGTGCCAGCCAGTATAAATGAACATGGAGGTGAAGCTGAGGCATTTTATGTTTGTTTTAGTGTTATGAGCAAGAGGTCTAGATAGACTTTGTTCCACTCGGAACAGTAAGGGGAAATTAGGCCTGTAGAATAGATAAGCCTGGATTAACTGTGATTACCTCTTCACTTAACTGTAGAGTCCTGAGACTTGCCTTCTAACTGAAAATGGGGAAGTATTTTGTAGGGCTATTTTGAAGATTAAATTAGATGGATATAGATAAAGATAAAGAACATGTATCAGACATCCATTATACTGGAGCTACCCATTATTATTGGAGCCTGATTCTCAACTCTAACCCTAGCAAGACTTAGGACACGGGAGATACTCCTTCCCAGGTCATCATTGCATGTCTCTAAGAGACCAGCTGTTTCACAGTGGTCCTTGGTTCCCCTCAAACTCCTTTGCCCCCTTGCCAGGTAGAAAGGTGGAAGCTCTAAAATGCTTTTATTTCCTTCAGGATGTAGGTATAGAACTTCTGTTTCCCACAGGGATCTCTTCATCCATACATTAATATGTTATTACATCTGTACATACATACATACATACATACATACATACATACATACATACATGGCATTGAACCCTACTATAAATCCTTAAGGCTAAGCCTAGCATTTTAAGTTTATACTGATAATAATAATAATGACACATAATCTTAATTTATGGATCATCAACTATCTGTCAGGGCCTATATGCTAATCAGTCTGCATAAATTAATATAGTAGAATGTTCAATGACACAAGGAAGTTTCTTTCAATCATTTAATTCATAATTACTTATGCTTTTGTCATAAACAGTAAAACAGAAAAGTTCAATAACTTCCTTTAAGTCACTAAATCAAAATGATTTAAATCAAAACATATACCTAAAATTACTTTATTTGTCTAGGCATGTGCTAGGCATTGTACAAAAGAAATTGACAGAAGATAATTCTTGTCAGTAAGAATTTACTGCTCAGAGAAGGCCAATCAATATCCTGTATCACTGAGGATAGTTCAATAATTATATTCTGCAGCAGCAGGAGTCAATCTTGCAGAGATGTCAAAAAGATAAGGAAAAGATGAAATGCATAAAACCCCCATTAGCAGGAATCCAGCTAATTGTAACAGTCTAAACTGTCACTTTCTCATCTTTCCCTGCCTTCATTTTCTGCTTCCTATTTTTAGGACACAGCGACAAATGACAACAACATTTCTCATCAGGGAGGTAAATGATGTGGCTGATGTTTGTGATTCCGTGGATGTGCTGGTAGGTGGTTGTCTCGGAGGGAGAGTGAGTGACAGGGAGCTGCCAGCAGACACAGGCAAAGAATACAAATGACTTCCCATAAAGGATGCAAGCAAGAGCTTTCCTGCAAGAAGACGGGTGCAGGGGAAGGGGCTTGCAGAAAGCGTGTGGTTAGGGATACAGCTTCTTTCTCCCCTACATGTTCTAAGCTGTAGCACAAACCGATGATGCTGACATAGTATGAGGCTGAAGGCAGAGTCCTCTCAGACTCGAGTGGGGAGTGGTATGTGTGTGGGAAGGCTTCTTTTCACTTCTCTGATATTTCTTTATAGTTTGGGGAGTGAAAAGCAAGCTTTCTGGTCATGTATCTACTGCTCCTGGTGCTGCCCAGAGCAAATTATTGTTTAGATACATGAAGGTAGGAATACATTTTGCCCCAGGGATGTTTACCTACATCTTTCATCTCTGCAGGAGCTAGTGTAAGTCAGTCTTGCACATTGCTGGCTAGAAGATGCAGGCTGCACTGAAGTACTCACGCAGTGCTGGAGTCTCTACAATCTAGCCATCCCAAGGAGACCCAGATTCCATTCTGCTTGAAGTCAGATTCTCACCACTAAGCTTTAGCTGCACCCAAACTTGAAAGATATACTTGTACAAGTTAGCACTGCACAACTCCAGGGAGCTCGCTGTTTCATGATGGTCCTGGAATCATCTCAGACTCTCATTCTCTCTTCCCAGATCAGGTATGACTTATGATCACAAATGCTTTCGATAACAGAAATACCCTAAATTCTTAGAAACCAAACAAGGGGAAGGGTTAGTCTCTTTTCTCCTTTATCTGGGTAGAAAGTAAGCAATACAACATCTGTCACATTCTAAGACTTCAAAACAGAATAGGAAAGACAATTGCCTGTGCCTTAAATTTGATTTCATATAATCATTTATTTGGGCTTTTGTACTATAGGTGGTAACAGCCTATCATAATCCATGCACAATAACTCATATTTTGGCTACCTAATCACTAGAACCCTTCCATGCTGAAAATTATTTTGTGAGCTTTCCACCTCAGAAAGAGTTCTAAATACTCAGTCTATGAATCAAAAACCTATTAGCTGAAAGTGAATGGTGGTTTGGGAGGTTCATTTGTAATTCATGACTACCCTGAGATAATCCAGGCAAGTAGAAATAAAGATCAGATGGGATACACAGACAATTAACAGATTTTTAGGTGACTGGAGATTGGGCAAATTAAGGGGTAATGTTAGCTTGCTCATTCTGGAGTTGAAAGCAGGAACTTTGGGGTTTTAAATGCCAGCATAACCTCTTACTAAATCCATGTCTCCAAAAAAAGTGGGGAGAGGGGGGCCTCAGAATGCCTGTCTCAGTTTAGTATTGCCATGTCTTTTATTCCAAATTAGGAGTGGTAGTTGTCCCATCTCCATTTTCTTGAGTTTACAGCAGGGACTATATGAAATTCATGAACAATTGTGGCCAATTAGAATTACATTATTTAATATGAGCAGCAAAATTTCCAGATGGAAGCTACAGTTCTTTCTGATTTCTCAAGTTCAGATAATACAAGGCATTTTGAATCAGCCTCTCTCTGCACACTTCCCTCCCCCTGAGAGGACCCCCCTAAACAGACTCCTCATCCAGGCAAGAGAAAGGTTCAAGGACCAAACACCTTGAGTGGGAGGAAATGACAATTAAACCAATTAGCCATTTCAAAACCTCCATCTAGTCTGAAGACAGGTTTTGTTCTAGCTTCTTTATGTTTCAGATGCTCAGAATGTTTTTTACATGCGGTAATCATTATTCTATAATTACATTAAATGCTAGCTTTTGCGATCTCTCTTGAACCCTGTGAAGCAGTAAAGCAATCCACCTAGGCCGTGCTGAACTTTCTAAATTAGACACAATATACTGATTTAATGTGGATACGGCTAAAGCCCAGTGGGGATAGCTCATTATTTGTGGTGGTAAACGTTAACAAATGGGCAAGGATGAAGTCATTGCATTTCGGTTTTCTCACACACACACACACACACACACACACACACACACACACACACACACACACACATACACACACACTTCACAACACATACACACACCTTTCATTAAATTACTGCTCAAGGATATTTGTAAAATGGTAATCACAAGTCTTAATATAAATTAATATAAATTTACCAGAATAATCTGGTAAATAGACACCCAGTGAAGATACAGACTCTACAGACCCTAATGACCCTCTGAAGATCTGCCAGGCAATGGCCACCATGGACAGTCCAATTCTTTATTTCTGTTTCTAAAGGAGAAACCACTAAATCATTATTAGTGAATTTGAAGAATTTGAAGATCAGAGAGTGATAAATGTTAGAATCTGCTAACAAATGCCGATTCTTTTATCCTGTAATAAAATATAATATTTGGTGTCATCTTTTCTGTGGTTGAGAAATACTATATGTACTTAACAGATAAAATTCATGTTCAAGACTCTTGATTTTCTACAACTTCCCTCTGCCTCTACAGATTGCTGGAATAATCTGGTAAATAGACACCCAGTGAAGATACAGACTCTACAGACCCTAATGACCCTCTGAAGATCTGCCAGGCAATGGCCACCATGGACAGGGCCAATGTATTTTGCCAAGGGTCCAACCTGCTGTCTCTTTTGCCTGTGTCTACGCATTTGACAATTTTTCTTGTCAGAGAAAACCATCTAGTCATCATTGCTGTTTCCAGAGAAATCAAGCAATTTCTTCAAACTCCCATTAGCAGATGTTAAATAAAGCAAAGGCTAGAAGTGGAGAATGCACAGAATCCTCAAAACTGAGAGTTGAAAGGGTCTCTAGAAATCACCCAAGAATTTCTTTCTCTTTATAGAAAATAAATCTGAGGCTGCTTTCTTGGTAGTGGAAAGCTATTAAATGCAGCTCAAGTGTCTCTGGGGTATACATCCACTCCCTCTTGGTGCAAAGATCCCCCACCTCCCATTCACACACTATGATAAAAATGTGATATTGTGCTTGTATCCAGAAGTAATAAAGCGTAAATGTATGAGAAAAATGCATATTATGAGTGCATGCTTTAATTTTTCTCTAATGGAGATCTGAGAATATGACTTTTGTTTCTTTATTTTATTTTTTGGTGTGTATGTGTGTTCAGATATGTTTGAAGGTGCACATATGTGCATATATATGTGCAGGACAAAGATTGGCTTCAGACATCTTCCTCAATTGCTCTTTACATTGTGTATCTAGTCAGAGTCATTCAGCCTAGTGTTCACTTACTCTGCTGATCTATCTAGTTATCTTGTTCCCAGAAGCTCCTGTTTTTCCTTCCTGTGACCTTAGATAATGAATGAGGCCCATCATACCCACTAGATATCCACATGAGTTCTGGGGATCCAAACTCAGGTATAGTCATGTTTGTAGAGCAAATGCCTTACCCACCAAGCCAACCCCCAGCACCCAAAATGAGCTTTAAAATAGACAGTACAAGTTTCAAGTAAGTTGTGGTGGTTTGAATAAGAATGGCTCCTATAGGCTCATAGATTTGAGTGCTTGATTACCAGAGTAAACTATTTAAATGGATTAGAAGGATTGGCCTTGTTGGAGGAAATGTGTCACTGGGAGTGGCTTTGGGGTTTCAGAAGCTCATGTCAAGTCCAGAGTCTCTTTCTGTTACCTGTAGATCTGCTCCTTCTCTAGCATCGTGTCTGCTTGTGTGCCACCATACTTCCTGCCATGGTGACAATGGACTAAACCTCTGAAACTGTAAGCCAGCCCCATTTAAACACTCTCCTTTATAAGAGTTGCCATGATCATGGTGCCTCTTCACAGAAGCAAAACAATGACAAAGACATGTTCCAAAGTATTGTGGGGAACTGTTTTATAGGTGGAAATGAGATCCAAATGTCAAGCTCCTTTCTTTCATGGGAAACAAATCCCTTATGCCCTACATAGAGCCTGTCAGCCTTGTCACTCCGAACTCTGGGTCCTTTGGTGGAAGCTTTTGTTGGGTTGGCAATCTAGCCTTTCTCTGCATGTTAAAGCCCCCAGTCTCCCCAAATTGTAAAGGATTGGAGGAAAGTGCTCAGGTAAACCAAAATATCCTGTTTCATTCATCTTTTACCATTTATCGTTTTGTTAAAGGTAATTTCTTAAACCCATCCTTCCTCCAGCTTTTTATGCATAACTCACTCAAAACTGTGAAGTCTACATAGTCAATTCCTGAACATTAAAATTGATTAAACACAGGGGAGCATAGATCTGGATTGTTAGATATATGCTATTTAATTGGTGGATTAAAGAGACTCATTAGATGAAATTATATTGATGCCTAAACAACTTCTCTCATTTATATCTCATAAAAAGTCAAATTCTGATTACTGTAATCATTCCTTTCAAAATGTAAAAATATGTGAATATAACTCCATAATGAATGAGAATCAGAAAAATGATTCTCATTTGTCACCTGTCTAGGTCTTCAAGACAAATTAAATTGCTATTATTTCATTTTCTTAAATTCCACTTGGTTTCTGTTAATGCTTTAGTGATAATGAACAAAGCTTAACAGTCTCCCCAAATTCAATCTTCACAAAGAAATGCCGATGTAAATGGGAAGGTCTGATGGAGCTGAGGAGCCGAGACCCGCCATTTTGTTTCATGTACATGTTGAGTGTTTAGTTCAAAACACAATGCTGTCATCCTCTGTTATTAGAAATAAAGAACAAAGAAAACCTTCTTGTAACAGAGTTTGCCATGCTAATTTTTTTGTTTGTAGATAGAAAAGACATTCCATTTTCAGGGCCTCCTCCATTGTCTTCCCTTTGAGATTCACAAGCAGCGAGCCTGGCAGCTTTTTACAACATGAGGAAATGGAGCCACCCAGGGACTGTACAAAGCTTCAGTATAGGAAATAGAAGAGCTGTGGGTTCAGCCTCTGTCTTCACATTTCAAACCCTGTGTTCTCTTTTCTCTACAATCCCAATTACTAAAACTTGTCACTGAAAGTGATTCAATTGTGAGTAACTATTGTATTTTAAGTTATTAACGGAGATCTCTATCCTTGGTTTTATGATCTCTTCCAGGAACCAGTCCTTCCTGGCTTTGTGATCACCTTGAAAAACAATACAGAGTAGATGTCACACTCCCAAAATGTAATGAGGCACATGAACAATGGAATCATTCCTAATAGAGAAGATATTTTGTCCCAGTAGGAATAAATGAACCATTTATTGCCACTGAAGTATGAAATTTGTTTCTAATGTAGTTAATAAATGCAAATAATTTCCTTCAACTGCTAAGAGGAACTCAACTAAGCAAGACAATGAGGCAATGTTTTTTAAACTGAGTGTGACTCGGAGACTACAGTGCATAAAAGGAAATGCAAACTGTGACACTGAATTGTTTAAATAACAGAACCATAGGAGCCAGGAGTGTGGAACCAGAGACAAAGCCGTACCTTAATAAATCAACATGGCCATTTCCTCACCTCCATCAGTTTCAGGCAGTCAGAAACACCGATCCTAAGACGGAAGCCAGGTTGTCATTCACAGACTGCTCTTGACTGAGCTATAGGGACAAAATAATACAAATTTTATCACCCAGGATGGAAAGATCTTGGGACACAAAATAAGGGTGCTGGGGGGATCCCCCTCCTAATTGCTTTAACTTCCAAAATGACACTAGTGTTTAGCTAAAAGGTCTGTAAACTGCAATCTGATTAATTCTGGCTAGTGCAGCCCCCACGCCCAGGGTGAAAGCATATTTTCTGGCTTTCAGTACTTGGTTTTACAAAGAAGGTCTTTTGCCCTTATAAGAAACAAAATCACATTGCTTGGCACATGACATTTGAAGAAAACTCACACTTTGGATTCCAAGGGGGAGTCTCAAAAAGCCTGGGGCAGAAACGTGTGGAGAACTGGACACCATTCAGTGCTTGTAATATGCAACACCAAATCTAGGGCTTTGACAATAGCTTGAGAGCAGGAACAGAAAGTTTACATTTTCACTTCTGTATCAGCTTTTCCCTTAAGTCACTTCTTTTTGCCCACCTCCTCCACAGCTTCCCCTTTCCCTCTCATTCCCTGCCCTTTCCACACTTCCTGCTTGCTGGTGGCCACAGGCTGTATGAGGCTGCACTGCCTCCAGACCTGTCTCCAGGCCTGCATCACCAGGAGCCCTGCTGCTTTCTAGGCCTTTCAAAGTTCCCTGAAGAAAACTTGCACAAACCAAGCACTTATGCATATGGCAGGCCCCATGCAGAGCTCTCTGAAAGTCCATCCAGATCACAGATGCTACAACTCTATCCCTGGTCTGGTCTGCAGAAGCCAGGTGGCAGATACCTCCGGAATAAACAGTAAGGCCTTCTTAAAAGAAAACAACAGCAGAGGCTGGGGTGAGGCTAGTGCATGGCACTTCTGAAGACACCAGTGGGACCCAAAGGTTAAATTACCTTCCAGGAAGTCCTGTTCTATCTCGAGTTCTAGGACAAACATTTTGAAAAATGTCATTTTGGAACACCCGAGCCACCAGTGTGATAATTCTCAATCTTACACATCTCTGACTTTTTTTTTTTTTTTTAACCTAAATATAAACTAATCCCCAAGGGAGAAAAGTAACTGAGGGCAGTGACTCCCTATACTAAGAGAACAAGTGCTTTACACAAAGGGGAGCCAGGCTGATTATGTTTCTGATGTACCCAAAGGGCCATTACAGCAATTGCTCAAACTGCCGCTAACCCACCAGGGTGACACAATACCACTGCACAGCAGAGGCATACCTCTCATAAAAGCACTGCCAAGTCCAAGGCCTGACTTCATCTCAAGCACAGATCACCCATTTTTACCTCTACCCACTTCCACTAAGATTACCAGTTTCAATATAAATGGATTTATTAATAAAAATTGGCAGGTAAAGATATACGGTATGGGGTATATACTTCAATCCCTATAATCAAACGCTACATATAATATATTGGGTTGTATAGTGTTTTACTATTTCAAATTTTTTCCCAAATGCATCTTTCAATTTTAAAAGAAGGTGTACATTTCTTTAAAAACTGTCACATTGCCCAAAATATTCATTCTTTGCATTGTATTTTTTGATCATGGATTACCCATGGCACTATTTTCCTATCCAAGTCTTTAACGTTGAAGGTGAAACAAAACATTGACCTGCCTTACAAAAGTTTGTAGTGGCAGTTTCTTTGCTGAATTAAAAATAAACAAATTAAAATTTTGTCCTTAACAAGAAATGTTATTCCTTCATGGGAAGTAAAATAGTATGTCCAAGATACTGACTCTCTTATAAAAAAAAAAATTCTCAATTCCCAGTGACAACATCCAGAGTGGTATTATTTCATTAAAATAGGGTAATTTCTCCAGCACTCAGAGTTAATATACTGACTTTGCACAGGGAAATCTTATCTTCATGTCTCTGTAGACTCTTCCATCAGCACTCTTAGAAATAATTACACTGAGCATGGCTTGATGACTCAGGCCTATAACTCTGGTGCTTTGAAAGCAGAGGCTGGGGAATCCTGAGTTCCTTTCCCAGACTGGGCTGTAATAGTGAGTTCAGGGCAAATCCTGGGACATAGTAAGACTCTGTCTCTGAAATCCAATAATAATAATTCACAATATTATTATTATTTGAATTTTATTATTTGGTTATTATTGCTATTGTTGAGCACTTCTGTGCTCCATAACTTTTTAGAATGTGCTAAAGCCTCTCAGGAGACAAAAGTCAGATAAAATAGTATTTAAGTCTCAAGTTTAAAGAAAGATATTCTAATGTTTGCTTCCCTTGAACACTTCTGCACTGCCAAGAGGGGAGAAAATGATACTTGGAAATCAGACTAACAGTTGACTGGTGTTAGATGAAGGATTTTCCCCAAAGATACATTCATATCCTATTCCCTCAATCTTGCAAATGTTTGGAAAATTGAGTTCTCTTATTTGGAAAAGGAGTCTTTATCCATGTCATTAAGGATTTTAATATGGGACCTGCTTGGGATATTCAGGTAGGTGAATGACAAATACTACTTTGTCTTCTCTGCCTCCTCCTTCTCTGCCTTCATCTCCCTGACTTTCTTTGAGACAAAGTCATGCTGTAGCTGTAGCCCAGCTCATCAGCTGTGTTCTCATGCTCCTCCTTCCTCAGTCATCACGTGCTGACATCAGAGGCATGCACTGTCATGCTTAGCCCTTTGAGCAAGAACATAGGAAAGACACACAGAGAAGGAGAAGACAGCGTGAGATTGTGACAGATATGGAAGAGAGTAAGCTCCTAGCCAAGGAACTCAAGACTAGAAGTTGGAAGACACAAAGAAAAACTCCCCAAAGCCTCTGGAGATACCTTGGTACTGGATTTGTACCATAAACAAGAGAATATAAACTTGGTGTTGTTTGTCTTATTTACTATTCTATTGCTGTGAGGAGAAACCATGACCAAGGTAACTTATAAAAGAAAATGATTCAATTAGAGACTTGCTTACAGTTTCAGAAGGGGGTTAGTCCATGATCATCACAGCAGTAAGCAGACAGGCATGGCACTGGAGCAGTAGCTGAGTAGTGAGAGCTTAACATTCAGATCCATGGGTAACAGGGAGAGAGAGAGAGAGAGAGAGAGAGAGAGAGAGAGAGAGAGAGAGAAGCCTGGGACTGGCTTGCCTCTTGGAACTTCAAAGCCCCACTCCCAGCGACATACCTTCACCAACAAGACCACACCGACTACAATAAGGCCACAGCTCCTAATTCTTCCCAAAGAGTCACACTCCCTGGTAACTAAGCATTCAAATATATGAGCTTATGGGAGTCATTCTCATTCAACCACCACACTTTAAAGTTACTTAGTCTGTGGCTGTTACAGCAGCCACCTGAAGCTAAGGCACTAACCCTTTTACATCAGACTGTGGTGTCTATTTTGAGTTGCTAGGAACTCTACGACATAGTAGCCAGGGGCAAGGTTTTGAACATTACATTGCACAGGATTAGAGTAATGGAAAACGCCATGCCCTACTCATATCATAACAGCAAAACATAAAATCGACATAATAAGGAACATTCCTGAACGGGGTCAGCAGTTTAAATAACTGACTCAGAGGAGCGATACAAATAAAACCACTAAAGACAAAGAACAATAGAGGTAAAACCCAGGGACTCTTCAAGCTAGATAAATACTCTACCACTAATCTACACAACTAGCTATACAAGGGACAATTTAAAATCAAGTTTTCTGCAAGCATACTACTGTGAAGAATGAATTCAGGACTTCTCAGCATAGCAGATTCCCAAATCCATTCATTCTATAATCCAAAGAACCCCTTGTGTGTGGTTAGTTTGTCCCTTGTAGGTGCTGGATACTATAAATACAATATTAATAATAATAATACAGGTCCTAAAAGTATACAGTAGTGGCACAGACTTGGATGTACTTTGGGATATAATTACAGCACAATGTAGTAAGGAGTTGTTAGATTGCTCTAGATGCATATGACAGAACATCTAAAGCAGATTTAGGGGAAGAAGTTTTCTGAGAAGTTCTGAGAGTGGAGTTCTTAAGGAAAATCAAATTCATGACTTAAACATAGACGATGACA
Source organism: Cricetulus griseus (assembly GCF_003668045.3). NCBI lineage: Eukaryota > Metazoa > Chordata > Mammalia > Rodentia > Cricetidae > Cricetulus > Cricetulus griseus. The sequence goes on from NW_023276807.1 coordinate 232,521,030, forward strand.
ATTCTACACAAGGAAAAGGAAAAGTATCGACTCAGAAACTCCAAGACCAAGTTCTCAGCACAAAGGAGATTTATTTGCCCCAGAGGGACAAAGGGTAGGGAATAAAAGACAAAGATAGGAGACAGAGGATGAGGGAGAAGAGGAAGTGAACAAGGGGGAAAGAGTAGGGATATTTGTCCTGAAGGACAAAGGATGTCTTTGGACAGATTCCAGGACAGCCTCCAAAGCCATAGAGAAACCATATCCAAAACAACAGCAACAACAAAAAGGCACAAGGGAAAACCCTGTGTTATTATGAGGTTTTTCATTTTAATTGGGCATGTTAATTTGGTGATCCAAAGGGGGCTTCTGATAGCTGAACTTCAAAACATTGATAGCTAGACCTTGGTAGTCAGCCAAGGAGGAGGAGGAATTGGCCAAATAAGGGACCTTTGGTCAGAATGTAATTTAATGTTTTTTTTTTTTTTTTTTTGCAAGTCTGAGGGAGTCTGGGAGAAAGGTGAGGCCTCACAGAGCCACGTGCTCAAGTGAGCTAGCGTCCCTTCAACAAGTCCCATAATGGAATGTGCTGCCCAACTTCAAAATGGGCTCTGTGAAGGGCTGTCAGGCCATTTTTATCATCACGCTAGCAACCCAGGAAGATTTACTTCTCTCTGAGATTTTGTGGAAACTCTCCCCAGGTGACTGTAAGCCTTCCCATACAGAACAGGAAACTCTAGAGATGTTACAAAGAGACCTTTACAAGCAATGATTCCCAGATTCAGCTTAGTTCAATCCACCCAAAGTAACAGCGGGCCTACATTCATTCCAATCTTTCTGGGCAGGATTTCCCACACCAAGAGTGTGATTTGAGGGATGCTACAAGCAGCACAGAGCTCCTCACCACCCTGCAAAACTTTGAGACCAACGGTAAGCCCAAGGGTACCTTGGGCAAGCTATCAAAAAAGCTTGTGACAACTGCTTTTTAAAGCTCTGCCTGTTGCTCTGACCCACATCAGAGCCACCTCCGGGGGGGGGGGAGTCAAACTCAACCACTTAAAATGTTATCCAGAAAGCCCATTCCAGCAGGAGAGAGTTCTAAAGTAGGCCACAAGACTGAGACTGGACTAGAAATTAACCATAATCAATATACAGGGCAGATAACCCTAACACTAGGTTAGAAAATATGACCTTCATGGAATTAGGTATCTCTAAAATCCTTGAGGTCATGATCCCTTTAGGACTAGCCTAACTCAGTTTGGATAGGACTTTATTTAAGCTGATTATATTGTAGCTTAGATTTACTGGATCCAGCCTATCAGAGCAAAGAGCATGACCCAATAGACTCACAAAAACATGAATGCCTATTCCTGTGAAATGACACCCAAACTCAAGACAACACACACACACACACACACACACACACACACACACACACACACACACTGCAGTAACTGACTCTTTTTCTTTCATTCTTAGCTGGTCTGTTTTTTATGCATCTTTGGTCATCTGAATGTTTTCTGTTATGTTCGTTAGCCAGACCTTAGAGTGACATGTAACATAATTGTCTTACAAGACTCAACAGTAAACAGCCACTTTGCCTCATGCTTTGAATTGTCTGGTCATCCTACTTGTGCTTTGCTCTGAATTCTCTGGCATATCACCTCTACATTTTCTGGTTTACTTATATCAAGGATGTCAGTTTTACTATTGTCATTTATGGCTTACACCACAATTTGATGTGCCTTACAGTGTTGTAGTACAGCATCCAGGAGTAGCACCACCATCTATAATCTCAGCACTAAAAGGATGAGGTAGGAGGATCAAAAGTTCAAAGCCAGCCTGGGCCACATGGTGACTTCCTAGCCAGTCTGGGTTAATGTGTCAAGACTCTGTCTCAAGGAGAAGAAAATAAAAGAAGTTACAGTAAAATGATTATAAAGGGTCCTCAGGTGGTGGTGTTAAAATTCCCCCGATGAACCCAAGCTCTGTCTCACATTAGCACCAAAAGGGTTTCACTCTCTAATTTGGACTATGCTGTATGCATCCTTCCCCAACCCCTAGGCCCACCCCACCTTACCCCTCACCCCAGCCCCACTCCATCTGTATATACTTCCAGGAGAACAAGATTAAATCTCTGAATGAATGAAGAGTGGAATGCCTCTGGGGGCATTTGTTCACCGATGATGAGATAGACATCTTTGATGAACTCCCACATTAACTGACATCCACACGTTTCTTCCCTTTATTGGTCCTTTATGGTACAAGCGAAAGATGTCCAGAGGCATTCCGTCTGCCATTTTACCTTCTCAATCATGTGTTCCCTGCCTGAAGTATGGCTGAAAATATGTCTGCTATCTTTCCCTGAGTTGTGGCTGTTAACTGAGCATGCTCAGGGTGTACTCTTTAAATGAGCATGCTCCCAAATGTGCTCTCTACAGAAAATGCTTCCCTGCATGAATATGTGCAGGCTCCCTGGATAAAATCCCCAGGTTTCCTTTGTCTGGGGATGGTGTGGCTTTGGAATTCATTCCCCTGCAATCCTTGGGAGTACATAATAAACCTCTCTTCACTTTTTGCAGAAAGGGCAGCTCTCAAGTGGTATGCTTTCATTGTTGTAAGTGCTGGAAAGGGCTCTGACTCTCTGCTTTCTTTTTATGGAGCACAGTGCACTCTATTCTAGAGTCTGTTTTCTTACAAGAGTATTCTATTCCAAGATGACTAAAGTCCTTGGAAAAGATGTAGTTCTGATTAATTTTAGTGAGTCAGTTTCTTTGACTATATTGACTACCTATCAAGGGCCATTTGGCCTGCTATCAATCATTAGCAGGCTGAATGCTATCACTAGAATTACTTAGCTGAATGAGACTCAGCCCATTTTTGTAATAAGGTTTGTCCTAAGCATGAAGGTGAACATGCAGCTTATGACTCGTAAAAATTCATAAATCCTGTGTGTGTTCATAGGAGGAAAAGGCTGTCCCCAGTAGAAAAGGACCAAAGGAAACAGCTTGAAGGAGGTGGCCCATGAAGAGCACACTGGAGGGCAGTTTTGGGTTTTTAAAGACACAGGAATAAGGCCTTATGGATCCATGGTTCATGTTTAACTTCGTTCTCACTCATGAACTTTTCTGGAGAGTTGATGCTACACACTTCTCACCTTCAGCCATTTTCATATAATTGCATTTTGATATAATGATACTGGCTAGGAGGTGAGACAGGAAGGAAGAACTTCTAGCCAGAAAGAAACAGCCCTCCCATGAGCTGCACAGCCCTGGCTTTTGCTCTCATTTATATCAACTGGGTCTCCTTTTCCAGTCTTTTATTTCATTTTCACAAGGTAGCTGGTGTCCTCATGGCATTTTCTCAATGCTGCATTTGTGACATCTTTGATTTTTTTCACCATTTAGCAAGAAACTTAACATTGCTTCAATTCACCCAGAGACTACTTTCCTTTCCCTCTCACCCATAGGTTCCTATAGAATAATTTCTATTTTTCTGTATTTGGTTTTGCTCTTTCTCAAATGCACCCACTTGATCTGAGCATTTACCTCATTTATTGTCTGCTTTTACTTTTCTCATAAGAACTGTGCCCACACACATACACACTCACATACATACATGCACACATACCCAAACTCACATACATACATGCACACATACCCAAACTCATATACATACATGCACACATACACATGCACTTACACATACAATGCCCACACATATATACAAATACAACATACATACATCTATACACTCATACACATACATACATACAGTCACCCACACATATACCCACACATACCACACACATATATACAAGCACACACACGCGCGCGCGCGCGCACACACACACACACACACACACACACACACACACACACACACACACTTTTAAATATTATCTCTTGATTTGTCCCCCAAAATGTTATTACCATGTAATTGTGTTTTCTGATTCCATTACCTAATAGGTTTCTCTATTTTAAAAGGATGTATCAGAAAGAGTGAAGTATCTGAGATTATACTGTAGTTCAGCTTTTCCTGAATTCTACATGCTGGCAGAAGCCCTGAGACATCTGGCCGGGCTCAGAGGACAGCCAACTGCTCAAGGCAATTGTTAGTCTCAGAGTTTGTGCTTTCTGCCAGTTTCCCCAACTCCAGTCCTCTTAGGATGTTACAGGAGGAGCCAGGCAATGCTTTCTAAGCTCTAGTGCGTTCCTCTGAAGAAAAGGAGGACTCTCTTGCTGGTCTTTCCTCCTTCCTCCTAGTTGGGGTACAGTGAACACAGAGAGCCCCTTTGACTACCGTGCTCACACAAACATAAGCAGATCAGAATCTGGGTTCCTGACAGCTGAGCAGAGAGGAAATTCTACTTGGCCAGCTATGACTATTTAAAATCACTTTCAGGCAGAGATGACGGCACAAACAGTAAAATCACACATTCTGAAAGCCTGTGGATGACTAGTTTGACACTCCTCCTCCCCCCCCCAAAAAAAAAACAAAGCGGGATGTGGCAGCATAGCATCTGTGATCCCAGCACACCTACGGACTTAGCACTAACAAAATGAGAGGCAGACACAGAATTGCCAGGAAGCTGCTGAGGCCAGCTAGTCTTGAAGGGAAACATGAGAGAAAGCGACCCCACCTCAGGAAGGCAGAAGCTGAGAACCTACTCCTGAAAGTTGTCTCTGATCGCCACATATACACTGTGACACGGGTGCCCATTGCTTTCCCACACAGGCACAAATAATAAAGAAAAACAAGTCGCTGAATTAACAATTAGCATGTAATAATACAAAAGGTTTAATACTGATGAGGCAAGAGAATACATGGAATGTATAACTGGACATAGTGAACATGAGTGCATGAGTAGGTGGGTGGATGAGGTGCCTGAAAAAGAGATTCTAGACTGAGTTCACAAAGTTCTTTAGATATTTCAGTTTCCTTCCAAAGCTAGCACTGTCGTTTGTTGTGTGTGTGTGTGTGTGTGTGTGTGTGTGTGTGTGTGTGTGTGTGTCACAGAAGGCACTAATATGGCATTTGTGATCCTTTATATTCTTATCTTGGCAGGCTATTTTATCTTTGCAAATATTCTCACTTAATTAGCTGTCCTAGAAGGAACTATGTAGTCCCAATTGCTGCCAAGCAGTATAGGTGACAGAGGCTTGACATTAAATGTTTTCTCTAAAAGATAAACTTTTTCCTCAAAAATGAATCTTTTTACCAATGACATATACATGTTACTAAGTACCAGTATGCCTTTATACAGTAAAAATCAAAGACTATTTGAAGGAAATGCAAGGTGAACGCATGACTGTTCTAGGAACCTTCTTAGTCTAGTGATGCATTGGTGAGTTTAGCATACATGGTGTGTGTGTGTGTGTGTGTGTGTACACAAATACACACACACACACACACACACACACACACACACACACACATATATATATATATGCAGAGAGAGAGAAAAACAAGAAAATGGAGATGATACAAAACAATCTTAGTAATTAATGTCATTTATCTGAAAACTTCATGTGTTTTTTCACAATGTAACATACTACTGATACATTCTAGAAAGGTAACAAAACTTATAAGATAAAATCCCTGTCAAAATATTTATACTCCAGTTTAACAACTAAAAAAAATACTCTGAAATACATATAGCACAGACAAAGTGACAAGTGTCAGTCAGGGGTGTGAATAAGAGCCCTGGAAGAGCTGTCTAACTCCGTGACATTTGTGGCCCTTGGTCCCTGTTGTGAGTCTTTGGTCTGAGTACATGGTACTTCTTCAGCTTCCTGGATCTTTTCTAACACTGTGCTGGGAAAGCCTTCACTGTATTTCAGAAGCAATCATTGGAACGGCATAAGCCATCATTTACGGTGGCCTTTGGAATGAATAAGCCACAAAGATGTCTCTTGAGCTACCATAACCATTAGGAACTATACACAAACAAAAACCCAAATCAATAGTTAAAGTCGCAGTGAAATAATGTCTTGTTTCTTCTTTCTACAAGAGACGGCATGAAACACTCCATTCTCTTTAATCTGTTCTCTCCCATCATACACCGTTGTTTATGATGCTAGCAATTACAGCCGTGCAGCCGCACACTCAGTGACTCATCAGCAGCCGCCTTCCACAGGCACTCAGCTGTCACCTACACAGTGAAAAATGGCTCACTGAGATGTTGCTTAATATCTGTAATCAGTTTTAGTCTGATGCAATTCTTAAAATGCATTCTTCTTCCTCAATAAATGATAAATTATAATGCTATTGCCTGGCAAAGAGAGAGTCATTTTCCCCCAGCCAAAGATTTATTTCCCAACCAAGTTGTTTTTGAATCCATGAATGTCACTTTTAGTTGTTTCCAATCCTCTAAACAAGTTATCTGCCAATCACCCAAGCACGTGAGGCCAAACATAGAGTGTGGAGCTATTTAAGAGGAAACGCTCTTCCAACTGGGAGAAATGATCTGCCTGAATCTCAGGAGAGAGTACAAAGTGTTGTTTTTAGCAAAATCTCAATTGTTTAATTTTACCAATAAAGACTTGGGGGCCAATGCTGGGGTGAGAGCCTGCTAGCTCAGAGAGGTACAGAAAGCACCCAGCTGACCTTCCTCTCTGAACAGTAAAGACTTTTCTCCTATGTCATCTCAAATAAAACTCCTCCAATTCAATATCCCTCTTTCCAATCTCTGTGCATCCTCCCTCCATCCTCCTGATGCCCTCTTAGTCTCTATGGTTTTTCCTTATCCACTTCCTGTCAGATGATGGCTTGCTGAGCCTCTTGACCCATAGCGGACTTTATTTAATCCTGCTTACAACAGAAACTCTTGGATTAAAGGTGTATGCTAGAGCTGTGGCACACCACAGCTAGAAACAGTTTGTTTTTCCAGCAAATAACATAATCTTGGGCCTTCTAATATGATCAAATATTCTGCCACAAGGAAGTATATACAAGCAGTAACAGAGGGGAGGTGGTGCAAGAAAGCCACACCAAGATCAAGAAGCCGAAAACGTCATATCAGCAAAATTGCATGAACTTGGGCTAACAAGTAATAAGTCAGAGTTCTTGAAAGGAGTTTGCTAGGTAAAGAAATATTGTAAACAATATTGCCAAGAGGCTAATTTAATCTGCATTTTAAAAACCTTTGCATTTTTACTGGTGTCTATTTACTGAAGCAGAAAGGCCGGGTGTCTTATGCATACACAGCTCTAGACAGGCTCATTTCACTACACTGCATCGGCTAGCAAGTTTTCTCGCTGTGCTGCATGAAAGAACAGAGTTCCAAACATCCCATTATTTAAACTTCTCATGACAAACCTGCTTCAAATCTGTGCCTGACTGTTAACCCAATGAGGCCTGGCAGGCTGCTAGCTGTTACTCTGTGTTCCTCAGATTACATTCCCACTGGACTCCTCTAACTGAATATGTCCCCCAGGCACAGAAAACTTGATATAGTCAACTGTACACATCAGTTCCTTATGCTCTTAACCTGTCTTCTGCTGTTTTATTTTTTTAAGTAGTCTTCTCATTGCTTTGCATTTGATCACTAAGTGGTTTTACAATCTGAAGCTCCCAATTTCCCCTACTCCACTCTTCTCCAAATTTGCACTGCAGCAGTGGTTGTCTTCCTGCAGGCTGCAATCCTTTTGTAGTCGAATGGCCATTTCCAAGGGGTCACCTAAGAGCATTGGAAAACACAGATATTTACATACAATTCATAACAGCAGCAAAATTAGTTGTGAAGTAGCAATGGAAACACATTTATGGTGGGGTCACTACAACATGAGGAACTGTATTGAAGGATCGTGGCATTAGAAAGGGTGGGAACCACTGCACTAGGGACTTTTTGCCAAGGCATCCAAAACTTTTTGCAACCAGATCCTATGCAGTCATTTCTGCTCCTCTGCCCACTGTAACATGCTACAGACTCAACAGAATTCACCATTTGGTAGATGTCTTTCCAAGGAGCTGCATTTTATCTATTCTTTTCCTGCTACCAGGAAGGTTCTTCTGACTTGTTAATTGTGAAAACTATGTGGACACTTTCTTTCTTTCTTTCTTTCTTTCTTTCTTTCTTTCTTTCTTTCTTTCTTTCTTTCTTTCTTTCTACAGCCCTGGCCATCCTGGAACTCACTCTGTAGACCAGGCTGGCCTCAAACTCACAGAGATCTGCCTGCCTCTGCCTTCTGAGTATTGGGATTAAAGGCGTGCACCACCACTGGTTGGAAATCTTGTTTGTTCACTCTTCTCTGATTCAGGGTTCTACTCTGTGGTCTACGTTGTCCTAGAACTTTCTATGTAGCCCAGGTGTGGTAGTTTGGAATGTAATTATCCCCTATAAGCTTATTGGGAGTGACATTTATTAGGAGGTGTGGCTTTGTTGGAGTAGGCATTATTGAAAAGTGTGTCACTATGGGGGTGGGCTTTGAGGGCTCCTATGCTCAAGATACACCCAGTATCTCAGTTCACTTTCTGCTGTCTGCAAGTCAAGATGTAGAATTCTCAGCTTCTTCTCCAGCACCATGTCTGCCTGCAGGCTGCCATGTCCATATGATGCTAATGGACTAAACCTCTGAACTGTAAGCCACCCTAATTAAATGTTTTTCCTTATAAGAGTTACTGTGGTCATGGCATCTCTTCACAGCAATAGAAGCCCTAACAAGGACATCAGGTTAGTTAATGAAAATTCAGTTACCTCTTCACTCAACATCCCTAATGCTGAGATTATAGGAATGAGCCCCCATGCCTGCTATATGAAGATTAAGAACATGGGCTTTAGAAGCAGAGCTGGATGGTTGTTTTCCTTTACTTACTGGTCATATAGTGTTTCATAAGTTGCTATAGCCCATGCCTCTTTGCTATCTATAAAATTAATAGTTTACAATGGCCAAATAATGTAACAAAGGAATAGTCTACATCTTAGTACCTGGTAAAGGCTTAATAAATAGTAGCTGAAGACTTTTGAAAAAATACTACATTGTTTTTACAGCTCTGCTCAAATGTGACTTCTTATGACCTATTTCCAAACCTTCACGGTAATATGAACCCTTCTTTTTGCTCTGTTCCTTATAAAATTTATCTCATCTTTCCACAAGAACTTTATGGGAGATTCTCAATTGCCCATGTGTTTAGTTGTGAGATCCTTGAATTCTAGAATCCCTCAAGTCTATTCATTTTTGTAAACTTCAGCAACTTGTCACATCCAGGACTCCTTGAGTTTTAAGAAGTATCTGTTTTGAAAAAGACTAAGACATCATTTTAATGCATTAGAAACTGACAAACAAGTTGAAGGCATTAATTTTAACACAAGGGAAAAAGTGACAAACACATATAATCATTGAAAAATGCTATGTAACCAGACGTGGAACCCTGAGATTTGGACCATAATTTGATTGAAGGGAAGATCAATGCAGACTGTAGAAGCTGAGAATGATCTTTTAACTGACAGGAGCTGGATCATTCTCAATTCAATGAAAATAGAACGTTCCTTGGGCCCAGTCTGGTTTGCTGTTGTTGTTGAGTTTAATAACTACATGTTGTTTGTTGTTTTGTTTTAAATCCAATGGATTGAATGATTATTGTTCACTGTGAAAATTATTTATCCATTTTTTTGTTTCTTTGTATTTGAACCAGGCTCTCAGTCTATAACGTAAGTTGTTCTGGGAGTCCCTATTCTAGATTGGCCTCAAACTCAAGGTAATCTCTCCCCTTAGACTATGCATTGATTAATTTTTGTCAACTTGACACAGACACATTGAGTTCCTGGGAAGAAGGAACTCAATGGAGCAATCTCCTCCATCAGATTGGCCTGGGGATGTTGTGGAATAATCCTTTTGTACACTGGGAAGATGTATCTTTGCCAAGGTGCCTTCTGATTGGCTTAATAAAAAGCTAAACACCCATTAGCTAGGAGAAACAGGTGGGAGAAACAGAGAGAACTCTGGGAAGAAGGGTGGAGTCACCAGTAGACAGAGGGATGAGGCATGCAAGAAAAGAGGTAAAAGCCATAAGAAATGGGTTAATTTAAGTTAGTTAGAAATAAGCCTAAGCTATTGGCAGAGCTTGTATAATTAATGAGAAGTCTCTGTGTTGTGATTTGGGAGCTGACATGAGGGACAGAAAAATCCACCTACATGGGGATATGTCTGTGTGCCATTTCCTTAATTTAAGATTTATGCAGAAGGGGAGGGCCTGGCACCCTGTGGGTGGTACCACCCTGGGCAGGTGGTTCTGGGTTGTATGAGAAAGCAAATTGAGCAAGCCATGGAAGCAAGCCAGTAAGTAGCATTCCTGCAATGGTCTCTGCTTCAGTTCCTGTTTCTAGGTTCCTGCCTTGCATTCCTAGGCAGTCCCTGCCTTAGCTTCCCATATGATGAATGACATAACTTGTAAGCTGAAATAAATCCTTTCCCCCAAAAGTTGCTTTTGGTCAATGCTTTATCACAGAAACAGAAAGAAAACTAGGACAACCTGTCTAGCACTGAGATTTCAGTCATGAGCTGTCATACCCAGCTAGGTAATGATTAGGGACTATGTCTGGAACTTATTGAGTTTTAAGATATATCTGTTCAAGAAAAAAGATTAATACAGGTTTAATGCATTAGAAAGTGATAGATAAGTTCAAGACAGTAAGTCCAACACAAGGGAAATAGTGATGAGCACAGATTAAGAGCATTCGATTACTGATGGCTAATAATTTAGCAAAATATTCAGCTTGAGAAGGCAGCTAAATTAGATTGAGTCTAAGAATACAACTAAGTTAAAGTCAGACTGCATGATTTTGAAGCTACTGCCTATTTCTTAATATATAAAAAAATATTCAGCATAGAACCTGGCCTGAATGACGCATTTATACTTCCATCTTTCTCCTTCTTTTCTTCCTCATACTTTGTCTGAATATATAAATCCTGTCATCTGTCAACATGATGTCATTGTTTTGGCGTATATAGATTAAAAGTAAAAATTATCATTTATGAAGAAGTTCATTCTTTAACATTGCATCTGTGATCCATGTTCCTGTTTTTTAGCTCACATACACTGCAGTAACCCTGGTGAAGAAGCCACAATTCATGGTTGCTTTTGGAGAAGTAATGACCAACAAACCAAGAGTTGTGTAATAGATGCACTGTTCTTTCTCTCCTCACTCTCCAATGCACTAGGAGTTTCTATATATCTTAGTAGAGTCACCACTTTGTCTTATAAGACCACAAAGGACAGAAGGGCCCGAATACTGCTCTCCAGTGTCACTGAAAGTACAAAAGACTAGGCAAGTTTATCATTTTACCAAAATTCCTTACGATATGAATTCTGATAGAACATATTGGTGGTAACAGAGTCAAAGTTAGAAGATAAAGCATAGGAACCCCAAAAATAAATGTGTAGGTAATTGGCTTTTGTAGAGAAGTAGTTTCTCTGAATGGAGAATGAAAGTTTGTGACCAGAGCTAAACTGTTTAAGACTAATAGTTCTCAGACACTAGGAGGCAGAAACCCTTGGACAGCTTGGCAAAACTCATTGTCTGGCCTCACCACCCAGAGTTCTAGACTCAGTAGGTCCGGGATGAGGTTTACTAACTGTACTTCTAAAGGTTTTCACATGGGGCTGATGCTACTCCAGGACCACAACTTACAAAGCACCACTCTAAACAGAGTGAAAGTGTCTATCCAGCCACCAGTCCTCCTATTTCTCCTCCCTGTACTATATAATCCAGCAAGCCCATGCTTAAGTCTGAAATGAATGAAAACACATGCATACAGAAAATTATAAACCCAATTACTTCTAGTTAATTCATAATCTTGAAAGCAAAGCCTGTGAATAAACCCGCTGCCCAGAGACTGATGGCTAAATGATCTTTTGGTATGGTATAAAATGAAATAATCCTAAAAATGAAGATGGACTAATTATTAACACACACAACCACATGAGTGAAATTTAACTGCATTGTGATAAATTGAAGATGCCAAACTTAAATGGTTACCTCTTGTTGAATATTCCCTTACACTGTGAATATGTGTCACTCTGGCTACTTTCATAAAAGGTTAAATGGCCAGTTGATAGGCAGGATTTTCACAGCAGAGAGAATGCTGGGAAGAAGTGTGGAGAAGCCAGACTAGGAACAAGTCAGATACAAAATGGGATAGAGATAAAAGCCACATGGTAGAACGTAGATCAATAAAAATATGGGTTAATTTAAGCTATAAGAGCTAGTTATAAACAAGCCTAAGCTATCAGCTGAGCTTTCATAATTAATAAGAAGTCTTTCTATGGTGATTTGGGAGCTGCCAGGAGGGACAGAAAAATCGGCCTACAAACTATACCAAGATTTTATCAGCGGGACACTCTGAAGAGGTAAAATTACAGGGAAAAGAATTGATCAGTCTTTTCCAGAGTCTAGAAGTGAGAAGATCTGAAAAAGACTGCAGTGGTGGGAATTCCAGTTTCTCTGGGGTAGTGGAAGTGGTGATAAGACATGTTCTTCTGTTGAAAGTCATCTGACTATCCAAACTAGAACACAATTTGTATACTATTTAAATTGGACCTCATCAAACTTGCTTAAATAACTTGTTATTCTAATTATTCAATGTCTAACACTTCTAATTAATAATATCTTCCGCAGCCTTTTACTCAACTGAATGAAACATAGTTGTGTGCTGTGTGACAACATTTCAGTCAAGGACCTACCACTTAGATGATGTTGGCCCCACGAGACACTATCACTTATGGATGATTCTGGCCCCATGAGACTCTGTCAATCATTTACTGATGTAGCAGTTTTGCTTTGGTAAGTCACTATCCCAGGTTGACAAAATGGCAACTTGCCATAATCACCTAGTAATGCAAGTCTTAGAACTTACTGGCACTGTCTGGAAGACATAACCACATAGAGCACCGTTATCTCCAGATGTCCTGGGATTTTGCTTTTCTCAAACCTGAGTGGTGCAGGGGCTGAAGAAACAGCTCAGTGGCTAAGAGCACTTGTTGCTCTTGCAGAAGACCAGAGTTTGATTCTCATTCCACATGCGGCTCACAAAAGCCTTAACTCCATTCCCAGGAGATCCACAACCCTCCTCAGACCTCCAAGAGCATCAGGTACATACATGGTGCACATAAATACAGGCAGGCAAAACACTAATACATATAAAATAATAAAAACTTTAAAACTGAGAAATGTGAAATATAGTGTATGCTGCAAAGTCACTAAAGGTTAACAAGATAGTTCCTCTTTGCTTGCCACCTCTACTTCAGTTTGTTTCCTTTTGCCATTTCAGGTTTAGTCATAGTGGAGATTAGACCCCATGGTTCAGACTGCTCACCAGAGATTAAGTAAATTCAAGGGTTGGCATGAAAACATTCTAAATGGTTTGAGTTCATTTAACATTCTGCATAATAGTATTTTTGCTCATACATCTTATCAATTAAGGAGTAATTTCAGATAAGTGAGTATCATTAGAGAAAGAAGTATTAAGTGGAGGATATTTAAGCACTTATATTGGCCAGAGCGAGGATCATTTGATTAGATAATTTGGACAGATTCCTTCTCATTGTAATTCGATGAGAAACAAAGGGGGCGAATATCAGTTCCCTGGGGGACTGAATGGAACAGATAATCCTGTGGTCAAACAAGCAAAGAGAAGCAGGCTGCTGAAGATGGGGCTTTCCGTTTTCATTGAGGATGCTTTAAAGAACTCCATTAAGATAATGGTGTCTCTTGAAAGAACTGTGTGCTTCACCGTGTAGGTACTTGATTAAGTGGTAATTCACCCTCTGCTTATCTAATTGATCTTTTTTCCCCCTCTTTCATCCTGCCCTTGAGATATGCAGGAGTAAATGACACGTAACCAAGAGCAATTTCTTTGCTTTCCTCATCAAGTAGTGTCAAACTCCAACCACTGCTACTTCAGGCCCTCTCAGAACCCAAAAAAATGATGGGAAGTATTTGGGGAGGAGAACTGAATTTTCCTGAGAGAGCAGCACCTAGCTGCCCTGAGATGGGAAGCCATTCTTAATGTGTTTTCAGAGAAAGGGGCATTTACCTTGATGGGCAAAAGAGACTTGTCCACCATGACATTAATCAGGGTTCACTCCGTAGCCCAGTCAGACACTTTCATCACAGGAGAAAGATAGCATGACAGCTGATGGGCAGCTCCAAAGGCCTAGAGAACAAATTAATGTTTATGCTGCTCCTTATAAAGTGGGACATGCCCAACCCTTTGCTGTCATACACATGATTGATGTGATTCACACTTCTGACGTATTCATTCATCCATTCTGGACAAATCCATTGAGCACCCATCACGGGCCAGGTGCTCTTCTATACCCTAGCAACCTAAGTGAACAAATAGAAATAATTAGTCCCTCTGGCAGTTAGCGTTCCAGTAGAACAAATGGATTGCTTAGATTCCAAGCACGATCATAACTGTAGATACAAGAAGATTAAGAGAGATGAACAGAGTACCACGTGAAGATGCAGGCATAGACACGGGTGACGGAACCACAAGCTGTGGAATCTACACATGGCAGAAATGATGTTGGGAATGAGGAATTGTGAGTACGTCCCTTGGTCCAATGGGAGGAGTCTCTCCCTGCCACCAGTTTGATTCAGTATTCCAGCTTCTGGATCTGTGGAAGAATCCATTTCTGTTCTTCTCTGCCATGGTCTCATGTTACAGCTGCCCGGGAATCTGGATGCACTCATGACCATAAAGCCAACAGAAATTTTTGATGAATAGTAGATAGCAAGAGAAAGAAAACTTAAAAAGCGAAACAAAACCCACTAAAATTGATAGAACTGAAAGAATGACATTTAGAGGCAATATCTGACCCTCACTTTTTTACATTTCGTTAGAATATCCGTATATTACCCAAACTATACAATAGTTACTGTTAAGAAAAAAAATAAAGAAGATAAACTATACTGTCCTTTGGCTTCCAGATAGGAATAAGAATGATAGGTTTAACAAAAGTCATACTTGATACACATTTAAATAAGTATTTAATTACAAAGGAATGATGGAAGAAGGAAGCAAACACAAATCATATTATGTAATGAGTGACAGCCCTTCTCTTTTCTGTCAGCAGAGACCAAATGGAGTGAGGACGCAGGGTACTGGGAATAGGTTGTTAGCAAGCCTCCTATTGTGCAATGGGCCAGAAACCAAAGGATTTTCATTTACAAAAGAGTCAGTCATTATATTTGAAAGCAAGAGTAGATTTTCTTCCGTTGAGACAACGCAGGGAATATATATATACATTCTCAATATCTACTATAGAGAGAAGCTTCTGCCTAAAAATGGTGCTTTTTGTACTCTCCTTTGTCCTAGAACCCATTAAAACAACAAAATAATTTCTAAAGTTACAATTTAACCACTGTTTCCTTGAAACAAACAAAATGATTATGACTCCAAAACACAAATCCTAATAAATATATTCCCGACTCCTTGAAAATGTGGAGCAAAACTGGGAAGGATACTGAGAACTTATGTAAACAAACAAACAGAAACCAATTTTTAAGTAAGTACATAGTATCAGTGTGGTATGTTTGTCACCTGCTGTGCTGTATAGTTTTATTCCAACTTGACATAACTTAGAGTCATCTAACAGAAGGGAGTCTCAATTAGAACATGCCTCCATAAGACTGCTCTGTAGGCAAGCCTCGAGGCATGGTGTTTCATCTCAGCAATAGCAATCCTAACTAGGATAGCAATGGGGTGTTGTGACAGACCTGACCATGTTTTGGGGAGGATTGTGGAAGGACTTTGGACCTTTGGCCTTCAAAAGCCATTGAATGTTGAAAGCTTGGTGTACTGTTCTGTGTGAGCTTGGAAGGTAAGAATGTTGAAAGCAATGCAGACAATGGAGGCCTGGTTTGTGAAGTTCCAGAGGAAGGCTGAGAGTCACTTAAAGACTCTACCAGGGTCATCTGACATTTTGAGTTGAAAAAATCTGTGTTTCTGGTTAGCTGGGGCTAAAGAATTAGTGTTAATAAGATGCCAGAACCACTGAAGTAAAACTTTTGCTTTGCTGGGACAACTCAGGCTACAGCTGGAGCTGAGGAATTAGAGGTGATGAACAGTAGGTTAGCATCAGTGAGGTGAAATCTTTGGGGGAGTGTTTCCTCAGAGTCAGCACACAGAAGCTGTGTTTCAGAGGTGACCAAGGCTGTACTTCGTGCTGGCAGCTGAACTTGGTAGTGTAAGAGCCTCCAAGTGGTACTTGTTCTGAAGGCATGAAGGGGTCATGGAGAGCAGCTGTGTTTGACCCTGTGAGAGTCCAGGAGAGCCCACTGGTGAAGGTTTTGCCTTAGTGGCAGTTAAAGGTCCAGGATTGAAGGGGTCATGCAGGGAAGGTGGCACTGTGAGGAGAGCCCAGAGAGGCTACTGGGGAAAGTGCAGCCTAACAGCAACAGGAGACCCCAGGATTTTGGAGATGCCAATGCACTGAGATGATCATCAAGAACAGCAGCCACAGGGAGTGGAGCCTGCCTTAGCTTAGAAGACAAACTATGTGCTACAGAGAGTGGAGCTGGAAAAGTGACTTAGCCCAGAAGTTTGTGAGTTGATCTCATATTGGACACTGAGTTATTACAGTTAGAGTTTTTTTTTTATTTGATTTAATTGTGCCTGTGCCTTGATTCTTCCCTATTGGAAGTAAGAAGGCATTTAACTTATTTTTTATTTTATGGGAGCTCACAGTTGAGAGACTTTCCATTTAAGAGAGAATTAGGATTTTTTTAAGAGACTTAATTTTTAAAAGTTTGAATTTGTAAGACTGTGGAACTCTTTTTGTTTTTCTTTTTTTCTTTTCTTTTCTTTTTTTTTTTTTTGACACAGGGTTTTTCTGTGTAATATCCCTGGCTGTCCTGGAACTCTCTTTATAGATCAGGCTGGCCTCAAACTCACAAAGATCCACCTGCCTCTGCCTCCCAGGTGCTGGGATCACAAATGTGTACCATCCACACCCTGTGACTGTGGAACTTTTTAAAATTGCAAAATGATTGATTTTGTGATGTGTGTATTAGTGTGTTACCTTGGGGATGAATAAGGAAGGAAAGGTTGTGGTTTTACAGTGGCGTGTTTGTGTGTCAAGTTGACACAGGGTCAATTGTGCTGGATGGTTTTGTCAACTTGACACAAGATAAAGTCATCTGAGAGAAGGGAACCTCGATGAAGAAAATGCCTCTATAACAATGAGCTGTAGGCAAGCCTGTGGGACATTTTATTTGGTGATTGATGAGGGAGGGCACAGCCCATGGTGATGGGGCCACCCCTGGGTAGTTGGTTCTGGGTTCTATAAGAAAGCAGGCTAAGCAAGCCAAAGGGAGCAAGTCAGTAAGCAGCATTCCTCCTTGGCCTCTGCATCATCTAGTTCCTGCCTCTAGGTCCCTGCCTTGTTTGAGTTCTGTTCTGACTTCCTTCAGTGATGAATAGTGATGTGGAAGTGTAAACCAAACAAACCCTTTCCTCCCCAACTTGCTTTTTGGTCATGGTATTTCATCATAGCAATAGTAGAAATCTCTAATAGCCACATTCCTCCATTCCCATCAGACATTAGATGGATAGTGTAGAATTTACAAAAGATGAGGCAGAAAATCAGATTAGTCTATATGTCTCCAGCCCTCACTACAGAAGGATCAACAAGTTTGAATTCAAAGAGTTGATGGACCCTGATACATTATGTCCTCTCCGAGCCTTCATATTCAGAATTCTCATTCTAGCACGCTAGAGGAGCACAGTCTGCTTCTTCCAGGTGGCCATTGAAGCAACTTGACTTGGTACAAGCAGAACTGCTTAACTCTATGCATGGTTAGAGCTGAGAGATGGCTGTACTAGAATCAGCCTTGGGTTTTTCAAGGTAAAGAATGCATGAATATGAGAGAATTTTTGTTGTTATTGTTCAAAAGGAAATGACGACACCATTTTACTTCTGAAGGATAGCAGAAGTTAAAGAATGTTAAATATTACAGAACTCAGGAAGGAATGGCAAAACCTTGGGAGATGAACAGTAAGCTGGCAATACTCAGGAAAAATGTTTTAGGAATAAAAGCCATATTAAAAATACATAGCCGAAAGCATGTCACTGACAAAAAGCAATGTTTAAATTCAGACCAGGAATTAAACATAGATTAGAGGTAATGAAGATAAAAGCTCTAATACCTTATCGTTTATGTATCCCGAAATCATGGCAGATAAAAATAGTATACAGATTCACTGTATCATTGAAAAATACCCTTAAAAATAAATCCAGAGTCTTTGAAAACTTAGTGAATTTAAATGATAAGCAAGAATCTTACAAGAATCTCTATGGAAAATTACAATTGCAACTTTGTTTTTAAAAAATCAGAATAGCTTTATTGTGCTCTGAACTGAGTACAGAAGTGTTAGACAATTTCAGCCATGAGAGAAACCAGGGGACTCAAATCTCTGAGTGTGGCATCTTTTCAACCAGAAATAAAACTGTAAATGGAGAGTTCGTGGTAAAGCCATGATAATCAGTGTGGGCCCCACCTTTCTAGTATTACAGACCCAAGTGAATTGTAAAGATGGCAGAGAAATCCCTAGCCCATTGGTTCCTAGCCTGTTGGCTTCTAAGTCTGACTTCCTGGCCACTACCTTCCTTTCCATTCATTGTTGCTCTTATTTAACAAATCCCTCCCTTCCTTTCCACTGGAGACTGACTGCTTTAGCAGTTAGGTATAAAATGTGAGTTATACCTGATTGTAATAGATTTAAAAGGAGCTACAAATACTTCTGTCATGCAGAAACAGGCTCATTGGGGGAATTGACTTGTCCAAAGTCACCCATGGATTAGATGTCAGAGCCCAAATAATTCTCACTTTAGTCTTTTTCCCATTCCACTGTCCTGCCTGTCTGTTTTGAGAAACCCAAGAGAGTGAGAGAGAATGGTATGTGATGAAAGGGGGGTGTTCAGGGGTGTGCTCTGTACCCCAGACAGCATGGAAGATTGAGGGGCTATGGATAATCTCTACCTTAAAACAGAAACTCATTAACACAGGATTAAGTCATTAACTGCTTACAACATCAACATTCAAATAGAATGGTCCATGTGTCTTTATTCACAAAACAGTATCTGAAGCACTGTGAAAATGGAGGGGTTTTGATTGGTTTGAGAAAAATCACTGTCATTTATGATTTGCTGTCCCTGACCAGAATGGACACTTAAAAAGCTAATTACAGAAACAATTTCACCCTTTACATGTATATTCAAATTTCAAGGGTGGTTATATTAATAAGTTTGATTATAGGGTGCTGGCCTCAAGACTGTAAGAACCACACTACTGTGTCTTTCCAAAAAGTGAAAAATTCTAAATTTTTGAAACACATCTGGTCCTAAATAGTTTTTGAATAAAAGACCATGGGACAGATTTTTTCATGAAATGTTATTACAAAAAAACTATACATTACCACTATTAATGCTCAAGCAATATAGAAAAAATAGAAGTAAGAAATCTATGAAAAAATTTTGGGTAGTACCAAAAAGAAATAATTACTATCTATATCTGAGAAGCATTAACTGGACCATTTCTCTGTGTACTCATACAAACAGGAAAATAATGAGGCATAATTTTCTAAAATAAGATTATAATGCACAAACATTTCTTCATCACTAGTGTTTTTTTAGTTTCTAAAATATCCTCCAAGTCTGAAGAGAGATGATAAAAATGGAATAAGATTAAAGTCAGGATGTGAGTGTATTTAGTAACATGTTTCAATCTCAATTAAAACCCCATTATAATACAAGAAAATTAATCCCTTTACCTTGCACTGGGTGCTCTCCTCTCAGCTTCTCATTTTTTTTTAACCTGGGATTTCTCTACCATCTTTACAATTCTATTGGTCTGTAATACTAGAAAGGTGGGACCCACACTGATTATCATGGCTTTACCACACACTCTTGATTTACAGTTTTATTTCTGGTAGAAATAAGTCTCAAACCCACCCTAGCACAAACACATGCTCTGTGAGCATTCTACACAAAAGAATATCTCTCTCTCTCTCTCTCTCTCTCTCTCTCTCTCTCTCTCTCTCTCTAAACTGCCTGCCAGGTCTTTTTATTTTC
Source organism: Cricetulus griseus (assembly GCF_003668045.3). NCBI lineage: Eukaryota > Metazoa > Chordata > Mammalia > Rodentia > Cricetidae > Cricetulus > Cricetulus griseus. The sequence continues at coordinate 232,541,088 of NW_023276807.1, forward strand.
TCAATTGCTTTGAGGTCAGAATATCTGGGCTAGTCTTACGATTCACTCCATTTCCATAGATGAGATAAGTGGTCTCTGTGTCAAACTAGTCAGGGTTGAGCTGGATGTCCTATGAAGTTCAGCTGGACGCTAACCCAAATCCTCCATGTCTACAAATATACAAGAGCCCAGGGAAGAAAAACAAGCAATACCAAACAAAGCCTTTGCTCCTCCATTGCTATGGATCATTCAAATATGTTTAGAAATAATGGAAGTATGCCTTACCCTGCTAAAATTCCTCCATAATGGGTATGTAAGCATATTCATCAGACATGGACTTGGGTAAAAAAAAAAAAAAAAAGCTCCATACCGAGCAGCTTTTGGCTATGAAAGCAATGAAGCTGTGCTAAAAGATCACTTAGAGTCATAAAAAGCAATTGGATTGCTCAAGTTCCATCAGCGCAAGTTCTGAAAAGATTGTATGGAGGAAATTTCCAGAGTTAACAAGCTTTGGGCCCATTAATAAGTGGCAGCAGGAAGCCAGACACTTCAGCTGCTGACTGACATGGTGAAACCTTTTACACTGCATGTCCCTTTGGTGGTTACTGCTGGTGGAGTGAAATTCTGCTCTGGTGTCTGGCCAGTTTGCCTCCCACTGGGTCTGTCTACAGAAGGGATGCAGGATTCACTGTTGCACCATAGCCTTCTGTATCAAAGGAACAGGAAAGAGGAGGAAGTTCATGGCTTATTTCCTATGACTGATGTCCAAATTGCTGCAATGGGTTCTAGCCCCAAATTTCTGAAGTACTGGATTAGAATCAGGAAAATCTGTGACTACATAATTTGATGGCTTCTGTGACATGAGAGGTTCTGAGCACATCAGTCCTGGGGACTAGACTTGTGAACTTGACCATCCTCTAAACTAGGGATTCTTAAATATTTTCTACTCAGGGCCCCCTTTTCCCTTGAGAGATATTTACATGAGCCTTTGTATATAGAAGCATAAAATAGGAATACAAGTCAACTTTTTTCTTATGATGATGATACAAAATTTATTTTAAAATAATCCCGATATATATATATATATATATATATATATATATATATATATGATTTTACCATTTATTGAAGAGGAAAGCAAATTTGCATACATGATGAGATGATTGTACTTGTTTTTTATATAAAGTATTAATTCTTGACTGAATATTTGATACTGCAGGGTGTAAAACATCTTCAAATGCAGTATAAATAAAAATAACACATCTTTACATAGTTAAACAAATTCAGCATAAACAAAAGCAACACATCTTTACATAGTTAAACAAACATTCTATTCCACCAACAAGCACTGCAGTCCACAACACAGAGTGGTCTCAAATATGTACTGAGTGAGGTATTTCATGCAGTCATCATTGTTATTGCTTGGTGTGGTAGAATGCCAGGATGTTGGTGGTGCAAGCCTTTAATCCCAGCACTGGGGAGGCAGAAGCAGACAGATCTCTGTAAGTTCGAGGCCAGCCTGGTCTCCGGAGCCAGTGCCAGGATAGGCTCCAAAGCTATACAGAGAAACTCTGTCTTGAAAAAAAAAAGAATGCACAATACAAAGTACACATGTTATATGTTCACAGCCAAATCAGAAGGGAAGCCACATGATGCAACATGGCAAGAGGTGGGTCACTGCCAGAAACACCTCAGATCCATTACATGTTTGACTTTTAGTTATCTTTGGATTTTGTGTATTTAGTAACCTTCTGTTATTGCCAAGTCTTTAGTGACAACCACAGGCAACAAATGTAGAGTTGTGATCCCAAGTTTAAGAAGCTGAGTCATAAGTCATCCATTAAGTTGACCTGTCTGCATCTTTACATAATTTTAGTTAGGTTTAAGCAAAGCCATGTACCCCAAAGTAAGTGTATATAAATATATACGTACACACACAGGGGTGGGGGGGAGACAGACAGAGACAGAAGACAGAGACAAATTCAGAGAGACAGAGAGTGAGTCCTAGTGGATAACATTTCTTTTTCTTTTTGGGCAAACAAAATTCATATTTCTTAGACACACAATGCCATACCAGCATGTCATTCAGCCTGCAAGGTAACTATTCACAAGCTGGCAATACAAAGATTTGCATTTTACCTAGCTGTTTGAATAATCTGTTTCTTCTTTTACAAAATTAGATTCCAGTCTCTGATTGCTTTCTCAAAAACATTGTGATGTTCACATGAGTCCGACCATTAGAAGAGTGGCTTCCCCTTCAAACCCCACAGCAGCGTCTCCAATGTAGACCAAAACAGAAGTCTCTAAAGACAGTAGCAGGTATTTGACAAAGATGAAATAAATAAGTAAAATTTCCAGCTCAAATAAGTTGGAGAAGATTTAGATTTAAGCCAAATGTCCTTGCTAAAGCATTTTCCAGAACTTGAAAGTCCCCAGTGAGCAGTTAGAATTTCCAAGGGAGCTGGTATGCGCTACGTACAGTGCTGTCCAATGTACCTCACCTTCTAATCATTTCTCAATAAAAAATCTCAGGAGATATTTTCTGGGACACACTTAATTTTAAAATTCAAGTCATATTGCTGTGGGTATAAATGAGCTGAGCAGCCTGGCCAGGCCCTTAATGGAATTAACCAGAAGGCACAGCAGTGCTCATGTTTCTGCTCAGAAGGGAGCCTATTTCTCAGTTTGGAGCCTCAATCAGAACAGTATTTCCCATGCTGGAGAGGAGGCAGAGATTTTATCACTTCATCATGGTTTAGACAGGATATGCAGGCAGAAGGCGGGCACACAGAGCTGCTGGGGTAAACAGCAGGGTGCCGCAGTCCTGGGCTGATTAGTAAGTGACTGGAGATGCTTCTGGACTTGCAATAGAGTTAGCCCATTACCCGTTGGAAATATATTGAATATTTACTGCTGAACTCCATAGTTTAGCAGCACAGCACTCTGGACTAGCATGGGCTTCTCATATGATCACATGGGTGACTGACCACAGCTTCCCAGCGTTGTAAGAGAGTATCATATCATACATTGCTAATGCGGAGTGGGGGAAGCAAAATCCAAAGTATAGCTTCCACTGAGTGCGTGGATCTTACACACTCTTATAAAGTCAAAAAATGACAAAATGAGTGGTCATAATTTGTAGACTATGAGTAATAAGAGCAGTTTGTATAATGTGGGGAAAGATGCAAATCTCTCTGTACATAGCATCGAAAAAAACATTATTTATAAGTTCTATTTAAAAAGTTATGCAGCTACATCAAGATTGAAAGAAAATTGTCACCACACACACACAGAATTACTAAAATATGATTGATTCAAGAGTCCAAGCAAATCCCAAACCAGGAAAATTTCTCTTTTTTTTTCCCAGATTTTTTTTATTTGAATTAGAAACAAGATGGTTTTACATGACAATCCCAGTTCCCTTCTCCATCCTGTCCTGCCCTACCACCCTCTTCCCAACTAAAACCCTACCTATCACAAATCCTTTTTGCTCCCCCTGGATGGTGAGGCCTTCCATAGGGTGTCATCAGAGTCTACCGTATCCTTTAGGATAGGGCCTAGGCCCACCCCTGTGTGTCTTGGCTCAGGGAGTATTCCTCTATGTGGAATGGGCTCCCAAACTCCACACCTATGCTACGGATAAGTACTGAACTACTACAGCAGGTCCCATAGATTTCTGAGGATTCCTCACTGAAACCCATGTTCCTGGGGTCTGGATCAGTCCCATGTTGGTATTCCAGCTATCAGTCTGGGGAGCTGACTTGTTCAAGTCAGCTGTTTCTGTGGGTTTCACCAGCCTGGTCTGGACCCCTTTGCTCTTCATTTGTCCTTCTCTGCATCTGGATTCCAGTTCAGTTCAGTGGTTAGTTGTGGGTGTCTGCTTCTACTTCCACCAGCTGCTGGATAAGGGCTATCCGGTGGCATATAAGTCAGTCATCAATCTCATTATCAGGGAAGGGCATTTAAGGTAGCCTCTCCTCTGTTGCTGAAATTGTTAGTTGGTATCATCTTTGTAGATCTCCAGACATTTTCTTAGTGCCTGATTTCTCTGTAAACCTAGAATGTTTCCCTCTCTTATGGTATCTCCATTCTTGTTATCTTCGATTCTTTGCCTGATTCCACCTTTCTGCTCCCTCATGTCCTCTGCATCCCTCCTCTTCTCCCCTTCTCATTCTGCTAGCTCCCCCCTTCCCATGCTCCCAATTTGCTCAGGAGATCTTGACTCTTTCCACTTCTCCAGGGGACCATCCATGTCTCTCTGAGGGTCCTCCTTGTTTACTAACTTCTCTGGCAGCATGGACTGTAGGCAGGTAATCCTTAACTCTATGTCTAAAATCTGCATATGAGTGAGTACATACCATGTTTGTCTTTTTGTGATTGGGTTACCTCGCTCAGAATGGTTTCTTCTAGTTCCATCTATTTTCCTGCAAATTTCAAGATTCCATTGTTCTTTTCCACTGAGTAGTACTCCACTGTGTAAGTGTACATTTTCTCTATCATTCTTTGGTTGAGGGGCATCTAGGCTGCTTCCAGTTTCTGGCTATTACAAATAGTGCTGCTATGAACATCGTTGAACAGAACATCAAACAACAGATCTTGTTGTTTGAATGTGCTTCTTTTGGGTATTTGCCTAAGAGTGGAATTGCTGGATCTTGTGGTAGACTCATTCCCATTTCCCTGAGGAGTTGCCATACTGATTTCCAAAGTTGGCACTCCCACCAGCAGTGGAGGAGTGTTCCTCTTTCTCCACATCCTCTCCAACATGAACTGTCATTGGTGTTTTTGATTTTGGCCATTCTGACAGGAGTAAGATGGTATCTCAGAGTTGTTTTAATTTGCATTTCCCTGATGGCTAAGGGAAATGGCACACACTTTCTTATGTGTCTTTCAGCCATTTTAGATTCCTCTGTTAAGAATTGTCTATTTAGTTCTGTACCCCACTTTTTAATTGGATTGTTTGGTGTTTTGGAGACTAGCTTCTTGTGTTCTTTGTATATTTTGGAGATCAGCCCTCTGTTGCATGTGGGGTTGGTGAATATCTTTTCCCAGTCTGTGGGCTGCCATTTTGTTTGCCGACTGTCTCCTTTGCCTTACAGAAGCTTCTCATTTTCAGTTGTTGATCTCAGTGCCTGTTCTACTGGTGTAATGTTCAGGAATCGGTCTCCTGTACCAATTAATTCAAGGGTATTTCCTACTTTGTCTTCTAATAGGTTCAGTGTGGCTGGTTTTATGTTGAGGTCTTTGATCCATTTTGACTTAAGTTTTGTGCATGGTGATAGACTTGGGTCTATCTGCAGTCTTCTACATGTCTGCATCCAGTTGAAGATGTTCTCTTTGTTCCATCGTATACATTTGGATTGTTTGTCAAAAATCAGGTGTTCCTAGGTGTGAGGGTTACTATCAGGGTTTTCAACTCTATTCCATTGGTCTACCTGTCTATTTTTGTGCCAATACCAAGTTGTTTTCAGTACTATAGTTCTGTAATAGAGCTTGAAGTCAGGGATGGTGATGCCTCCAGAAGTTCCTTTATTGTACAGGGATGTTTCAGCTATCCTGGGTCTTTTGTTTCAACTCCATATAAAGTTGAGAATTGTTCTTTTAAGGTCTGTGAAAAATTGTGTTGGGATTTTGATGGGGATTGCATTGAATCTGTAGATTGCTTTTGGCAAGATTGCCATTTTTACTGTGTTGATCCTGCCTATCCAAGAGCATGGGAGATCTTTCCATTTTCTGATATCTTCTTTAATTTCTTTCTTTAGAGACTCAAAATTCTTACAGTACAGGTCTTTCACTTTTTTGGTTAGTTTTACCCCAAGGTATTTTATGTTGTTTGTGGCAATTGTAAAGGGTGATGTTTCTCTGATTTCTTTCTCCACCAATGTGTCATCCGTATATAGTAGGGCTACAGATTTTTGAATTAATCTTGTATCCTGCCACTTTACTGAAGGTGTTTATCAGCTGTAGGAGTTCCCTGGTAGAGTTTTTCAGGTCACTTATGTTGACTATCATATCATCTGCAAGTAGTGAGAGTTTGACCTCCTCCTTTCCAATTTGTATTCCCTTGTTCTCCTTTTGTAGTCTTATTGCTCTAGCTAGAACTTCAAGGACAATATTGAAGAGGCATGAAGAGGAGAGAGTGGACTGCCTTGTCTTGTCCCCAATTTTAGAGGAATTGCATTGAGTTTCTCTCCATTTAATTTGATGTTGGCTGTTGGCTTGCTGTATATTGCTTTTATTATGTTGATGTATGTTCCTGTTATCCCTGATTTCTCTAATACCTTTATCATGAAGGGGTGTTGGATTTTGTCAAAGGCTTTTTTAGCATCTAGTGAGATGATCATGTGGATTTTTTTCCCTCAGTTTGTTTATATGGTGGATTACATTGATGGATTTTCATATGTTGAAGCAGGAAAATTTCTTAAAAGTAAATTCCAGCTCACAGAATGGGAAATTAAAACAGGTAACAATACTCTCATGCTCATATTATCAACTGTATGCTAGAATATATAAAATACACATTTCATAGTATAACTTCTCTAATGAGTTTTCAATTGTCTTACATCAAGCCACAGTCCTTCCAAACATTATTTGAGACAAAGACGTGGACAAGATGGATTACCCAAGCAGGGAGACCTCAGTTGTCACAGGGTATAGTTCCCCTGTGAAAAGTACTGTCACTGTGATTTACTTATGCAAGCCCAGGAACACATCCAGACTTACCAGTCTGAGAGCAGTGTTTAATTTGTTTTTTAAAGCACTATTGAGTTAATTGAAGATTATTTCAACATAACTCTCTGGTTATCCAAGACACATGGGGGTGGGCCTAGGCCCTATCCCAAAGTATATGATAGACTCTTATGACTCCCTATGGAAGGCCTCACCCTCTCTGGGGGGCAGAAAGGATATGTGATAGGTAGGGTGTTAGTTGGGGGAGGGTGGTAGGGGAGGAGAGGAGGAAGTGGGAACTGGGATTGACATGTAAAACAATCTTGTTTCTAATTCAAATAAAAAGAGGGAAAAAAAGAATGTAAAAAGGTTAGAACAGTGTACAAAAAAAACCAAAAATCAAAAAACAAACAAACAAACAAAAACCTCTCTGGTTATCATTCCACTTTGAGAGTCGATATTTCCAATTCAAATCATGATTATTATGCAAGATGTTTTGTAAATTGTTTATGTAGTAATCATAGAAAAATAGTGTCAGTTAGTATTAAATGCCCACAATATGACATATTCAAGTGGTTAGGCTGGGTCTGAACCAGTTTGCAGTCCCATATTTACTACTCAGACTTGAGAGGTACAGCACCTACTCCTTGAACTTTTGAACAAAATTAATGATAAAGTCATTCAACTACTGGTCAAACCTGCATGCCACTTTCACTGCAGGTGATCCCTGCAGTGTGAGATAGTACTCACACTCACTGGAAGGAATTTAGATGAGATTGTAAGGCCTATGAGAATGTGTAAGTGTTGATTGTACTTCTTCACCGGCTAGCAAAGAGTGGGAGCACTGAGAAGTCAGTGAGAAGGCTAAAGACCTCAGCATGGAGGATGTAAATCTAACTCTTCAGCTTTTCTGGAGGAACAAATAAGCAAGGTGGCGGTGACCGATGGCCAGCCTGTGTGGGTCACTCTGCCAGACAAGGTTGAGAACTTCCTACCACAAAAACAGCTGGAAATCATCATAACTGGTTTAAAATAAAGGGATTTTGGAGAAAGATGGACTTAGAGGAAAAAACTAAGGGGATTCTAAAGTGCTGAATATAAAATTGTAAGGATAGAGCTTTTCCCATTTGGAAATTTGTGTCTAATTAATTCAGCTTATTCATAAACCATCCAGATGTGAAACTGTAGCAGGACATCACCATCACAGCCCACCATAGTTTAGTCTTTCTAGTGTCATGTTTTACAGAGCAAACATCAATGGGGAAAGCTTGGGGAAGATTACAGAAGCTGGGTATGTAGAATGAAAGGTCAAGGTATCACTGGAAGAGTTTAAAAGACTCTGTTGTGCTTCTTGGGGACATTAGTATGCCCTGTTCCATTGTACCATAATCTAGTCCCACAGTGTGACACATGCCACCAGAGAGAGCAGTTGTTTGACATAGAAGGCAGGAAAAACAGAGATGCTTTAGCTTCTTCCAACAAACCTTAAATCAGAAAGCCCAGAAATGCCTCCAGCCACTACTGGGAGGCAGAAAAGGAAGTGAGGAAGAAGTGTCTGTGCCTCTGTCCCTGGTGTGGATTCTGAGGCTGAGGCCAAGAGCCTCAAAGTTCAAATGAGATGTTCAGGCTGTGACAGTAGACTGTTTTGAGATCTAAGAGTCACTAGCAGAGGTCTGGAGTCAGCCCAAAACTTTAACAAGATGGAGGAAGAACAAGACAACAGAGTGGGCTGGAAACAATGGCAGTAAGGAACAAAGGAAGCTATTCTCTGCGTGTTCTTTACTGAGTCCAGCCTGTTGCACAGAGGGTAGTAGGTATCCCTGTACTTCTGTCTCTCCCTGATAACCGTCGGAGCTTTTCCTTTATTGTTCTTATCCCAACTGAAGTTTTTGTTATCACTTATTATATTTTGCTGTCTAGGCAGCCTTGACTCTTACTCATTGTATATTGTGCTCCTAAGATGAACTTAAAGCACAGTTGGCACTCGATATATATTTGTTGTGAAATGGAATAAGAACTGACAGCTTAGGGACATGCTAGTTGTGGGATCTTCAGTCTGATAATTGACAGGCCTAGAAGAGTGGTCATTTTCTAAGCAGAACTGTAAAACATTATTAAGAGCAGATAGACATATCAGACATGAGAAATGCTAATGGACATGGATATGTAGCCAAAAGTGAGACCCATGTGGAGGAAGCTGATAACAATGGGTTAACTAAATCCCCAAACATTCAAAATCACTCAGCATAAATGTGTTCTAGAATTCATTAATCTAAGATGTATTTCAGGCTGAGTGTGTGGTTTAGAGAGTTTTGGTTTAGTTTGTTTGTTTGTTTGTTTGTTTTTTAAGTTTTGTATATATTATCAGGAAGAAGTAGACAAGGAAGCTAAAATTACCGGATTTCCTGCCTGGTTCCACAGCTGCCTTGCCCTAAATGAACACACAGACACTATATTAATTATGAAACTGTTGGCCAGTGGCTTGGGCTTATTCTTATTGCCTAGCTCTGTCTTAATTATTAACCCCTAAGTACTAATCTATGTATTTCTACTTGGTCTTATCTTACCACAGAATTCTTGACTCCCATCCTCTCTTGCAGGGCTCACATCTTGACTCCTTTCTGCCTACACTTCCCAGAATTTTCCTCATCTCTTAGACCTGCCTGTCTTGCTGCCCTATTGGGCACTAGCCACACAGTGTTTTATTCATCAACCAATAAGAGAACATGTATACAGTAGGACTTCCCCATCATAAAATGCTTTAAACAAAGTATTTGCTTTAAAAATTATAAATTGTCTCTAGGGGATGCAGAGATGCCTCATTGGTTAAGAACACTTATTCTTCCACAGAACTAGGTTCAAGTCCCGACATACACATGGTGGCTCACAACAGCTTGCAATATCAGTTCCAGGGGATCTGACACCCATGTCTGGCCTCCTCAGTCATCAGGCATGCAAATGATGCACAGACATACAGACAAAATGCACATACATATCAAATAAAAACAATCAAGAAAAGTAAGTAAATTGTCATCTAATCACTGTCAAGAAAATAACAGTTCTGAGTGAGATCATCTTATAACACTGATCTCAGACAGGAATCCTTGTATGCCAACAAATCCTAATAGATGGCAAAAAAGCATTAGATGTGTAATACTTCATTGTTGTTGTATTTAAATGAAAAGTAAAGCTAAAGGAACAAGGTGGTTGATGAGAAGTTGCCTCTGCACCATGCCTTGTGTGGGAAGAGCCAGGATAACAAAAGGTAGACTTTATCTCAGAGAGAAAGGGAAGAATGGCATTGGAAATCACTGAAGGGCTAATAGCACAGCCAAAAACCCTGTGGAAGCCAAACAGATGGCTTTAGGGGAGAAAATAGCAAAGAATTCATGCCTCTCAGCTCTGCTTCCCAGTGTAAGGAGAACAGAAGCCTCAGCCACAACCTAAGGCAGGTGGCACTGGTGACAAACTCACAGTTCTCACCAGCCCTAAATACAACCAGAGGATTTGATATAGCAATGATGCAGACTGGTCACAGAGGGCAGCTCAACCAACATGGAAGAAGAAACCTGCTGCCACTTGCCATATCTATAAGAGCTACGGTCAAGTGGCTGCTTGAAAGGTGGATTGCTATTTGAAACTGAGCTCCAGTGAGGGTCTGAAAAGTGAGCAGTGTTGTAAATCAAGGATCACGGGGACACTTCAAAAGGGGGACGGCCAAGTACATCCCCTTAGAAGTTTAGGTATCAGGAGAGGCAGGATCGATGGGCAAGGGACCCCTAGCAGCATCTTCTTTGGCAAAGAACAGAGTTGTCCACTGAGGACAGCATGGGATTGATAATCCTCAGACAAGCAGCAGGACTTCAGTCTCACAAGCCAGCCCTCTGTTATGAGGCTCACTGTCAGTAAGTGTGAGCATGCTGGAATTCAGGGTCAGTGGGACATGAGGCTGCTAGAGCCTTCTCCCCACTGCAATGGCTTGCTGGGGTGAGATCTGAAAGCACTCAGGCGAGTTCTCCTGAACAGATCTTGGGGTTCTGTTTCTTTCCTCTACCATCCAGTGACATGAAGAAACAGGCTCAATAGGTTGCATTTGTGTGTGTGTGTGGTGTGTGTGTGTGTGTGTGTGTGTGTGTGTGTGTGTGTGACAATAATAATTAAAAAACAAGAGGCCATGAATTGAAAGGAAGTGGGAGGGGGAGGCTTGGGAAGAGTTGAGGAAGGAAGAAAATGATGTAATTATGTTTTAATTAAATAAACATGCCTGACCAAGACCTAAAGAAGTACACCACCAGTAGGCAGTCTAACATGGAAGGGGGAACTCTTGCAGGGCCCTACCCATAAAAAAAACTGTAAGCAAGTAAGACATGCTGAGAGTAGCAAGGACGTCTTCCTTGGGGATAAGCCCCTCTAAGTGTTTATTCAATACCAAGTGGTCAGCTCTGAAATCATATACTGAGGTAACACTAAACAGATTGAGTAGGTTAAATTTATGTATTAGATTGTGTGTGTGTGTGTGTGTGTGTGTGTGTGTGTGTGTGTGTGTGTGTGAACAGTAATGAAAAGAAGGCCATGATTTCAAAGAGGAACTAAGGAGAGCTCATGGGAGGGACTTGAGGTACAGCAAATTATGTAACTATATTTTACTTAAAATAAAAGCAATTTAATATTTATTAAATTTATTAAAATAAATAAATTTAATTATTTATTTAAAAATAAACATCCTTTTACTTAGATATTAACAACCCCAGGCTATACATGTGACAACTTGTCAAGCTTACAAGCTTCAAAGGCCTTAATCAGTTTTGGCTATTTCTCTTTCTGTTTTGGTTTAGTGCTGTTGCTGTTACAGTGGTCACTTTTCTCTTCTGTTTGTGGTATTGGGTGTTGAGCTTGTTACTAAAAATGAGCCCCAAATATGCCAGAAGATGTAGTCATATCAACTTGTGTATAAATACCAACAGAGACACAAAGGAACCATGAAAAAGTGAGGGAAACAGGTGTCTTACAAAAAATTATCACCATTCAATAACCAAAGACACTAATGGTTAAGATGCAGGACAAAGAATTCAAAAGTCTAATAATAAAGTTGACCAGCATTTTGGTCTTTCACACTTATTGTCCCCTTTGCTCTCTGCAGATATTTGAGTATCTGCTACATGCACCATTATCAAGGGCTGAGCAAAATAGTAAGTAGGGCCCTGTCTTCATGATAGGCACATCTAACACAAGGAAAGAGCATTGTAGCAAATGATCATCCTCTCATAGTTATAGTGAGAGAGAAAGTTCTAGAAACATCCTTTCATGGACAGGATGATTAAGAAAAACCTTTGTGAGTAGATGATTAAACAGAGAATGTGACACCAGTGTGTGGCCTGATCTCCATCCCTGCTTATGTTCCCATTCTTGGCAGCCGAGGCTGTCCAAAACATTTGGATTCTATTCTGTGATGAACTTTGAGTCACCAACAAGACTGACTAGTTGCTCATTCAAACTGCTCTTTCTGTAGCCAGGATGTTGGGAAACCAGAAATGAGTATTGGGCAGGGTGGCTCATTCCTCAGCATGCAGAGTGAATCTGGGGAATCAAGAGTTTGATGCCAGTTTGGGGTACACAGGAAGACTCTGTCCCAAATGATACAATAAGGCCAGGAAGTTTTGTTTCTCAATAGAAGTATTATATTTTCCATCCTAAGTGAGGTAATCCAGTCACAAAAAGACAAATATAGTATGTACTCACTCATATATGAATTTTAGACATAGAGCAAAGGATTACCAGACTACAATCCACACTGCCAGAGGAGCTAGGAAACAAGGAGGACACCAAGAGAAGAATGCATGGTCCTTTGAAGAAGGGGAGGAGGACAAGAACCCCTGAGCAAATTGGGAGCACAGGGGGGGAGGAGAAAGGAGATGGGAAGGGGAGAGGGAGAGAAGGGGAGGTAAGGAGGAGAACAAGAGGACTGAGACAGGGGAGGAATAGAGGAGGACAAGAAAGGAGAGGCCTTGATAGAGAGAGACAGTACAGGTTTGGAAAGAGGTCTAGCACAGAGGAAGTTTTAGGGGATCCACAGAGATGACCCCAGCTAAGAATCTAGGCAGTGGTGGAGAGACTGCCTTTGATGCCCTTCCCCTATAATGAGATTGATGACTATCTTTGTTACCATTCCTAGAGCCTTCATCCAGTAGATGATCGAAGCAGAAGCAGGCACCCACAGCTAAACACTGAGTCATATTCCTGGAATTCAGTTGTGGAGAGGGAGGAGGGATGAGCAAAGGAGCCAAGACTGTGCTGGAGAAACCTGCAGAAACAGTGGACCTGATCTAGTGAGAGCATGGAGACCCTAGTCATAAAGCTGGGAACCAGCATTGGATCTAACCAAGCCCTCTGAATGTGGGTGCCAGCTAGGAGTCCTAGACAGTCTATGGGACCTCTAACAGTGGAGCCAGTGTTTGTTCCTAGAGCACAAATGGACTTTGAGAGCCCATTCCCTATGGAGGATACTATTGCAGCCCAGATACAGGAAGGTGGGCCTGGGCCCTCCCCCAAATGATGTGACAGACTTTGACAGTCCCTCATGGAGGGCCTCACTATCCCTGGGGAGTGTGGGATGGAGTTCGTTGGGGGGTTGGTGGGGAGCATGGGAGGATGGGAAGGCGAGGGAATGGGGGATGGATATGTAAATAAGAGTGCTTCTAAAATAAAAAATATTGTATTTTTATATACAGTATCACATTTATCAGTTATCTCCACTTCTTGGTAATAGAATATTTCAGATAACAGATTTTTCATATTTTGGAACATTAGTATATACATAATGAGATCTCTTAGAGATGGGACTCAGGTTCAAACACAATTCATTTATGTTTTATATGCAACTTATGCAGACGTCTGAATTTTTATACAGCATTTTAAATTTCATTTTATTAGTTGTGTGCATGTACATGCGTGTGCTGTGTGTATATGTGTGTGTATATGTGTGTGTATGTGTGTGTGTGCATGTGTGTGTGTGTGTGTGTGTGTGTGTGTGTGTGTGTGTGTTCATGGTCAGGGGAGTGTTCTGCAGAGGTCAGAGGGGCATTTGTTCTCTTTGATCTGGTTCAGAGTGGGTGCTAGGAACAGAACTCTGTTCTGTACTCTCATGTGCCAAGTCATCTCTTCAGGCCCCTACAAAGCATTTTTAATAATCATGGGCATGAAACTTCAAGGTATGGTATGGAACCCCCCACTCTTGCTATCCTGCCAAGACTCTGAGAAGAAACCACACATATGAAACACCAGTGTTGGGGGGAGGTTGGGTGCCTGGAGCTGACATCCTGTGAGTTCAGGGCACTTGGGGATTCAGCTGTTTCAGTTAAACGACAACCAGCCCGTATTTTGTGTTGTTTTGTTATCACTGTTGTTATTCTTTTCATAAGTGGCTGAGATTAGCACATATATCTGAAGGAAATGTGGTTTGCACTTTAAAGATACCCTGTTTAGAAGTCCTCAAGCACATTCTTATTTCTACCACACAGGACTTGGTGAAGGTAAGGGATTATTGTTACCACTACTCTGATAAGGTCACGGTGTATTTTTTATCAGTGGATTAGCTCCATTTATTTCTTTATTGCTAAGCATAGTCAATTTATTTCAAGCTTACTCTAGTCTATCCAGCGAATCTGTGTATCTTTCTGTTCCAATACTTGCCTTTGAAGCATTACCTAACCTAAAGCAGCGTGAAGCCAGAGAAGGGAGCTGTGCTCCACAGTGGGTCTGGTTCTTCTCACTCATTTCCAAAAAATCGTTGCATCTTCTGCTTAAAGGGCAAAGCGGGTTGTCTCTGCACCATCTGGACAGCTGCAGTAATGTGCCGCATCCCCAAATGCAGTGTCATTCTGCACAGTCCCTCTGTGCCACCCTTCTCCTCCTGCCTTGTCCTCTCTTGACTCTCCTCCCCACCATCCTCTTCATCACTGCCATTGCTCTTGGAAACTAAACTGGAAGTCTCTCAAATATCAGTACCCAATGCACATCTGATTCGTTTAAACCTTTTTAGGCCATGGATTTAGTCATCTGCCTCTAAATCTATTACCTTACTCCATAGTCCCTAAATGCAGGTACTCATTCACAAAAGCAAAATGATAGACCCAAATTTTCCTGCCTTTGTTTTGCAACCTTCATGGTCTTCCTCCATGTTTGTACTTCCTTTGTGTCTGAAGAGACTCTTGAAGTCACCCTTGACTTTGTTCCTTAGCATTTCACACTTAATCAGGCCAAGAAGATATTGAAGACTCTACCGTCAATAGCCATGTGTGTGTGTGCCTGTGTGTATTCATATGTATGTGTGTGCATATACATATGTGTGTGTATGTATGTATTTGTGTGTGGTGTGTGTTCATATGCATATGTGCATGTGTATGTATGTGTACTTGCATGTGTGTGTGTGCATGTATGAATGTATTTGTGTTTGGTGTATTGCATGCATGTATATGCATAGGTGTATGTGTATGTTCATGTATATGTATATGTATGTGAACTTGCATGTACGTGCACGTGTGTATGTACATGCATGTATGTGTGTGCATCTGTGTGTATGCACTTGTGTGTGATGTATGTGCATGTGTGTGCTTATGCATATGCATGTGTATATGTGTGCATATGTATGTGTGTGTGTGAGTGTTTATGTGAGTGTGTGTGTACTTGTATGTGTGCAAGTACATGTGTGTTTACTTTATGAGTGTGAATGTGTGTATTTGTGTTTGGTGTGTATGTGCATGTGTGTGCATATGTGGGTATGTGTACACTTGTATGTGTGTGCATGTGCGTGGCTGTGAGTGTGTGTGTATACACACGTCTATTGCTATCTCATAAGCACCATTGCCCCTTGGCTGAACTCCTGAAACATCTCAGTTTTAGTCAATTAAATATCAAGCTCTCTAGAATGAATGACCTCATAAGATGTGCAGTCTTTTCCCCCACTCTCTTGATTCTGACCTGATCTCCTGCTTCTCCTTTTCTCACGTCACTGGTCAGGGCTTCTGGGATACACTAGGCATATGCCTGCCTCAGGTCCTTTACATCTGCTCTTCTTTCTGCCTGTAATATTTTCCTCCTGGGTAGAACACGGATAACCCCTTCACCTTCAAAACCCAAACTTCAACACTTTCTTTCCAATTAAGTCTGGATTTTCAGAAACTGGCTTCATTGCACTGTGCTAATCGGCAATGCTCAGAGCTTAATTCTTCAATACAGAATCACTCACAGAGTGCTCTGGTTCATTCTCCCAGACTGTTTCTGCTTGTTTTGCTCTCTTGGGGACCTGGCCAATGGTGTTTTCCTTTATCATGTCCTAGAACCATCACTACTCAGACAAATGGTGAACCTCCTTGTCTCACATGGGTAACTAAACAGGTCCACTCAGGAAAACACCATAGTCAATCTATTTATGTTTTACTTCTTGTAATATGACACATGGCTATTCTCAGGTTAAAGATATTGAGGAAAAATAATTATACTGGGTCCTTAAAAGGAGGAAAATTACAACAGCGAGAAGAGGCTACGTGTGTATGTCATAGATTTGTCACAATCGTGCTGCATGGCCAACAGTGGGATGTTGTTGTGGCATACAAGATTGACAGCCATTGCTGGTTATGTTTCTGGAAACTACTTCATCCCCCTACCCACAGGATCTATATATTCAGAACCAATCAACTGTGAGTCAAATGCTATTCCAAAAAGTTAGAGCCTGCACTGACCATGGACAGACTTTTTGTGTTGTTTCCCCAATAGTATAGCCTAACAGGTGTTTATCAAATACTTTGACTGTAAGCTAGAGACAATTTAAACTATATTTGAAGCTGTGCATAGATTATATGCAAATCCTACAAAATTTTCCTGGAGGTGTGCCTCCCTGAAGCTTGGTACCTGAAACGGATTCTCCGTCAGGTAGCCAGATGTTCATGAAGCTCTCCTGTTCATGGCTATGCTGCTCACATGTGTCCCAAGAGACAGCTTGCCATCATCTGCAAAGGCAGATGGACCAACCTCTGTCCAAAGTTTTGGTTTGAATGTCAACACTGATGATGCTCTGTGCACCAAGAAGGCATGAAGAGACAGACTCTTGTGTGTCCCTGTATGGACAGCATGTCATCTGGGTGTGTTAAGGTAGTAGCAGAGGAAACAAACACCAGCGAATGGATATATACAAGGACTCATGAGACCTAGGCTTGGAAGTGGTTGAAAATTGTATACCAAAGTGTTGAGTTCTGAACCAAGGGTCACAATGTTTACATTGGGCTTTATAACTGCTGAGTATCCCATGCTCTTTCTATATGACAATTCTAAATGCTAAAAGAAACAAATAGAGCTGGGGAATAGCTCTGTCAGAAAAGTGCTTGCTGAGATTTCAACACCCAGAACTCAAGAAAAGAATAAACAAGTTGGTGATCAGCATTTGTAACCCCAGTACTGACAGGATGGAGACAGGCAGATTCCTGGTAATCACCGGCCAGTTAGACAGCCTAATCTACTTGGCAGGAGACTCTGTCTCAAAAGGTAAAAAAAGGTGCATAGCACCTGAGGAACAATGCCTCTGACCTCTACATGTACTTGAACCAGCACACACACAAACATTTATTCACTAAATAAATAAATAGCATTGATAATGCTATAACATCAACTTTTTTAATAGATCATCATTGGCTGCAGCAGGTATTTGAGTATCTCATGTTAAAAATCATGGAAATCCAGGCATAGTGGTGCATGCTTTCAATGCCCGTGCTCAGGAGTCAGAGGCAGGTGATCTCTTTGAATGTGAGGCCAGCCTGGTCTACAGACTGAGTTCTAGGACAGTCAGAGCTACATAGTGAGACCCGGCCTGCAAACAAACAAAAATTCTTGCAAGACCATTGTTTCCACCTGAATTCCTACACCAGATCCCAACAAAACAAAACAAAATTGGACATCTCTTATTAAGTGCTACATGAACAAACTGAAATTTTAGCATGCAGATAAAGGGAAAAACAGACTGCTTTTTCCTGGAAGCAGGAGCTGTCCTTCTACAAGGTCCAGAGAACAAGGGTAGCCCCTCAGCTCAGTCCTTATCAAAGCTGTAACCAGAAGTGACTTGATACCAACCAATCAGCTTTTCTGCTATGCCTCATTTCTTTGTCCCCTACCTTTCAAAACCCCTTGTTATGGCATTGTATAGCAGGAGCTTTCATTCTCTTTGGTAGAATGGAGGCTGCCTCAGACTCATGAATTGCAAATAAAAACCAATTAGATCTATAACTAAATGTTTTGTAATTTGTCTTTTGACACTAGCTGAAAAGTCCCTTACACAATAAAGGGTTTATTATTTCACATAATAAGTAGGCTCTGTTAGTTATTTCGAATCTAAAGAATGCTTAGCCTTTGGGCATAATTTTCTGTAATTCTCATGGCTTTCTCCTGATAGTTGCAAACCAACTATTGGAGTTTCAGAAACCATGTTTTATAAAACAGCATGCAGGGACAGAGAGGATCAAGTCATTGCCTGTGTCACTTTGAAAGAGTAAAGACTTTTTCTAGAAGTTCTCTTCAGAAAATTTCCCCTGGTCCTCACTAGCTAGGATTGAAGCCTGTTCCATCCTTAAGCTAGCCGCTAAGAGAGCATAGTTGCCATGCCGGCTTAACTGAATCACCATGTATTGCCAATGATGAGTAGAAGTCCCTGAGGTATTCTAATTCCTGGACATGATATGAGTATTCTTGGAAGGAAATTGTAAAGCAGAAAATAATTGTTGAACAGACTACAGACCCTGCCCCACCTTGGCTTCTCCACATGCCTATTCAATATTCCCATGTAGGGACTTTGAAAAATGTTCTTTCATACATAGAACATAGTCAGCCAGAAAGAACAATTCTTAAGAGGCCTGTCTTTTCTCCATACTCTGTTTTGAGGCTAGATCAACTTCAGTCTGTAGCCAAGTGTTTCCTTTTTTCTATTGAGAAACTTAAAAGTCTTCAGGAATACTCATATTGTTTTCCTATGATATCTTAACATTTGACTCACTCTGGCAAATAGTGTGAATCTGAGATAGGAACACCACAATTGGTAACTCATCATTCCAACATAGTCAGGCTCCATTGACCATCCTGCCTGGAAAACAGGCATTCCCTATCTTCTTTAACACTGCCTCAGCAAATTCCAAAGTTTAGCACCTGCTCCTTCCAGTAGCAAATTCTATAGTAGACTGGGGTCTCTCACTGAAGTTCTAAAAATACTGAAGAGAGGACTAAGCCGAAATTAAAAGGTCCCCAAGTAGGTGAAATCTACAATTAACTCTCCGTACTAGTCAGGGACAGAACTGATAGAATATATCAGTTGTGTGTGTCGTGTATGTATACATACATACATACATACATACATACATACATACATACATACATATCTAAAAGACATATGGGATTTATTAGGCTAACAGGATGAATTCTGGCAGTCTGGTAGTCTAGCAGCAGTTGTCTCACACTGGCGAGTTGGAGAAGATGATACCTGGTCATTCCATGAAGCAGGATGTCTCTTCGTGCTTCAAGTCATCTGATAAAAAGCCCTCACAGGAGTTACCCAGCTGTTTGTATTTTTGCTGGCTCCATATGCAGTCGAGTTGACAGCCAAGATTAGCCACCACATGCTCTGATCTGACTTTCAAAAATACTGTGTAATAGGTGCAGGGCCAATGTGCAATCTGTATTTTATAAGCAATGCCAACTGCCCAAATCAGTCAGTCTGACTCTAGTTGCTGAGTATCTGTGATCTACCAAATGCTACTTTGCAATTACAGAAACACAAAACAGAACCTATCCTAACCTTCAAGAGTTTTTGCTGCACTATGTAATGAATTCTTACATGTTAAAATGATGGGCTGTGATTGGATTCATTAAGAAGAAAATATAATTCCATGTAGCATGCTTATACTTTTCCAACAAGAATATTTGAACCACTAAGATAATGTTAAATATCTTTTCTTATACTGTGTATATCCACTATCATACTATATTTTACTTCCGTTTTTTAAATTTTTAAATTTTGATTAGAAAGAAGATTATTTTACATGTCAATCCCAGGTCCCTCTCCCTCCCCTCCTCCCTTAACCCCCCAACTAACACCCTACCTATCCCATACCCTTTCTGCTCCCCAGGGAGGGTGAGGCCTTCCGTAGGGGGTCTTCAGTGTCTGTCGTATTCTTTGGGATAGGGCCTAACCCCACCCCCTTGTGTCTAGGCTCAGGGAGTATCCCTCCATTTGGGGTGGGCTCCCAAAGTCCATTCCTATGCTATGGATAAGTACTGATCCACTAAAAGGGGCCCTATAGATTTCTGAGGTCTCCTCACTGACACCACATTCAGGGGGTCTGGATCAGTCCCATGCTGGTTTCCCAGCTTTCAGTCTGGGAACCAAGACCAATATTTTATTTGTTTTTACCCTACGTCCTTGGGCTATCTAGTCTCAGGTTCTCAGTCACCAAAGCAATGTTGGGTATTGATTCCAATTCATGGAGTGGGCCTTAAGTCCAATAAGTTATTGGTTGGTTACCTCCATAAGCTTTGTACCACCATTGCCCCAGCAAATCTTACAGACATTACACCATTGCATATCAAAGGGTGGCTACCTTGGTGTGGTTATTCTTTTGGGAGTGTACAGAGTACTTTCCTGTACCAAAGATGCTAGAAAGTATGGCCAGATGCTCTATGTGGGCACATGGTTGACATCTCCCAATTCAATTGGGAGTTTGTGGGTGTTGTTTTCAACAATAGGGCCTCTCTGTCAGTTTGTGGAGAGCATCTTATAGTCTTGGCAACAGCCTCAGTTGTTTGGGAATTCCTGTGGGGCTTCTTTGGCCAACAACTCAATTAGATAAAACCTAATCCCAGCACTGGAAGCTTTGTTTGGTGACAGGAGGTGGCCATTTGAAATTCTGTCCATTTTAGATGTCTCTCCCTGTATTTCTCCCCCTCCTTCCTTGGTCTTTCCATTACAATCCCTGCCCATCCATCCACAATTATTATATATTCTATTCACCTTTCCCTATAAGATCTTTATGTTCTCTCTAGTACCTTACTCTATACCTAACCCTCTGTGGGTCTACAGATTTTAGCTTAGTTATAATTGACTTAACAGCTAATACTGAAATATAAGCAAATACGTATTTGTCTATCTGGGTCTGCAATACTTCACTCAGGATGATTTTTTTTCTAGTTCTATCTATTAGCCTACAAACTTCACATTCTTATTTTTTAACAACTGAGTAATTCCATTATATAAAGGTACCACAGTTTCTTTATATATTCTTTTGTTGTAGGACATCTCAGTGGTTTCCTATTTCTGGCTTTTATGAATAGAGCAGCACTGAATTCAACCGAGCAAGTATCTTTGTGATAGGATGATGCATCTTGTGGTAGTATTTTGTTTATACTCTAACACATAAAGCTTGCTGGAAGATAAGAGGGCAGAGCTAGCCACTAGTTAACCATAGAGGTCTGGAGGTCTGTAGAGACAGACAGGAAATGATAAGGCAGGGAGGAGATAGGAGCTCACTCTCTTCTCGTCTGGAACGTTGAGGAGGTTAGGTGTGGCTGTCGTTTGCTCCTTCATCTCTTTGATCTTTCAGAATTTAAACCTATATCTACTCCAGGCTTTTATTGTGAAGACCTATTAGAACTCCCGCTACATTTGAGATAACCCAAGGGTGATATAGTTGGATCTTGAGGTAGATTGGTTCCCATCTTCCTGAGGAACTGCAAGTAGCTGTACAAGTTGGCACTCCCACCAGCAAAGGAGGCGTGTTCTCCTTGGCCCACATCCTCCCCAGCATGAATTGCCACTTGTTTTGTTGACCTTGGCTATTCTGGCAGGTGAAAGATAAAACCTCAAAGTAGTTTTGATCTGCATTTCCCTGGTGGCTAAAGATGTGGAGGATTTGAGTTTCCTCTATTGAGAATTCCCTGTTTAAATCTGTATCCCATTTTTTTAAAATTAGGTTATTTGTTTTCTTGATATCCACTTTACTTTCTTAATTTATAAATCTTGATGTCATTCTCAGCCTTCTCTTCTCCATGAAAAGTTTCTCTTTTTGCCTTCTTAAGAAAGAGATGTCTTCACCTGGCTATTTAAAACACCCATGTTTTGTACTTAGCTGTCTTTTCTTCTTGGAGACAATCAGCCCAGAGCCACTATGATGCCACCTTGGACTTGCTGCTTCCTGTGACCGCCACATAGCGCTTGTGCTGACATTTCTTTCAATTAACTTCTAGCTACCTCCCTTGTGTCTGTAAGTCGGCATGCTCTGCCTCTCATTTCCCAGTTCCTTTCCTGGTGTGTCCAACCATTCATTTCCTTAAGCAGCATTTTCCTATGGGAAGAATGTTGGCAGATTCCTTGATTTTTTGAAAATATTCTCATTTTATATTTATTAGCTATGATATCATACAGCTTTGTTGTATCTTCCATAAATTTGGTATTTCTGATTTTCTCACTTCTTTATTGCCATTACTGCCATTACTATTTGTATTTAGTGCCACTATAATTTGAGGAAGAGGTGAGGGGAGGAGGGAAAAGCTATACTCAGTCTTCATTTTCCAGTTAGAGGCCAACTTCCTTGCTTTCTTGAAAACTATGTATTTGGGATCAGCCTTTCAGTTTTGCTTTTTTATTCCATTCTTAGAATTTGACAACATTTTAATACATATAAATGAGCCACCCGATGATATTGTGGATATCTCTAAACTTATTCATAAATTCTTGGGTTCATATAGATCTTGTGAAGTCCTGTGATAATATTCTTGCTTGCAAAATATTTAATTAAAAAAGGAAAGCTTTTCCAGTTGGAAAAAATAGAACTTTATGTTATCATTCTTTTTAATTCTAGGAAAAAGTAAATCACCCAAAATCCCATATATTGCTAAAAGTTTTAAATTTTAGTTTCCCAGCTTTTTGTCAGAAAAAAAAAATGTTTCTGGTTTCTTGACACATTTTGTGTCATATATATTATATAATATATTTACATCCATTTGATAAACATTATTTTAAATATATCTCATGTTCATCTCTCAAGGACATTCTTTTAAATATTGGTGATATTTCTGCATTTTCCTCAGATTTGCTAGACACATTTAATTACGTGAGTGTACACCGTCTCCATTTTAGAAAAACTAATAACCTTTTAACACAACAGAAGTTAGATCTCTCTTTCTACCCTGTGATAAGGGATGATTTTTCTATCCTGCCCTACATGTTTCTGTGGTTCAAATTTGCAAGCAAGCTCTGCTTTCTCAGAGGAGTATTGCTGAAACTTTGGCCTCTGGTATTAAATTTTCTCCAGACATCAAGAGCCCATTCCACAGAGGTAGCATTAATCTCTTTGCCTGAGACAAGATGTTCCCATTATTTACCAAGATAACCAGTGCCTGGATTTTGCTGACAAGATCCTTTTTCAAATGTTCAGCCCAAAGAGGTTGGCAAGAACCCACTTAAGAGAAGAGGACAGTCAGGGTAGAGATCTCCCTCACTGCTCTTCAGAGCCTGAGTCATTTCAATCCCAGTGCTGATAGACATGGACATCCCTCCACAGTGTGCTGTTGGGTGTCAGTAAGAGATGAGGACTGCTTTCCTACAACATGAACTTTTTATGTGTCTGTATACCCCATAAAATCAACAACATTGACACCTCCTAGCCTTTGCTTTGGCTTCATATTTGAAGTATTTACTTTTGAGGCTTTCTGTATCTTTCCAGGCACCTGGTCATTTGCATATAATGAAGTACTCAAACAGTAGACACATTGCGAAACCATGCTTGAGCAATCTGCATTGACTTGAGGTTTAAGTACATACACACCTGATGTTTACAGGAGAAATGTCAACAGCTTACCCCAAAACCGACTTTTAATAGTCTTTAAAACAAGTAAGTGGACTTTTCTTCCAACCCTTCATATTTTAGAAACACTTCTGAAGTTGTTTGCTGTTTTTGAAAAAAGGCTTAATCAATGACTTCCTAGAACGCTAAGAAGTTATGTGTATTAGTCAGATTTCAATAAGCATGATGAAATATCTAAGGCAGGTAGTCTTATAGCCAGAAAAGGATTATTTGACTCACAGCTGAGGGAGTTCAAAGTCTTGTTAGTATTGATGGACAGTGGTACGCAATCAAATAGCATCTCAGATTAGAAGGCAGATGGGGCCAAGTTTGTTCCTTTTTAAAACATTTCTCTCACAAGAATCCCATGAGTCTACTTCAATCCCTTGGTGACATAAAGAGCTACCTCTAGGTCACACCTCCTAAGGATATGCACTTCTCAATAGCATCACCATGACCTGTGATCACTAGGGACCTTGGGAAACATTTAGGCCACCTTCATACTATAACACTATGAAAATTCACCTCTGTGTACTCCAGTTTCTTATTCTACAAAGACAGAGTAGCCCCATATAACTTCATGACTACTCCATCTCAGAAATCCAGCTGATTCTAGAATCTCTGTTGTGTTGTAAAATTCCCTATCGGTGTTAGCATCTGATAATGACAATTGCAGAAACTAAAGCTATTGATCCCTGCAACTTTTTTCTCTGCATTCCTGTCTTTCTCAGAACCATGAACTCCCATAATGGCCCATTAATGAGATGTATCCATCACCTGACATTCTTTGACTGAGCACTCACTAGGATGCTCACCCAACCCTAACCCTAACCTCTAGCAATGGCCAACTGTGAACCCAAAATGGAAATGTTTCCACCCACTTCTCTGACAGTTTCTGCCCTGTAACTACCATAAACTGTAAGCAGATGATAGAATGATTGATGTAGTGATGTCCTCTGTGTGCCCCCTGTGATGCCTATTCTTGGTTGTTAACTTGGCTATAGCTGGAATGAA